>NC_135954.1:73434047-73745547 GCF_053455715.1 Rhinoraja longicauda
AAAAGCCATGCCCCAAACATTTTCATAGTCAGAAATAAAAGGAGTAATTAACGTCTGATTAAAATATCTTGTGGACTTAAGTTTGGGGGATTCTATAATTTGGGGTGTAAACTTTGTCATTGGTATCAAGAGAATGCATACCAGATAAAGAGCATCTTGAAAGGTTTAGAAGGTGGTCCTACTAATGATCGATGGGAACTGGAAGCTAAAGTGGAAAAGCTAAAGAATTTGGTCTAAGACATAATCCCTGTGGATATTTATTACAGAACTGACAAATTAAGAAAGGCAACATATGGCTAACAAAGGCAACAGAAATTGAGGTTCTATTTATCAGGAGTGACGGGCCAATATTAGTGTAAGAATCATCTAATCGAATCATAAAATTGTAATTGCACAGAAGGAGTCATTTGTTCTGCACTGCTACCTCTCCACCTGAGTAATTTACCAATTCCATACTCTTGCCCCTTTCTCAAGTTTTGTGAATTGTTTATTTCTAGATCATTATTTAATCATTATATAATCATTATTTCTAGATCATAAACTAGAATAACACAGGAGCAGGCCTTTCAGCCCATGGTGCTTGTGCCAATTGTGTTGCCAATTGTATATTTATCTAATTCCTTCTTAGAGACCATAGGGGAACTACTTAATTAGTTCAAAGGTAGACACAAAATGGTGGAGTAACTCAGCGGGAAAGGCAGCATCTCTGGAGAGAAGGAATAGGTGACATTTCAGGTCGAGACCCTTCTTCAGACTTACAAACCTGCATGTTTTTGGAATGTGAGGAAGTCAGAGCACCCAATAAAACCCACATGGTCTCTGAGTATCTTTGTTTTTAGTTTTAGAGATACAGCGTGGAAACAGGTCGTGTGGCCCACTAAGTCTGTGTCGACATACAGTCACCCTTACACCAGTTCTATTCTACACACACACACTGGGGGTAACTTACAGAAGCCAATTAACCTACAAACCTGTACATCCTTGAAGTGTGGGAGGAAACAGGTGATCCTGGGAAAAAAACCACGGGGAAAACGCACAAACTCTGCACAGACAGCATCCGCAGTCACGATCGAACCCTGATCTCCTGCACTGTAGGTGTTGTAAGGCAGCAACTCCACTGCCGTGCCACCCCAGTATCTGCTTGTTATTTGCTTCTATGCGTGTAGGACCACAGGCAGATGAAGCTCTCCAACTCAAAATGTCCACGGCACAACAGAAAGTGAATCCAACTTCAGGGGCACGGTGGAGCAGCGGCAGAGTTGCTGCCTCACAGCGCCAGAGACCCAGGTTCTTCATTAGATCTTCAAGCAGTGCATTCCAGGTTCCAGTGTCACATTTTTTCCTTATGCCATTATTGATGTAGCTGATAAACAACAACCTGACCTACATGTTCTTGTTATTTAAGTAATACAATGCAGAATGGAGCAAGCAAGATTGCATCTGTTGTGGTGGTGGGCAAATTGTAGTTTGTACTGCTGGAGTTGATATGTGTCATAACCAGCCCCTCAAGGCTCTTCATCACACCAGACATTATAGTTATTGTGGCATTTCACCATGCTCTTTTTGAGCACTAGTGTTGTTGATGTCTTTAAAGCACGTGGAAACATTGGATCTTGGTAATGAGATGTTGGTCATGTCTGCAAGAACTCCAGCCAGATGATCCATACAGGTTTTACGAATGGCATGTACCCCAAGTTCAGACAGTTTCCAAAGGATTCACCTTAGTAAAGGATCTTCTGACATTGGCCTCAGTGACTGATTATTGTTTACTCAGGGTCTGGAGGGGGCTCAAGAAGTTACATTGACGTTCTCCCTTTTGAAACAAGCATAGAAAGCATTGAGCTCATCAGGAAGTGATGCATCACTGTCGCTTGAAGTACTCCTTGGTTTGACATAGGAAGTGATGATGAAGGTTAAAATACGATTTGATAAAATCTTCCTTTTTAGAGATTTGATTGCTCCATGAGATGCAGCAGCTATAATTGATGAAATAAATCAGGCTATTCCAAGAACCATAATGAATCAACAGTCAATCTTTGTCCAATGCTGACATTACATGAGTTTCAGGTAATATTCCACTGTCTGCTCCAGCTTCCTCCATGACCGTACATCTCCAGATTGGCACCTTTCAGCTCATTTTGGTATTGGCCGACTGTAAGGTGGCCTTGTATGGATATCTGCATATGTTTTCCCTTGTCACTTCTACCATCAAATATTCACTCTATGCCTTTTTACAGATTATTTCAGTTGTTTTAACCAGTTCATTTGTGTCTTTGTATTTGCTCATCTAAGATAATTTGCTGCTAAAATTAAATCCACAAAACTAAATCTATAACAAAATCGCACAGTAAAGCCTAACTGTATATGCCCAAATCAAATGGCCAAGCATGGACTTGTAATTATGCAACAATTGTTTTCTTCATGTGTTTAATCATGCATGCTATCTATTTCACTTCAACTTAATGCACTCAAATAAACTTTCAGCTTGAAAGAAAGTATGAATTAGGAACGGATGTTAACTCTGATATCACCAGTTATATTTTCTATTTGTTTATCATTAACCAATATATATGATTTTCTTTGCTTTATGAGTGACTATATTTTGAAATCTGTGCTTCTGTTATCTGACGATGTGTTTTAGCTGACGTTTGAACTACTTGTTAACCAGCTTGGCACTTTCCAACACAAAGCAGCCCATTTGCTTGGCACTTAATCAACCTTGGTCTACCCAGCAGCATATTGTAACTGCAGTGTTTGCCGTTTATAGAATGCACCGCAGTTTCATGCCCATGTTATTCTGATGGCACTACCCAAACCTGCAATCTCAAACACAAGAAGGATGGGAGCAGCAAGAACATTGGCACAGCATCACCTCCAGTTTCCAAGTCATATGTTATCCTGACCTGGGAGTACATTTCTGGCCCTTTGTTGTTGTTGGGTCCAAATCCCGAAACTACTATCAGCAGAAGGACTGCAGCAGTTCCTGAATGATGCGCACCACTCCTTTCTCAAGAGCATTTCAGAACTGTGACTGACATTTCAGGACTACCTAAGTCAGTAAGGCCTAATTTGTAACGAGTTGAGAAACAGGGACTAAATGATTTGTGTATAATCGTCCTTCAGAATACTTTTTATCCTTGTAAAATCCTCAGAAGATAAAGTAAAATGCAAGTTGCCTTCGCAAATGGAAGGGGTGAGGATCAGAGCTAAACACAGATTCAATTTTAAGAATTTAATCTACAGATGTTTCAAAAATTATTTAATTGGGAAATAATTAAATATGCATTGGTCAAACGGTAATACTGGGTGCTTCAGCTCATCCTTTGGTTCATTTGTAAGCCCATATTTACTTTTTCCATTTTTCTTTAATCTTATGCTATTTTATATGATAGATCGTAGATATTAAGAACTTTTTATACAATTGGATCTAAATGATTCATTCACGTCCTCTTGATGATATGCTTTGAGTAAGCTAAATGAGCAACATGATTCCACATTTTAAATTTGCATTTACATTCCATTGCAGAATAATTGTTTTGTGGAAAATTACATTGTTAAAATACTTACAAAATGATGCTTGGAGTCAGATGAAACTTACTTTCCCTCCAGTGATCCTATTAGCCTTATCAAAACTGGTATGGGCCTTGATGCGATAAACAGATATGTCCTTCGTTTAGTTTCAACTTGGCTTGTGTCAAAAATGAAGATTATTTTTCCATTGAATCACACATTGAGGATGATCAGACAGTGCATGGAGAAAAAACTCATAGAATAGACTTCTTTAAATTATTTCAGAGCAAGGGTACAGATAATTGTTGAACATGGTTACTAAAAACATTATTGTACAGAGTGTTCATTCAGTTCAATGACAGTACCAACTTGGTCTTGTAAAATGAATGGTAGACAGGGAAATAGGAAAATATCACGAGAGACGTGACTGCATGTGGTCTGACCCACCACTCATGTTTGGACCACAAATAGTGACCAGGCCATCAAAGATGAATTCTGAGGCCCCGCTCAAAGATGACATTCAAAGGTCTGTTTCAACTGTTCTTGAAAGTCTGCAATCATGAAGTATTTGTAAACTGCTTAAATTGATTTAAATGACTAAAGTTAAATTATTTGAAAATATATTTAATTACAAACAAACTACTGCTAATTAATAAGAAAGCACAACGTAAAATCAACAAAATTAAGTCAAACTTGCCATGTCTAATGAAGCTTGGTGATCCTCTTCAGATTAATGGGGTGGTGTTGGAGAGCTGCTTATAGACCAGAGGAGCCAAGAACCCTGTGAATCAGGATCTCTGATTAGTCAGTTACTGAATACTCCAAGATCAACAGAACTGTCGGCCAGTGCATCCAATAAATTGACATCTGAAGAACTGTAAAGAAAATACAAAATTATTTTTTATTCCAGTATTATAAATGTTATCGTATGGTTTCTTGATGGGTTCAGACTTTGCATAGACCGTCAGAATCCGGGATATCTTTCTGCGCCGCATCTGCGCCCAGGATGAGGTGTTTCATACTAGGGTATCAGAGATGCCTTCATTATTTAGGAAACGGGGCTTTCCCTCCTCCATTACAGATGAGGCTCTCACTAGGGCCTCTTCTATATCCCGCAGCTCCGCTCTTGCTCCCCCTTCCCCCATTCGTAACAAGGACAGTTCCCCTTGATCTCACCTTCCACCCCATCAGCCAACGTATCCAACAAATTATCCTCCAACATTTCCATCACCTCCAACTGGATCCCACTACTGGCCACATCTTCCCATCTCCTCCCCTTTCTGCTTTCCGCAGAGACCGTTCCCTCCATAACTCCCTGGTCTACTCGTCCCTTTCTACCCAAACCACCCCCTCCCCAGGCACTTTCCCCTGCAACCGCAGGAGATGCAACACCTGTCCCTTTACTTCCCCCCTCAACTCCATCCAAGGACCCAAACATTCTTTCCAGGTGAGGCAGAGGTTCACCTGCACCTCCTCCAGCCTCATCAATTGTATCTGCTGTTCCAGATGTCAACTTCTCTACATAAGCGAGACCAAAAGCAGGCTCGGCGATCGTTTCGCTCAAAACCTTCGCTCAGTCCGCCTTAACCAACCTGATCTCCCAGTGGCTGAGCACTTCAACTTCCCCTCCCACTCTCAGTCTGACTTTTCTGTCATGGGCCTCCTCCAGTGTCATAGTGAGGCCCACCTCAAATTGGAGGAACAGCACCTCATATTTCGCTTGGGCAGCTTACACCCCAGCGGTATGAACATTGACCTCTAACTTTAGATAATTCCTCTTTCCCTCTCTTCCCCTCCCCTTCCCAGTTCTCCCACTGCCTTCCTGTCTCCACCTATATCCTTTTTTTGTCCCGCCCCCCCTGACATCAGTCTGAAGAAGGGTTTTGACCTGAAACGTCACACATTCCTTCTCTCCAGGGATGCTGTCTTACCCGCTGAGTTACTCCAGCATTTTGTGATACCTTCGATTTGTACCAGCATCTGCAGTTATTTTCCTACACAACTTGCCGTTCCACTGCTTAGTACCCAAATCACTTCATCCTCCTTATTATTTTTCATCCCTTTGTCTTTGAAAACCCTTGTCAAGTATGTATAAGGCCTTTTATAAAACCATGTTGACCACCGTTATGACACATTGTAGAAGTGCTGTCCTTTAATGATGGATTTCAGCAATTTCCTGGCAACCGATGTAAGACTAGCCTCCATTTTATTGCTTTTTTATATATTGTTTAGAAGGGTAATGATAAAATTGATATCTTACCAATTTCCCAGATGGATTGAAAATCTTTGGAATTTTGGGAAAACTTCACTAATCTGTCAGTAACCGCTGCATCTTCGAGAACCCTGATCTCACATCCAGGTGATTTGGCTAGTTTTAATCCTCCTAATCACTTAATTGCTTCCTCTTTAGTAGTAGTAATTAATGCGTTAAATTCACACTATGAATATATTCCTGGCTCGCACTATTTATGGTCCATTGACTGTGCTTTGTACCATGAATGCAGATGTATAATATTTGCTTAGTGCCTAAGTTATTTTTTCCTCTTTATTATTTTTCATACCTTTGCCTTTATAGAACCCATATTATTTTTACTCCACACTTAAAAAAAAAAAAACATTTTAAGAAGCTCTTACCATTTCTCCATTTTCTTGCTTAAATTAATATTTTATTTTATTCTTTGTTATTGAATTATTTGGTGTCTGTTGCCATTATCTAAAACTCTCCAGCCTTCTGTCTTTGTTACTCTTTATTTGCCACATTTATAGCCTTCAATGTAATGCTTGGAAGTTAGTTAGGTCTCACTTTCACCTTCTGACAAATCTGTAGCTTTTTAAAATCAAAAGTAGACACAAAATGCTGGAGTAACTTAGCGGGTCAGGCAGCATCTCTGGAGAGAAGGAATGGTTGAAGTTTCGGGTCGAGACCCTTCCTCAGACTGATGTCAGGGGAGGGGGCGCAACAAAGATAGGATGTAGTTGGAGACAGGAAGACAGTGGGAGAACTGGGATGGGGGAGGGGATAGAGAAGGAGAGCAGGGACTATCTGAACTTAGAGAAGTCAATGTTCATACTGTTGGGGTGTAAACTACCCAAGCGAAATATGAGGTGCTCTTCCTCCAATTGGTGCTGGGCCTCACTCTGACAATGGAGGAGGCCCAGGACAGAAAGGTCAGATTGGGAATGGGAGGGGGAGTTGAAGTGCTGAGCCACCGGGAGATCAGGTTGGTTAAGGCGGAATGATCGAAGCTGTTGAGTGAAACGATCGCCAAGCATGCGCTTGGTCTCGCCGATGTAGAGACGTTGACATCTGGAACAGCTGATACAATAGATTAGGTTGGAGGAGGTGTCGGTGTTCCTCTGCCTCACCTGGAAAGACTGTTTGGGTACTTGGATGTAGTCGAATGGGGAGGTAAAGGGACAGGTGTTGCAAGGTGTTGGAAGTGGTGGCGCCTAACGGCTGCGGCTCGCTATTAGTCTGTTCGTCTTTTTTCCTTTTTTTTTTGTTGTGTGTCGGTGTTGGGATGGTTTTTGGTTTTTTTTGGTTGTGTATGTGTGGGGGGTGGTGGTGTGGGTGGGGGGGGTGTTGGGGGGGGGGGGGGAACCTTTCTCTTTTAGGTCTCTTCCTCACGCGGCTCGGCCGCGGGGCCTTCCATCGACCGGTGCGGCTCGGCCGCTGGACTTAACATCGTCCGGTGCGGCTCGGCTGCTGGAATTAACAGTGCCCGGTGCGGCTCGGCCGCGGGGCGCAACATCGCCCGGCGCGGCTCGGCCGCGGGGCCTAACATCGCTGGTGCGGCTCGGCCGCTGGACTTAACGGTGCCCGGTGCGGCTCGGCCGCGGGACTTTACATCGCCCGGTGCGGCTCGGCCGCGGGGCATAAAATCGCTGGTGCGGCTCGGCCGCTGGACTTAGCGGTGCCCGGTGCGGCTTGGCCGCGGGGCCTTCCATCGCCCGGTGCGGCTCGGCCGCTGGACTTAACATCGCCCGGCGCGGCTCGGCCGCGGGACCTTCCATCGCTGGTGCGGCTCGGCCGCTGGACTTAACATCGCCCGGCGCGGCTCGGCCGCGGGGCCTAGCATCGCACGGCGCGGCTCGGCCGCGGGACTTAGCTGCCCACGGCTCGGCCGCGGGGCCTTCCATCGCCCAGCTCGGCCGCGGGATGTTTCAGCGCCCGGTGCGGCTCGGCCGCGGGGACTTCCATCCCCTTGCGGGGGTGCGGGTCGGTCGGGGACGAGCTGTCTGTCCGTGGGCGTGGGGAAGAGAGTGGAAGTTTTGTTGCCTCCATCACAGTGAGGGGGTGTTTGGAGTCACTGTGATGGACGTTTGTGTTGGGGTCATGTGTCTTGTGTTCTTTTTTGTGTATGACTGCTATGTAATTTTGTTCGGTACCTTGGTACCGAATGACAAATAAAGCTCTGTTGAACTGTTGAAGTCCTGCAGTTGCAGGGGAAAGTACCTGGGGAGGGGGTGGTTAGGGTGGGAAGGGAAGAGTGGACCAGAGAGTTACGGAGGGACCGGTCTCTGTGTAAAGCAGAAAGGGGTGTAGATGGGAAGATGTGGTCAGTAGTGGGATGTTGCCAGGACTTGAGGGACTGTGCTATAGGTGCAGATTGGTTAAATCATGACTTTATTCCTTGGAGTTCAGGAGGGGTGATAATAGTGTAAGAATCATAAGGGGAACAGATTAGGGTGAATGTACAAAGCTAGGGTATCATGAACCAGAGGACATTGGTTTAAGATGAGAGGGGATAGATTTAAAAGGAACCTGAGGGGCAACTTTTTCACTCTGTGTGGCAGGAACATTAAGGGGCTGCCAGAGGAGGTAGTTTAGGCAGGTACAAAAACACCATTTAAAAGACATTTAGATAGATACATGGATAAGCAAAGTTTAGAGGGATATGGCAAAATGCAGACAAATGGGACAAACTGAGATGAGGCATCTTTGTTGCCAGATGAGGTAGGCTGAAGGGTCTGTTTCTGTGCAGGATGACTCTACGATTGTTTCTCCCTTCACCCCCTCTTCGCCCCCACCTGGGTTTATCTGCCTCTCATCCTTCACCCCTCAGTCTACCAGTCACCTACTGGCCCCAGCCACCCTTGCCCCTCACTTCTATGAAGTGGCTACCTTCCCTCTCCATGAAATGTTGACCATTCCTTTCCCCTCACAGATGCTAATCGCATCGCTGTGTTACTTCAGCAGGTTGCTTGTTACTCCAGGATCCAGCCTCTGCAGCCTTTTGTGTGTCATCTTTCAGCATTGTTTCTTGTTCCAGATTCTAGCATCAGTACTTGTATCTTAGACAAACTGATGTGAGAGTCAGGTTGGGTATGTCCTCCACTCTGAGGATAATGAAGAAAGAAAATGGGTTTTAAAACTAACACACTGAGCCAATATGACGATGGACAACTGATGCAGATAGAAATTGAGTTGCCTGAAGTTGTAGCTTTCAATATTAAGCGGAAACTTAACATGGAAACAGCATGGAGGACATGCCTAATCTCACCTGCCGAGCACATCTTTCTGCTTTGCATCTAGTAACGTTCACATTATTTTGTCTTTCTTTTCTCTATGTTCTCCCTCTCTCTACGTTCTACAAATCACCCATTTGGCCAGTTAACTTTGTTTATAGCTTATCCTGCAGGTTCATCCCAGTTATATCCTATCGGGGTCATCTCACCCTCCCTGCAGCTTAAACTTTCTTTCTCCTTCGACCTGAACTCTTAACTCTGTTTCCCTTCTCAGAGATACCGCCTGCTGAGTATTTCAAGCATTTTCTGTTTTTATTTTAGTGGCCTAATCAATAATCGTCATTCAAATGTCATGTTACAAAAGTAAAATAGTGCTGCTACTGGAGATCTTAAATAATGTGGTGGTATTGGAATTACTCTTCAGGCAATAATTGCAAACAGAGGTGTCCCAACGTGGCAACTCCAACAGCCTGACCGCGGGAGAAGACGGCAGGGGAAGAGAAAAAGACATTGTGGCCTTCCATCACAGTGAGGAGGGGACTGGAGGAGACTCACTGTGATGGATGTTTCTTTTGTTTGGTGTTAGTTTATGATAGTATGTGTTATTGCATTTTTATTGATTATTCTTATTGGTCTTATTGTTGAAATGCTGGTAATGTTTCATTTCACTACACATTTATGTGTATGTGACAAATAAACGACTATTGACTATTGAATTGGTGTTTCTGATCAATCGCTTTAATTAGCATTATCTGGATTTGTTTTCCATTTGATCAAGAAGCTGAATTCTAGAGAAGGGGTCTAGTCCCTGTCTTAACATCAAGGTGAGCTTTGACCAGCTGCGGCTCTTGTAAACGTGCAGTCAATGGCCATCAAGGGCAAAACACTCCAATTCATGCTTCAGACAAAGGAAAGTGGTTGGAACTGTGGCAGGTCAATTGCATGAGCCATAGGACATCATTGCAGGAGTTCCTTTGGCAGTGTCCTAGGTTGGACACAGCTACAATATTCAGCTGCTTCATCAATGACCATCTTTCCATCACAAATGAGAATGTTCACTTTGTGATATTCATTACCATTATCTGCAACGCAGCAAATTAGCAAGTCATGCCTGATTGCATCAAGACTGAAGCAACATTCAGGTGTGGAATGGTAAGTGTGGGGTAATATTCAAGCCACATATGTGCGAACCAATGACAATCTCCATGAGTCTAACCAGCTGTCATTCAATGGCATTACTTTTGGTGAGTACCGCACTATTAATATTCTGGAGACCATTGTTGACCAGAAACTGAATTCGAGTACAGGCATGCAAATACTATGACCATAACGAGCCATAAGATCAAAGGTTGGATACTGCAGCAAATAATTTGGCTCCAGAACCTCAAAGCCTTCCAACACCTAGAAAGCATGTCAGGAGCTTAATGGAATATTCCCTTCTTGCCTGGACGAGTGTGGTTCCATTATCACCATCCAGTACAATGGAACTTAATTGATGGCCCTTATACTATGCTAAACATCCATTCCTTCACTTTAGGTGTACAGTGTACCATCGACAAAATACACAGCAATTACTTGCCCATGTGATTTCTACAGCACCTCCCAAACCTCAGACTTCTATCATCAAGGAGTGCACCTGCAAGTTTTTTTTTCCAAGTCAAATACTGTTCTGATTTATCATTATTCCTTCATCTTTACTGAGACTCAATCCTGGAGCTCCCTACCCAACAAAACTGCGGGAGTACTTTCACTGCAAGTTATGCAATGTTTGAGAAGAAAACTTACCACCATCGTCTCATGTATGATTAGGGGTAGATAGATGGCAACCAGCAATTTAACTCCGAAATAATCTTGGTCGGAATTAGGGAGGAGAGATTTTAGAAACTTGAGGGATGGGAGGTTGATGGGATTGGAAGTAGGAGGCCATGTGAGAATGTGAAAACACGAATACAAATTTTATAGCCACACAAATGGATAGAAGTGAAATAAAATTTTGGGTCGAGGGTAAGTAGTTTAGTCTGATGAGCTCAGACAAGTGAGGGAAGTAAGCAACTGACAGTTTAGACTGTATTTCTGACAAAAAAAATAGAAGTGAGAGGAGTGAGTTCTAAGAGGCTGGTGCAAGAACATGAGCAAAGATAGTAAAGATCTGAACAATTTCTAGTCTGTCACATCTGAATCAGTTGGGATGATTACCTGTGTGGTACCTCAGCTGCATGGAGGCAGAGAGGAAAGCTCTTCTGCGGGTAGTCCATAGACATCAGAGGACCATCGGAACACAGCTACCAGCCTTGGAGGGTATCTACAACACACGATGCCTCAGAAAAGCCACCAGCATCCACAAAGACTCTTCACACCCCTATAACATGTCTGTTTGAACTTCTACCATCGGGCAGACGATACAAGGCCTTCTAAGCCCGCACCTCCAGACTCAGGAACAGCTTCATCCCCAGGGCCATAGCTGCTATGAACCGGCCCTGCTGAGCCGGATGGTCACATCGCACAGTGATCCGGCACAGATCTACTTGCACTTTATTCTGTTTTAAAACTGTTACAATTTGTTTCATTGGGTTGTTTAAATTAATACTGACTAGCTAATTAAATTATTGCATCGTATGGGAGGCGCATTCCCAATCTCGTTGTACCCCTGTACAATGACAATAAAGATATATTGTATTGTATTGTATGACAGTGAGGGTGGTAGAATTGGATTAAGAATGAAGATATTGCCTTGTGTTGACTACTCGCAAACTAGTGGGTCTGGAAGTAGGTGAGGATGATTTTTACCTTTATTGCTAAGTGAAAGATAATTAAAACTAGCAGACATTTGGGAGAATGGATAACTAGTTCACTGTTGCCTTTGCTGAAAGTGAAGATGAAAAGACATCTTAATGTGTAAGAAGAGGGCCGGGATTCAGAAAATGCTCTGCATCGTAAAATAATTAACAACAGTTACTGCTTTCCCTCTGATTGTACCTTCAAATGCCACCATAAGGTTCAAATATTAAACAAGAAGCACTGTTCAAAATAGAAAAGCAAAAATGTTTCATATTTACGCTTGTGTGAAAAATATCAAAATGGTTGAACCACATTATTAAGATTGGCACAACATAAAATACCACTGCCCTCAAACTTTCAAAATTGCATTTAAAATGTTCTCTTTGATAAGCTAGATAAATTATTAGCATTGTTCATTTGTGACACATGGACTTAGTCATAGAGTCATGTAGCGTGGAAACGGGCCCCTCGGCCCAGCTTGCACACTCCGACCAACATGCGCCATCTACACTAGTCCCACCTGCCTGTGTTTGGCCCATTTCCTTCTAAACCTATCCTATCCATGTACCCGTCTAAGTGTTTCTTAAACGGTGATAGTACCTGCCTCAACTACCTCCTTCACCTCGTTCCATGCACCCATCACCCTTTGTCTAAAGAAAAAGTCACTCCTCGGGTTCCTATTAATTTTTCTTCTCTCACTTTAAACCTAGGTCCTCTTGCTTCTTTCAGTTTTGTTCACATGAAGCATTTCTCTCCCCATATGACATACTGCCTGTGGTCTGTTTAGATTGCATCAGAGTATTGGATGTGAAACAGAACTGACATCTTTGGACTTCAATGAATTGAATGGCATTTAAAAAAATAATCTCTAAAATGTCATTATTACAACGTTGAAATACTTCAAATCCATTAATTAAGATTATGTTTAGAAATATTTGGAGTAAAGTATCTTTGAATTTTCAATATTTTAACTTTTCTTGGCAAGCACAAATGTGTTTTAATTTTGCTTTATACAGACCCTCCCCAACTTACATAAGGGTAATGTTCCGTATACCCTTGCGTGTCAGATTTTATGCAAGTCAGTATCACCCAAGTACCACTGTACATGTATAAATTTATTATATATGTACTATACTGTACAGCAGACATTGTGTAAAGAATGAAACGTGATCTAAGGCATTGTGCAGTACTGGCTATTACCTTTATTAGGAATAAAGAATTTAAAATGAATTAGTTTTACTTTTCAGAGATACAGTGTGGAAACAAGTAATTCGGCCCAACGAGTCCGACCAATGACTAGCTCTCTGTTATCAAGGCTTCACATCCTACACACTAGGGACAATTTAGAGAAGCCAATTAACCTACAAACCTGCGAGTTTTTGGAATGTGGGAAGACACCCAAGCACTTGGTGAAAACCCACGCTGTCCAGCGAGAATGTGCAAACTCCGTGCAGACAGCACCAGTAGACAGGATTTAATCTGGGTTTCTGGTGCTGTAAGGCAGCAACTCCACTGCTGTGCCTATGTTCCACCCCCATTTTAGTGAGTATTAATGGTAAATACACTACATTCATTTGAAATAAGGAATGAAAAATTGTTCAAAAATTGTATAGAAAAGGCAATTACCTTAAAACTAACATCATTCAAGCTTCCTGGAACTTGCATTTTGATTATGGTGGATAATTAAGTTTGTTGCTAGATACGGAAGGAGATGCTACAGAGAATATCAGAATCGGCAGCAGTGGGTGGTCCGGGCCGATGGATCTTCTTGACAAAGTGATCAAGAGATAATTGTACGGTAGCTGTTTTTTTTTCTCTTTGTAGATCTCTCTATAACAGACTAACAGACTATGTAGATCTCTCTATAACATCTTCTGCCCCTCTTTGGACTTTTAAGTGAGAGGTAAGGAGTAAGGCAGGGAATGTCTGTATTGCTCAATTTTCATCTTTTAGTGCCAACTTCTAAAAATGGTGCACAGTTGGATTTGTACAAAATGAATGAAGTAAAATTATACATTTTATAGACTGGAATTGAATGGAACCTGACATGGCAGATATTGGCATTGATGGGAATAAGCAATTTCTGCTTGAGTACCTTGGAAATAATCTAAAGATATAAAGCCATGTGAGAGTACTAAAAACTCAGGCTTCAAAAGTCATTTAAAATTCGATTGGCAGTAATGTAAGTGAATGATTTCCCATATTAAAGATGAATAAAGGAAATCTTTTGAGCAAATAAAAGCTAAACTAAAACCATAGGCTAATAGCAAAAACATTCTTGCTTGAGTAATGGAGGAGGAGAATGTAATGTTGGTAATCTATGTTCAGTAGTCAAAGGAAAATAATGACATAGTAGTTGATGAAAAATGCTTTTGTGCCAACAAATATTAGTGCCTATTTATTTGTCCAGTGAAGTGAAAATGAACATGATTCTCTGTGGTACTTTATTTCTGTGGGGAATTTACAGTGCGAATGACTAGCACCCATTATAAAGAATAATAGAACTGAATGGAAAGAAAATACTCTTCATGAAAGGATGCAGAGGATGATAGTTGAAGGTTGTTTTTCGGATTGTAGGCCTGTGACCAGTGGTGTGCCTCAGGGTTCGGTGCTGGGTCCATTACTGTTTGTTATCTATATCAATGCTTTGGATGAGCACGTTCATACAAGGTATGATTAGCAAGTTTGTAGATGACACTAAAGTATTGTAGATAACGAAGATGGTTGTCACAAGATGCAGCAGGATCTTGATCATTTGGGCAGCTGGATGAGGAATGGTTAATGTTTAATATGGATACGTGAAGTGGTACATTTTGGGAAGTCGAACCAGGGCAGGACATACACAGTGAATGGCAGGGCTCAGGGGAGTATTGTAGAGAAGAGGGATAAAGGTGTGCAGGTATATAGTTCCTTGAAAGTGTCATCACAGGTAGCGAGGGTGGTCAAAAAGGATTTCACCCAGAGAGTAGTGAATTTGTGGAATTCTCTCCCACAGAAGACAGTCGAGGCCAATTCACTGGATGAATTTAAAAGAAAGTTAGATAGAGCTCTTGCGGTTAGCAGAATCAAGGGGTATGGGGAGAAGGCAGGCACGGGTTACTGATTGTGAATGATCAGCCATGATCTACATGAATAGTGGTGCTGGCTCGAAGGGCCGAAAGGCCCCCTCCTGCACCTATTTTCTATGTTTCTATGTTTCTAACACATTGGCTTTCATCAGTCAGAAGATTGGGTATAGGTTGGGAGGTCACGTTACAGTTGTACAAGACTTTGGTGAGGCCACATTTCGAGTATTGTGTTCAGTTTTGGTCACCTTGTTATAGGAAAGATGTCAAGCTGGAAAAAGTGTAGAGAATATTTACAAGGATGTTGCCAGGACTCAAGGGCCTTAGCAAAAGGGAGAGATTGAGCAGGCTAGGACTCCATTCCTTGGGGTGCAAGAAGATGAGGAGTGATCTTATAGAGGTGCATAAGTTCATGAGAGGGATAGATAGGGTAAATGCACAGTCTTTTACCCAGAGTAAGGGAATCAAGAACCAGAGTACATGGGTGTAAGGTGAGGGGGGAAAGATTTAATTGGAATGTGAGGAGCAACATTTTTGCACAAAGGGTGGTAGGTATATGGAAGGAGCTGCCGGAGGAGTTAGTTGAGGCAGGTACTATCACAACGTTTAAGAAACATTTCAGCGGGTATATGGATAGGACAGGTTTAGAGGGCCAAGCAGGCAGGTGGGATAAGTCGAATGGAGGCATGTCAGTTGGCATGGACAAGTTGGGCTGAAGGTCCATTTTCCACACTGTATGATTCTATGACTTTTTTAAAAATTTATGCCAAGCAAGAACAGCATGATGCAGTGTTGTGTGATGGAATTATTTCCAACTGGTTCAAATTCTTGCTTTCTGTCTGTGCATTTGAGGAAATGCCTTTTGCTTGGTCATCAAAACATACAATTCCTACCAAGTCTTCATACAGTTTTCATAAGTCAAATGAAAAGGTTTATCACAAGCAAGTGGAAAGGTAATGCTGCTTCCTGGAATTTATATGTGTGAAATAATCATTAAGAGATGATTCTAGATGACCAGATCTTGATAGGTTAATTTAGATTATAGGGTCTCTTTAAGAATACAAGAAAATAGGGACATCAGTAGGCCTCTTGGCCTTTCATGCCCGTACTTCCATTCAGAATGATCTATTCCAAAATTTGACTCCTCTCTGCCAAATCTCCCCAATGTTTAAAGAATTGGTTACCGTCAACTTAAATACTCATAATGAGCTCGCACCCACCTCTCACTGGGGTATAGAATTCCAGAGAGGCAGGAGGTGGTTTGCATTATCATTCTGCCATTGAATGGAGACTTGGATCAAGAAATTAGATTGCATCGATACAAGCAGTTGGCAGGGCTGTGAAATATTGGTCCATTGGAAAAATCTGGATTGAGACCCATTTTCACATATAGCCTGGGGTGGACCTGGGACTCCCAAAGATATCGGCACTGAGTTAGAATCCTGTTTTGTGCAGGCCTGGATGAATGCCGTTTGCCCTGTGAGTTGCACAGCATTTTTGTTCCTTGGTGCTCATAATTTATCAAGAAATTGCAGCTAAGATTTCGAATTTCTAGTTCTGTGTATTTCCTGTTTTAAATAGGGTGCATTGGTGACAGATAGTTGAGTGTTCAATTGCTTTGCATAATTGCACAGAGACTATTTTGTTAGTTTAATTTCAGGGGCGTCTGGGCAGAAATTGTTTTCAACTTTTGTTGGGCACTTAGTTCTTGCATTTGTTCCCTTTGTATAATGTAATCAGAATTCATTAGTCTATTCATCTACCATATTTTAGAATTGAGATCAATCTGAAATAGGAACCATACATAGAAAGGAAAGTCCTGTGTTTCTCTATTGATATTGTAATGAGCCAAAAGATGATACCTGGGAACAAGGAGAAAAAAAGTTGTCATGCAAATGTGGCCTTAACTTTGGAATCAATTTTTATTTGCTGCCTGAAATAATTGAAAACTCTGGCAAGAGATGTTATTTTCCTGGTATTTCCTCGGATATTTATGAAAATTACATTTTGAGAATCTTTCTCACATTTGTCATGTGGGAAATAGCCACTTTCACCAAACTATTTTGTCTTTTAAATTAATAAGAAAATGGGAAATGCACCTTCATTTATTCCATTCTGCTTTCAAAGATATTACCTGACCAAATGAAACGGCAACAAGAGATAGGCTTTTGTTAATATTTTGTTGAGAACTGTATAATGTACTCATCCCCCAATGCCACCTTTGAGATGTGTTTACCTGATGCGATATAAAGATCTGTCAGATGGGAGAACTTGCTTGTGTAAACTGAAAGTGCAATATGATCGTGGCTGTTATGATCCAGAAGTGATTTTCAGAATACACAATGTATGCCTCCATTATTAATGAAAGCAGTTGAAATGGAATTTCTATCTTGTGAATCAATCCGCCCAGATATGTGCTGTACACATTGGTATAATGATCTCATCTCAACTCTTTCTCTATGTCTTTATCCCCACTGCATCTATGCTCCAGATGAGGCTTTCTACTCCAGTATATCAGAAAAGTTTACAATTTTCTCACGAGACAATTTAGACAATAGACAATAGACAATAGGTGCAGGAGGAGGCCATTCGGCCCTTTGAGCCAGCACCGCCATTCAATGTGATCATGGCTGATCATTCTCAATCAGTACCCCGTTCCTGCCTTCTCCCCATACCCCCTGACTCCGCTATCCTTAAGAGCTCTATCTAGCTCTCTCTTGAATGCATTCAGAGAATTGGCCTCCATTGCCTTCTGAGGCAGAGAATTCCACAGATTCACAACTCTCTGACTGAAAAAGTTTTTCCTCATCTCAGTTCTAAATGGCCTACCCCTTTATCCACAAACTGCCACAGATATCAAGACTACATGTCCTCCCACACTGTCTCTTGGAAGGAGACTGAGAAAACTCAGGAGTTCCTTTTCCTAAAAAAGGAGGACAAAAAGGGGACTGGAGATAGCATAATCCCAAGAGATTTTATATACATAAAGGGAAAAAAGGACAAGCAGAGAGAGAGTGGGACCCCTCAGGAGCCAAGGACATGGGAAAGGTCCTCAACGAGTATTTCTCATCTGTTTTTACCATGGAGACAGACAGAAGGACTGGGGAAATTGGTGCAGTCAATGGAAGTTTCCTGAAAGCAGTTAGTATTACGGTCAAAGGGGTGCTGAAGGTCCTGACGCGTATGAAGGTACACAAATCTACCGGGCCTGATCAGATGTTCCCAATGTTGGGGGAGTCCAGAACCAGGGGCCACAGTTTAAGAATAAGGGGTAGGCCATTTAGAACAGAGATGAGGAAATAATTTGTCAGTCAGAGAGTTGTAAATCGGTGGAATTCTCTGCCTCAGAAGATAGTGGAGGCCAATTATCTGGATGCTTTCAAGAGAGAGCTAGATAGAGCTCTTAAAGATAGCGGAGTCTTATAGCGGGGGGTATGAGGAGAAGGCAGGAACGGGGTACTAATTGTGAATGATCAGCTATGATCACATTGAATGGCGGTGCTGGCTCAAAGGGCTGAATGGCCTACTCCTGCACCTATTGCTTATTGTCTATTGTCTATATCCGAGGACACTGTGGGAAGCTAGAGAGGAAATTGCAGGTGCACCAGCTGAGATTTACAAGTCGTCATTAAATACGGGTGACGTTCTGTCAGACTGGAAGATGGAAAATGTTGTGCCTCTCTTCAAGAACAGCTGCAGGGAAAAGCCTGGGAACTACAGGCCAGTGAGCCTATATCTGTGTCAGTTATCGGAAAGTTACTAGAGAGTATTCCGAGGAGTAATATATACATGCATTTAGATGGACAAGGGCTGATTAGGGATAGTCAGAATGGTTTTGTACTTGGGAAGTCGTGTCCAACAAATCATGTTTGAGTTATTTAAAGATGTGACCAAAAAGGTTGATGAGGGCAGAGCTGTTGATGTTGTATCTATGGATTTCAGCAAGGCATTCGACAAAATTCCACATCATAGACTGCTCTGGAAGGTAAGAGCGCATGGAAGCCAAGGAGAGATAGCTGAATGGATAGAAATTTGGCTTCCTGGATGAAAGGTGATGGTGGAAGGTTGCTTTTCGGACTGGAAGCCTGTGACTAGTCGTGTGCCTCGGGGTTTCGTGCTGGGCCCATTGCTGTTCATCATCTACGATCAATAATTTGGATGAGAACATGCAAGGCATGATCAGCAAGTTTGCAGATGACACTAAAGTGGATGGTATTGGAGATAGTGAAGATGGTTGTCAAAAATTGCAGCAGGAACCTGATTGGTTGGGCTGGTGGGCTGAGGAATGGTTGATGGAATTTAATCCAGAGAAACGTGAGGTGTTGCATTTTGGGACGTCTAACATGGGCAGGCCCTACAAGTGTGTTCTACAACACTCTGGGGAGTGTTGTAGAACAGAAGAATCTAGGAGTGTAGGTACATGGCACCTTGAAAGCAGCATCACAGATTGATTGTGTAGTCAAAAAGGCTTTTGGCATGTTGGCCTTCATCAGTCAGAGTATTGAGTATAGAAGATAGACACAAAAAGCTGGAGTAACTCAGGCAGCATCTCTGGAGAGAAGGAATGGGTGACGTTTTGGGTGGTGGATGTTGTATACATGGATTTTAGTCAGGCTTTTGATAAGGTCCCCCCTCATGGAAGGCTGATCCAGAAGATAAAGGTGTGCGGGATCCACAATGACTTGTTCGTATGGATTATTCATAGAATAATTCATACCTTATTCATAGAAAACAGAGGATTGTGTGTAGAAGCTAAATATTCTGGCTGGAGTTCTATGGCCAGTGGAGATCCGTAGGGATTTGTGCTGGGATCTCTGCTGTTTGTGATATATATAAATGACTTGGACGTAAATGTGGATAGATTGGTGAGTACATTTGCTGATGACACCAAAATTGGAGGAGTTGCAGGTGCTGAGGAATGCTGTCGAAGGATTCTGCGGGATGTCGATCAGCAGCAGAAATGGGCGGCAAAATTCAGTTTTACCTGAGCAAGTGTGAGTTTGCTGTTTGGGAATTTGAATGTAAGGAGAGAATACACAGATAATGGCAAGACCCTTAACAGCATTGATGTGCAGAGGGGAGGAGTTGCAGCCAGTGAGGAAGGCTGTCAATGAGCGGAATATGAAAGGTGGCAGCACAAAGGTGGTACCGTTGCACCACCATACCGCCCCACGGGATGATCAGGATGATTATCTGGAGTTGCAAAGGAGCAGCATACTTTGCAAAGGATCAATCTTGTACCCAGAGTAGGGAATCAAGGTCATAAGGTCATGTGATAGGAGCAGAATTAGGCCATTCGACCCATCAAGTCTACTCCGCCATTCAATCATGGCTGATCTATCTCTCCCTCCCAACCCCATTCTCCTGCCTCCCCATAACCCCTGACACTCCACACTGACGTCAAGAACCAGAGGTTGGGGATTGAAGGCAAGAGGGGACAGTTTAATAGGAACCAGAGGGGCAGCATTTTCATACAGAAGAAGGTGGTTTTATGGAACGAGTGCCAGAGGAGTAAGTTGAGACAGGTACTATAACACTTTTCCTCGCAGACAAGAATTGGCCTCCAACAGAGGATTTGAAGTACAATATAATTCTAGGTGTGTGCAGATCTTCAGAGGAAGTTACTTAGGCTAAGATTTAAAAAGTAATGCTGTCCTTGTTTAATTTCACTGCATTGCTATTGATTTTAACTCACTGAGCAACCTTTATCACAAATATATGTTCATTATTATGCTTCAAATATGGATTTTCAATAAGAAAGATTTTAGTTACTGAATGAAGAATAAACAATAATGGAAATATTATCTACTCTCCACTATCTAAATTAGTGACTAATCTATTCATTGGACATTGGCACCGTTCAATCTTGCAATTTAAAGATCGTCTGCCTTGGATAAGTTTCATCCTGCACTGAGGGGCTGAAATTCTGCTAAGCACCAAGGAAAGTCAGCAGATACTGTAGCTGTTAAAATGCTAAGTCATTGATTTGTGAGCGACAGAGAAATGACTTTCATTTTACCAGCTTGGGAATTTGGTGAACCCCCCAACAAAGTAGTCATGCAATGACACTGAAGATCACTGGTTCAAACATAGACATGGACATAGCAAAAATAGACCATTACAGCACAGGAATGGACCCTTCGGCCCACAATATTTGTGCCGAACATGATGCCAAGCTAAACTCATCTCATCTGCCTGCACATGATCCATATCCCACTATTCCCTGCACTTTCACGTACCTATCTAAAAGCATCTCCACACTGGTCCTGCTGTCCTCCAAGTCCTTCTCAATAAATGCAGGTGCAAAGTACTCATTTACTATGTCACCTAAATTCTCTGACTCATTAGATTCCCTTTTTGCCTTTGAGCGGTTCTACCTTCTCCCTGGTCACCCTCTTATTTTTAATGAACAATAAATTTATTACGCACCAGAAATAAAGATACAGAAAATGAATCACTCCATGTGAAGTAATTATTTTTAAAAGCAATACTTATAATTTTTAACAGAAGGTGAGCTGGTCAAAACACAGTGGGTCAGGCAGCATCTATCAATGTATCAGATTGAGCGTAGAGAAACCCGGTTTTAAGAGATGGGGGAGTGGTGGTGGTGGTGTGGGTGGTGGGGGAGGGGTGGGAGCAAGAGATGCCAGCCCATAAGTAGATGCAGGTGAGGAAGGATTGATTTTCCAGAAATGCAGGACATTTCAGATGTTCTGGAAGGGAAAGCCAAATCACAAAACTGATGTGGCAGATCTGAAAGAAAGGGATGGTGTTATTAGTCATACAGTGTAGAAACTGGCTCCAAGGCTCAACTTGTACACATCGACTAATATGTTTCACCTACTCTAACTCACCTGCCTGCATTCGGCCCATATTCCTCTAAAGCTATCCTATCCATGTACCTGTCTAAATGTTTCTCCAACATTACCCTAGTATCTGCCTCAATTACCTTCTCTGGCAGCTCGTTCCATACACCAACCACTCTTTGTGTAAAAAAAAAGTTACCTTTCGGGTTCCTATTAAATCTTTCTCCCCTCACGTTAAACCTGTGTCCTCTGGTTCTCGATTCCCTTACTCTGGGCAAAAGACCCTGTGCGTCTACCCGATCTATTCCTCTCATCATTTTATATACCTCCATAAAATCACTCCTTATCCTCATGGCTTCAAGGAATAGAGTCCTATCCTGCTCAACCCCTCCCTGAAGCTTCGAGTCCTGGTAACTTCCTCATCAATGTTCTCTGTATCCTTTCCAGCTTGACAACATCTTTCCAAAAGAAAGGTGCCCAAAACAGAACACAATGAAATATGGTCTCACCACGTCTTATATAACTGCAACATGACCTCCCCATCATCTATATTCAATACTCAGACTTGACCAATCTATCTACCTGTGATGCCACTTTCACGGAACTTATGTACCTGCACTCTGAGATCCCTCTGCTCGACAACACTCTCCAGAGCCCTACCATTCACTTGTAGACTTGGTGACCCATGTTACACTTCCCAAAACGCAGCACCTCACATTTCTCTGTAATAAATTCCATCAACCATTCCTCAGCCCACCTGCCCAACTGATTAAGATCCTGCTGCAATTTTTGACAACCATCTTCGCTGTCTACAATACCACCCACTTTATTGTCATCTGCAAACTTGCTAATCATGCCTTGTACGTTCTCATCCAAATCATTATTATAGATGACAAACAGCAATGGACCGAACTCTGAGGCAAACCAGCAGTCACAGGCCTCCAGTCCGAAAAGCAACCTTCCACCATCACCTCCGCTTCCCTCCAAGAAGCCAACTTTTTTTAATCAATTCAGCTCTCTCTCCTTTGATCCCATGCGATCTTATCTTCCAGAGCAGCCTACCATGTGGAACCTCATCGAATGCCTTGCTGAAATCCATATATACAATATCGACAGCTCTGCCCTCATCAACCTTTTTGGTCACATCTTTAAATAAGTCAATCAGATTTGTGAGACACGACCTCCCATGTACAAAACCAACCGTGCTGACTATCCGTAATCAGCCCTTGTCCATCTAATTGCATGTATATCTCATCCCTCAGAATACTCTCTGGTAACTGTCTGACCACTGATGTTAGGCTCACTGGCCTGCAGTTTCCAGGCTTTTCTCTGCATCCTTTCTTGAATAGAGGCACAACATTTTCCACCCTGCAGTGTTCCGGCATCTTACCCGTGTTTAGTGACGACTCATAAACCTCAACCTGGGCACCTACAATTTCCTCTCAAGCCTTCACAGTATCCTTGGATATAAATGATTTATATTTTTACTTCTGAATAAACTACTTGGATGAAATGAAAAAGTAAATTCTGGTTCAGCACAGTTGTTACAAAATAGGGTCAATATTCTTCTAACCTTTAATCCCATTATTGGTTTTATATTCTTGCATGTGATTTTATTTCACTTGCAGGACTTTGGGTCATGACAAGCACCATCTGAATACAGTATAAATATTAATAATGTATCCTTATGATACAGAAGGGAGCCATATACACAGCTCATTGTGTTCTTGCCAGCTGATCAGCACCCTAGTTCCATCTGAGGGGAGGCAAAACTGTGGGACACAGAGGAGATGCTGGTGAGGGCTTCACAACAGCAGAGGGAAATCACGTTTACTGATGAAAGAGGACATCTCGGATATCCTACGGTTGAATGCCTCATCTTGGGAGCAGATGTGGCAGAGATAGAGAAAGCAAAAGTAGATGATGGCTTCCTTGCAAGAGACAGAGTGGCTGGAGCTGTCGACAACATTTTCCTTGCAATAGGCAGTGTGGAAGGAGGTGTCGTCAATTTGTAGATGCTTCCAGAATTGCTTTGCTTCCCCACACTGTTTTTTGCTCAAGATTCCAGTATTCTTGTGCTGCTGTGTCATCCTCATTGGCGTGTAAAAATATTATTGCAATGAGTGAGCCTTATTTAATTTGAGCATGATCAATATGATTGAAGTCATTTGGTTTCCTTAAGCCTGTGTTTTAATATTCTATAAAGTACTATGTTCAAATAATTGTACAACGAGACAAAATCTGATATAATTGCATTGTGCTGAAAGTTATCAATTGGAAGATTTTACATACAGCTGTTACAACGTACAGGCTGCATAAACAAGGCTTGTTCAAAATATGGAATTGGCGTTGGCTATTTGAATCACATAATCTTCACTCTGCTGTAACTACTTTGTAGCGTTCTCTACAAAGTTTTGCACATTGCAAGTCGATGCATTATCCTTTTGTTTTTAAATTATAGATTTTAAGTAAAAAGGGCAGGCTGAAAATCTGATTGATATGTGACATTTAATTTCGGGGAAAGCGCATTATGGGTAGTCTCAGACGTATCCTTTATTTTTGGTCGCCATGATCAATTTTTTAACTTATTATTGAATTATATCAGATGAAATGCTCATGGAAATGTGTGTACTAATTGCCAAAAAGAATTATAAGTACAAAAGAAAGGAGCATTCATGTGATTGAACAGGTGCATGTGAACTGTTTCACCATTATTCCATGTTATTTGCACCATGATTTCTGTGACCTATGGTGTACCGCAGAGATCAGTGCTGGGACCTTTTGTTTGTGATATATAATGCCGACTTAAATGTGAATGTCGGAAGTATGATCAGTAAGTTTTGGTGGTGTTCTGGACAACCAGAAAAGGTGTCTTGGGCTTCAGCAGGATACAGATCAGACAGAAAGTTAGACCAAGGAATGGCAGATGAAATTTGATCCTGACAAGTGCAAGGTGATACATTTTGGGAATTCACGCAATGGTCGGACATGTACGAGAAGTGGTTGGGCACAGAAGAATGTTACTGAAAAAAGGGACATTCTGGTCCCAGTCCATAATTCTCTGAAAGTGGCAACATGGGTAGATCGGGTGGGAAAGGAGGCATATGGCAGGCATGCTTTCATAGGTCAGGGCTAAGAATGTAAAAGTTACCCTATTGCAACTTTACAAAACACTGGTTAGATTGCAGTGATATCAAGTGTCAGCAGCAAACTAACCTGCTCCCTTCACACTTATGCAGTGATCAAGAAAGCCAATCAGCATATTTACTTTCTTTGGCATTTGAAAAGATTTGGCATGTTCGCAATGATTCTCTCAAACTTCCACATATGCTCCAGAGAAAGTATTCTGACCGAATGCATCTCTGCCTATTATGGCAACTGCACTGCTCTTGCCCATCTGAACCTGCAGAGTGGTGAATACAGCCCAGTCCATCACAGAATTGTTCTTCAATCCAGTGACATCTTCATGGTATGTTGCATGGGAAGGCTAGAAGTATTGTCAAGGATACCTGTTACCCTGGCCATTTATTTTTCTCTCTTCTGCCTTCTGGGAGAAGATGCAGGAGTTTGAACATCCAGACTTAAGAACTGCTTCTCAGCCACTGCTATCACCCTTCTGAACCAAACACCTTTTTCACACCCCGTTTCCAGAGTTGCTGCCACATACTATCAGCTCTACTTCATCCTGCGGCTGGAAACCATTTTCTACAGATAATTTGGAACAGTTCACTGTAGCTGAGCAACAGTGACTCTGCTCATGAACATGTTGGATTGTTTCAGGTCAGAAGATGATCAAACAAACAACAATATCACATTTGCATTCTTTTTATTAGAGGGCACAATACTTTCTTATTAATATATTTTAATCTGCGGCATCTGATGCAGGTGATTGAAGCAAAGAAGCATGGCAAATTTTAGCTTGTTTATTTTAAATTTAAAAAGATGTTAAATTAACATCTTGGAAGCTATTCCCTTTCGCAAAGGACAGGGATTTTCACATTTAAATCCATCCATCATTTGTGCAAACTAGGTACCTCCATGGTGTAACCAATGCCTAAGGTATAGTAAAAGAGGCAGTCAAGTTTCTGTTTAATGAACTAGATGTGTGAAATACTTAGCTTTCTGATGCTGACAGTGTTGTTCCTCCCATCAACCTTCTGTACTGTACTATACTATAATGGGTTCAAAGGGATAACCATCCAAGAATGAAGTCAATTAAAACAGGACGACAAAGAATTAACAAAAACATGTAACATGCTCGGCTGTTCAGTTATGGGATGGTATTTTAAATTGTAGAATCTGGGCACCCATATTATGCCAGTGTGGTTTTCTTGTTGACAGCACAAATGCATTTGTATAATGTATAAAGTTAACTTAATATTTCTTGGGATTTTCCACTTCTGAGGAAAGTGACTCTGCTGGAATTTGCTATGTATTAGCAGTCTCCTCCTGTCTTTTGTAAGCAGACATTCTTAATGAGTTTGAGTTGAAAGTATTGATGTTGTGTTACAAGAGGAATTAAATTATGATCTGAACTGAAGGTAATTTCTCTCCATGATCATATAAATACATGGTGTAGCTGAGCTGATCGCAGTTGTTTCTTGAACATGAAGTGGTATTTCAAAGTTATATACATTGCTATCACATTTTTCCTGCTCTCGGCAATGTTTGTCCTCGGATCTTTGCTTGTTAACTTGATGATTCCTCACAGCTATACTGTTTCCTGCCTTGTTTGGTTGTCAAATAAATGATTTGTCATTCGCTGAATCTCATATTTTGCCATCAGTTCCACTCTGCATCTTGCCTTTTAACTGCATGAATCAAAGCACTTATGCATCAATCCTCATCTGCTTTGGTTGTGGAAAGCAAAGTAGAAAAAGAGGCATATTGAAACAAAAGTGCCATTGAACAATGCTTTCCAACACCTTGAATTCCTAAATCCTTCCGTGTTATGCTATTAAGGTACTATATTGAAGAAAACTATTATTCATGGAGATGGAAATCCAGTTTCTACACATATAAAATACTCACCAATCTGTTTTGATAGTATTAATGGAAGAATTATACCGAAGATAGACACAAAATGTTGAATTGACAGGATTCTGGAGAGTATTAATTGCTCTTTTTCAAAGAATGGCTGAGATGGAATATAATAGGCAGATGGTTCCCCAACCTTCTAGCTTGTACAAAGTTTCAAAGGACAATAAAAATCATAATTCTTTTAAAGTATTCAGCCTCAAAATTCCTTCATGTTTCTTACAACTTCAATGTTTAATTACTGCCTCTTACTTTTGCCTTTGTGTTAATGACTGTTTCCCCATGATGAATTCTTGCATGAAAATGCTCAGATTCAGAGCTTGCACTACTCTTGTGTGACGTGTCCTTTACCATATTTCCTTGCGATCCAGATCAGGATGCAAGACCCCCCCAGTGGTGTGATTGTCCACCTGCCCAAGGTGTGTGTGTTCCCACCCCCTGTGGTTGCCCCCCCCCTGTGGTTGTTCCCCCCCTCCCCCCTGCCTCTGAGCGGTGTATCCCCCCCAGCCCCAGCCCCCGACATACTTTTGTGTCATTTTCTTCCTCTTTGCTGTGTTTTTTTTGTTACTTCTCAGGAAGCTGGTGCTAGGACTGCATTCATTGCCAGTCTAACTGAATGGCTTGCCATAGCACTTTGAAGAGCAGTTCATGTTATTGTGACCGTCCCTGCCTGGATGAGGAGGGTAGGTTTTCATCCCCTGTAGATGTGACTGACCTATCAACAGCTTCAAGCTGACTGATTTAAAGTTGTGAATCGTTGTTCAAATCACCTTATGTCTGCATTTTGACATTCAAGAGAAAATAAGACCAGCTTTTAACCATTTAGAACTGCCCTGGTGCTACAGATGAAAATAATCTGCTCCAATGGATTGCCTGAAACAGAAACAATTACAGGAACCATAAATGCTGGAAATTAGTTCTTTAACCAGAAGAATGGTTAAAATGTGGAACTTGCTAGTACAAGATGCATGAGAATCAAAGGTGTATTTAAGGGAAGCTAGAAAAACGTATGAGAATAAAACAGAGAATATGTTGCTCAGCTTCAGTAAATAAAAGTGGAAAATTGTAGAGTGGTACTTTGAGTGGTGCATAAATAATGGCTAGCATTGTTCAGCATACTGTTTCTTTGCTGTAAATACCATGCAATGGTCAATCAACATTTTTGCTACTTTCTTGCTCATTGTAGTCTTGTCTGTTTTTGTTTTTAATGGGCTATATTTTTCTTGAGTTTACAAAAATAGTTGCTTTTGATCTTGATACCTTAGAAGTTTGTTTTTCAAATTTTATTTTTAATCATTACAACCTTCAAGTTATTTGGTTATTCAATACAACATTTGCTTATCTCCTGGAAGCGCACGATTTAGACTAACCTCGATGCACTTGACAATAAACCCAACATAACCAAAATATTTTATGCACAGACGGACTAAATCGTTAAAATAGTGAGATATGCAACAGCCCTCCTTTGCCCATTAGAAATCCCAAGTGTTCCCATCTTTTGCTTCTTATATCACTAGCTTGCTGTGAGGGATGCCGCTTACAGCCACGGCGGTCTGGGTGGAGTTGATGTTCCTACAGAATGGCTGGGGAAAGCCAAACAGAATGAATTGGAAAGTCTCTCAGCAGCAGTAACACTGAGTGAGTCGATACTGTAGGCGATTCAGTGACTTCATAAGAAATTTTTGTGAACTTCCCAATCTGTGACACTGTACCTGCTGAAAATTAATTCACTCTTTTTTCTACTATCTACACCCATCACATGGCCACAACATTGATTATGTGCTGCAGGCTTGCATGGTTCGTAGTTCAATCAAATATTTTCTGAAAACTGACAAATTGATCAGTTTGAGCTTTTTATTCATTGATGAAATGTTTCTGAAATACATTAAATCATAAGGTCATGTTGAAAGTGGGGAAAGATGTGATGCTCCTGGTGAAGGAATGGAGTGGGCAGGAATTGATGGGATGACTTACGAGTTTAGCCTCTTGAAAACTAACAAGGTTAAAGCCATCAAAATGTTCATGAAACTAGTTCTAATGGTCACATATTTATCTCAGTTATTTATTTGTTGCATGGTAGTGCAGTCTGAATTGTTTGACTTTGATCCATTTTAAATATTTGAGAAATAAACTGATTTATGTGATAAAACCCATGTCAGATTGGAGTTGTATTTCATTTCAGGCATAGATTTCCATAGCTTGAAATAGTTTTGAACATGAATGATAAATGTTTTTCAAAATTATGTACTCTGCATGTGGTGTTGCCAATGGGTACTTTTTGAAAAGTTACACCGTGATCTTTATTTAATGGGAAGATCATAATCAAAAGTTTTTTTTTTAAAGCACATTTAAAATTATGAATCATTATTCAAATCGCCTTGTATCTGCATTTTGACATTCAGGAGAAATTACGACCAGCTTTTAACTATTTGGAACTATAAAAGGCATTTATTTAATGTTTCGGGTGAGAACTTAAACTCGACACAAAGCTGGGTGGCAGTGTGAAGTGTGAGGAGGATGCTATGAGGATGCAGGGTGATTTGGACAGGTTGTGTGAGTGGGCAGATGCATGGCAGATGCAGTTTAATGTGGATAAATGTGAGGTTATCCTGTTTGGTGGTAAGAACTGGAAGGCAGATTATTATCTGAATGGTGTCAGGTTAAGGGCCTGCCCCACTTAGGCGATTTTAAGGAGACTGACGGCGACTAGGCTGTCGCCGACAGTTCGCCGGTGTGTCGCGGGCATGATCGTGAGGAGTCTTCAAAGAATTGTAGTGGATCTCGGCGCGTCGCTGAGAAATCAACCGGTATGAAATTTCTCGGCGACAGCTAGCTTGTCACCAGGTATCGTTGCTTATTGCGGGCGCTGTCGCATGCTGTCCCCAGGTTTGCTAGGTTCTCATAGATGCATTTAGAAGCACATAATATTAAATTAAGTAAAGTAATTTAAAGATACCATAAAATACTTGTGTTTAACCAATTTATTTACTGTCAGGACATTTGACAGGTAGATTGGAGGCGACAGTTTGACGGTCAGGTAAGCGTGGGAATTTTCACGATGTTTATGGCCATCAGCGATTACATTTAAAGTAGGCTCCCAGATATGCAACCCAGAAACCAGATATGCATCTCCCGTACATTTTCAAAGAATACCCACACTCCGCACAAAATTCCATTTAACCACATTTAAAATTAAATTTCTTAATACTGCTATTAGTAAACTGGAAGTCAATCCGTTAATGATAGCGGAGTCAAGGGATATGGGAAGAAGGCAGGAACGGGGTACTGATTGTGGATGATCAACCGTGATCACGGTGAATGGTGGTGCTGGCTCTAAGGGCCAAATGGCCTACTCCTGCACCTATTGTCTATTGACTCTGAGGGACAGGATCTATCAGCATTTGGTAGAAAAGAACTGATTGAGGATTGTCAGTATGGATTTGTGTGTGGGAAATCATGTCTCCCAATTCTGAGTCTTTTGAAGAGGTCACCAAGAGTATTGATGAGAGCAGGACAGTAGATGTAATCTAAATGACCTTTACTAAGGGCTTTGATCAGGTCCCACATGGGAGACTGCTCTGGAGGGTTAAATTGGATAGGATCCAACGAGAGCTAGTTAAGTGACTACATAATTGGCCAGGAAATAGTAAGTTAAAATGGAACGTTATTTAATGGATGGGAGGCCTATGATTGGTGGAATGCTATGAGTTGGTTCTGGGCCATTGAGTTTTGTAGATACTATTTGGATGAGAATGTACAAAATGTGATTAGTAAGTTTGAAAGTTATACTAAAATAGGTGTTAGCGAAGAGGGTATCTAAGTCATAGAAACATAGAAGCATAGAAAAATAGGTGCATTCGGCTTTTCGAACCATTCAATATGATCATGGCTGATCATCTAAAATCAGTACCCTGTTCCTGCTTTTCCCCATATCCCTTGATTCTTTTAGCACTAAGAGCTAAATCTATCTCTCTCTTGAAAACATTCAGTGAATTGGCCTCCACTGCCTTCTGTGGCAGAGAATTCCACAGATTCATAACTTTCTGGGTGAAAAAGTTTTTCCTCATCTCAGTCCTAAATGGCCTACCCCTTATTCTTAAACTGTGAACCCTGGTTCTAGATCGCAGGATCTTGATCGGCTCGGTGAGTAGTCACAGAAATGGCACACGCTGTTCAAATTAGATAAGTGTGAGGTGTGGCATATTGGGAAGTCGAGCTAGTGTTAGACTTTCACAGTGAATGGTAGGGCCCTGAGGAGTGTTGTACAACAGAGGGATATTAGTGTACAAATACACAGTTCCCTGAAACTGGCATCACTGGTAGAGTGAGTGGTAAAGAAGACTTTTTGGCATGCTGGCCTTCATCAGTCAGCACATTGTATTGGAGTTGGGATGCTATGTTGGACTTGTACAGGAGACTACACTTGCAGCACCGTATACAGTTTTGTTCGCCCTGCGAAAGGTAGGTGAAATTATGCTAGAGTGCAGAAAAGATTTATGAGGATGTTCCCAGAATTCGAACGACTGAGGTCTGGGGTGCGGTTGGACTGGCTAGGACTTTATTCCTTAGAGCACAGGAGATTGAGGGATGATAAAATCATGAGGGGCACAGGGAAAGGGGAATTAAAACCTAAAGGGCATAGTTTTAAGGTGCGAGGGGAAAGATTTAAAAGGGATCAGAGATTCAACTTGGGCCCCATATCCGAGGACGGATTGCTGACGTTGGAGAGGGCCCAGAGGAGATTGACAAGAAAGATCCCAGGGATGAATGGGTTAACATATGATCAGCGTTTGACATGCACTCTGTCTGTAGTTGCTGGAGTTTAGAAGGATGAAGGGGGGGACCTCATTGAAACTTACCAAATAGTTAAAGGCCGAGAGAGAGTGGATGTGGAGAGGATATTTCCATGTTGAGAGGATGTTCGACAGCACAGTGGTGGAGCTGCTTGAGCTGCTGCTCCACATTGCCTGGGACCTGGGTTCGATATGGACCTGGGTGCTGTCCATGTGGAGTTTGCACGTTCTCCCTGTGACCTCCGGCTGTCCTCCGGGTGCTCCCATTGCCTCTCACATCCTAAAGACATGTAGGCTTGTTGGTTAATTGGGGGCTGCAGTTTAGTTTAGTTTAGAGTTTCAGCGTGGAAACAGGCCCTTCGGCCTATGGAGTCCGTGCCAACCAGCAATCCCCACACATTAACACACCAGGGACAATTTACACTTATACCAAACCCCAATTAACTTACAAACCTGTACGTCTTTGGAGTGTGGGAGGAAACCAAAGATCTTGGAGAAAACCCACGCAGGTCATAGGGAGAATGTACAAACTCCGTACAGACAAACACCCGTAGTGAGGATCGAATGCGGGTCTCTGGCACTGCACCACTGTGCCCGGAGTGTGTGGGAAGCCAGGGCTAAAGTGCGAAAACATAGAACTGGTGGCAATGGTTGCTTGATTGTCTGCGTAGACTCACTGGAGCTTAGAGCCTGTTTCCAAGCTTTATCTCAGCGTACATACATAATTTGCAGGTTTCTGTGCATTTTTATAATGCTGCATTGTAGTTGTCTTATTCCATTGTCGCTGAGATATTTCAGGCAGGTGTCAGAATAATTTACAAGAGAGGTGAGTGACGGTTAACTTTTTCTTTATTTGCAATAATTTGTCAGACAAGGAGAACAGTCAAGCACGAGACTGTTCCCCAAATTCAAAGCATGCAGCATTTTTATGTCATTTTTGACGTGACGCCAGACACGTACACTCGATTACAAGGTTAATGTTTGTGACCCAACATTCTGTAATTTTCCCCTCAAAGAGAAGACATGCAGGTGTTCAAGTTGTTGACAATGGGCCACTTGAACCAGACATGTTTAGCGTAGCACTGAAGCGCAACTTCACTGGAGTAAAGTTGGATTCCCACAAATGAAGCGCTGTCCTTGTTTAAAACAAAATGGAAGAACAGCTCAGTTCTTCCCACAATTCCCACACAGGTTTTCTTTGGTCTTGGTGTACACAGTGACCTTGGAGAAACTAAATTCTAAAAAAAAGCAGCAGGTGAAGATACATGTACTAAAATACTGCTCAAAGAATTCTTGGGTCTTGGTGTATGTAATATGGCAATCGGAACAAGATATTTGCAATGTAGAAGTGTTGTGGCAGAGGTCACTTTTTATTTCTTTAATGTACACTGTTGAATGCATTGGCATTCCCTAAATATCACAGTTGCTATCACAGAAAATCAGCTACAATTACCAGTTGGTGCAGTAACAAGTATGAAACGAACACCTTGCTCATTACAGGTTTTCCACTGGTACAGTTGTGTTAATTGAATCATTGGTACAAAGATGACTCATGGCTGGAAAATATAATAGCAAGGTATGATTGCCTGACACATTGCTTACTGAACAGGAAACTCGATTTATTTAGATGCTGAAGTAAGCATTTCCTTAATGACTCTATATTTTTCTCTGTAAAATAAGTAATCTACAGGATCATTTGGCAACCATCCCAGTTGAGAAATTCAACCTAGTTTTCCATTTTGTGGGGAGCATGAGTAAGTTTTGTCATTTTTGCACCATTCCGGCACTGTCCAACTGCCCTGGCTTGGAGTAGCAACGTCCAGAAACATTCTCATGAATCTGAAATTGAGTGCTTTGACTGTTCCCATCAGGATTCTCAATCGGATTTTGGATCCGACCATTCAAAACTGCCATCAAAAGGGCGATGAGCATGCAGTGTATATATACCCTGCCCATTTCTGAGACTTTAGCAACTTAATTATCGTTACTTGACCATTGTTATGTCTAAATGAGGGAACTAACTAAACAGGATTGCAAATTACTTTTACTACACTGGGGGAAATTGGGATGGGCCTTGCTGTGTTTCCCGGAATGGTGGGACTGTCGTATGTTGAAAGACTGGAGCGACTAGGCTTGTATACGCTGGAATTTAGAAGGATGAGAGGGGATCTTAGTGAAACATGTAAGATTATTAAGGGATTGGACACATTAGAGGCAGGAAACATGTTCCCAATGTTGGGGGAGTCCAGAACCAGGGGCCACAGTTTAAGAATAAGGGGTAGGCCATTTAGAACGGAGATGAGGAAAAACATTTTCAGTCAGAGAGTTGTGAATCTGTGGAATTCTCTGCCTCAGTGGGCAGTGGAGGCCAATTCTCTGAATGCATTCAAGAGAGAGCTAGATAGAGCTCTTAAGGATAGTGGAGTCAGGGGGTATGGGGAGAAGGCAGGAACGGGGTACTGATTGTGAATGATCAGCCATGATCACATTGAATGGCGGTGCTGGCTCGAAGGGCCGAATGGCCTCCTCCTGCACCTATTGTCTATTGTCTATTGTTTCAAACTAGGGGATGCCATAAGATATTGCAGGTTCAGAGGGGGTGAGGTTAGAGTGGGTGAGGGGAGTGGAACGGTTAATGGTGTGTCGGTAGTTGGCAATGATAAGGTCAAGAAAGGGTGAATGGTCAGAAAGGAGTTTAGCGTGGAGATACAGTGTGAAAACAAGCCCTTCGGCCCACCGAGTCTGCGCCGATCAGCCATCACCATTCCCGAGTTCAATCCAACACACGGGGCCATTTACAGAAGCCATTTAACCTACAAACCCGCACATCTTTGGAATGTGGGAGGAAACCAGAGCTCCGGGAGAAAACCCATGCGGTCACGGGGAGAACACACAAATTCTGTAGTCAGGAGCAAAGCCGGATCTCTGACGCTGTAAGGCAGCATCTCATACCACTGTCCGCACTGAGCTCCATGTCAAAGAGAGAGGCATGTTGGAGATGATAGAAATATGAGGGCTGCGTAGACATTCCCTTTATATGTTAAAATGTGAGGGTGTTAATACCGGAACATGATGCTGTGGTAAAAGATCAGCCATGATCTCATGGAATGGCAGTGCAGGCATGAGGGTAAAATCGCCTTTTCTTCATTCTGGTTCTCATCCTGTTACAAAAATAGATAACTGAGGAGCAGAGGAGAAGGTGAAGAGGACCCATTTGGATAATTTGGTGAATTGATTACCTATTGCTGATTATTTTGCACATTTAATAATGGCAACTTAAATCATAAATCGGCCTTTTCCCCAAAATAATTTTAATTAATTATTTACAAGAATAATATGTACAATACAAAAACAATATCAACAAACCCACCACCATATGAATGGTGGTGCTGGCTCGAAGGGCCGAATGGCCTACTCCTGCATCTATTGTCTATTGTCTATTGTCATAGTACAAAGCGAAACAAATATTCTTAAATATCAAATATACTGAGTATTAAACAACTATGTTACAATCCTTGTCAAGGATACATGCCAGCCCCCCCGCGGTGCCCAGTGGTCCCGGAAATCCCCCAGGTCGCCCGTGGCCAGCGTGTAGTGCCTCTCGAAACCACCCGGGCGCGGACGTAGCCCAGGAAAAGGGGCAGGCAGCTGGCTCGGGCCATAAATCGACCTTGGAAGGGGAGAGATACAGAATTTGTATTTCAAGTCAATAAATCTGAAATGCAAGATCTTTCTGCCATTATTTTATTGTTGTCATGTGCTTTGGTATGTCCTGAGGTTAGGAAAACATAATTTAAAGGCAAGCATTTATTATATTTACCCATTTTAAATGAACAGCTTTTAAGCAAATACATAGCTATAGGGTGGTTTGTAGGAATAGAGCAAAAGATCCTATGATAAGGTGTTGAGAGAAATGGTTAATTAATAAAAAGGATTTGAGTACAAGCCAAAGAGATAGCACGAGCCTGCATGCAGTGAATAATCAGAGCTTGCATATAGTGAAAGCACTATTCCTATACACAGTGAGGACGATTGGGTAATTTAGTCAAACCTGGTGACTGAATTTGGTTTAGTACACTTAATTAATGTGCAGCAATCTCCTATTAATACACTTCTCCAGCACCACGGTTCTGTTTTTATTGAGAGAGGTTGCTGTGGTTCTGCTTTTTCCCCATTTTAAACAGATTATTTTCTGAGCATATTCATTTTGCTATGCAATTGATTGTTCATAGTTTTGGTCTCTTTATTTAAGAAAGAAAGTAATGGCATTGGAAGCAGTCCAAAAGAGATTCCCTGGGTTGATTTCTGAGATAAGATGATTATCTTCCTCAGAGTGGCTAAATGAATTAGATCCACATTCTTTGGAGTTTGGCAGAATGGTCTCATGGAAATATTCAATGTTAAGTGCAAATAAATGACTGAGTAATTGTTGAGGTGTTTCCACAGGTAGAAGATGCTTGCATGAATAGACATTATCACAAGACAAGGGGCAAACATTTAAAATCGGTGTGTAGGAAATTCGTCTCGGAGGATAATGAATCATTGCAATGTTCTACTCCAGAGGGTATTAGCAGGGTTTTTAAAGAGGAAGTAGGCCCAGAGGAAGTTTTAGAATGATCCCAGGAATGAGTGGGTGAACATATGATGAGCTGTTGACAGTACTGGGTCTCTACTCACTGGAGTTTAGAAGGATGAGGGGAAACTTACCGAATAGTGAAAGGCCTGGATAGAGTGGATGTGGAGAGGATGTTTCCACTAGTGGGAGAGTCTAGGACCAGAGGTCTTAGTCTCAGAATTAAAGGACATTATTTTAGGAAGGAAATAAGGAGCAATTTCTGTAGTCAGCGGGTGGTGAAACTATGGAATTCATTGCCACAGAAGGTTGTGGAGGCTGTCAATGGATATTTTTAAGGCAGAGATAGATAGATTGTTGATTAGTATGGGTGTCAGGGGTTATGGGGAGAAGGCAGGAGAATGGTGTTAGATAGATCAACCATGATTGAATGGTGGAGTAGACGATGGGCCGAATGGCCTAATTCTGCTCCATCATTTATGAAATTAGGAAGATATATTTTTGAAAGATCAGGGAATTGAAAGCTGAAGGGAACTGACCCGAAAAAGGTGGTAAGGACAGGTCCAGCCATGGTGATATTGAATGGTGAAGCAGGCTAAGGAGATGAGGGGAACCCAGTTTCTTAAGTCTTAAAGGCACCTTCTGATATACTTAACTGTGGTGCGCCTGCAATGGATCCACCCATGTTTAGAAGCTATTTATACAGAAACTTTTCTGACTGAGCCATCGTAAATTTATTGCCAATTATCAGTCAAGACAACAAGGGGCAGAAAAGGAAAGATTAGGACACATTGTTCAGCTACGTAATATAGCGAAACATAGCCAATGAGGCAGAAATTCAAAACCCATATCACAATAATGATAATTACACTAAATTCAAATTCAGTTTTTGCATTCCCTTTATGATCTGGCATTTAATGATTTTCACATAACCAGGAATACTCAAAAGGAAAGCTGCCCTTGACAATTGTAGTTTGCAATATTTTACTCAATTATAAACTGTATATGTACATTCTCACTACACAATGGATCTTGGTAAGTTCTGGAAATATTTGATCTTCTGAGTGTTGCCAAATCTCAAGGAGTTTGCTCTGAATTTTAATGATATTTTTTGCATCTCCCTTCAACGGCTTTTAATGATATATATCTCCAAGCAATAGAGAACTTTGTAACTATTTAATTAGAGCCTACTTAAATCAGCATGTTTAAAACGGATTCCGCTGAGCAATAAATGAAAGTAAAAAGCTGCAAATATGAGATAAAAATGGAATATGCTTGAAACACTCAGTAAATATGCATGGAAAGAGAACCAGAGTTAACGTTTCAGGATGATCACCCTTTATCAGAACTTATGACCAGATACATTACCTCTGTTTCTCTTTCCATGGATGCTGCTTGATCTACTGATTGTTTCCGGCATTTTCTGTTTTAATTTCTGCTGAACACTTTGTATTTTGTAGTAATCTATAATAGATGAAATTAACATATAAATTTGCTTTGAGATTGTGGGACATGATTTATGATTGACTACATAAATATAAAACTGTGCCTCAGGCTAAATAGAACCATCAGGGAGCAAATAAATTGTGAATTCTGCTATTTTGGTTGCTGAGGAAAGCAACAGCATACAGAAGGTCATTATAAATAGACGTGTGAAAATTTGCAAATTATTTTGCAAGTGAGCTATTTATTTTTCAATTGTGTTAACAAGACAAGATTGTTTATCTTTTATTCCTTGAGAAAGTTCACCATCCATAGCAACTGCTATAAAGTTGCATTGGTGGCATGTGCAAACATTTAAACAACATGAAATGAAAATTTTGATTGAAAATATTGTTGTATATATTGGTCTTGTAATATTCACAGCTGTTTTTTAAAGGTAGTTTCTTTACATAACCGAGGACAATGTCTCAGTTGCTGGAGTTTAGATGGGTGTGGGGGGGTGGGTGGGGGGGAGGGGGGAGATCTAATTGAAACTTGCCGAACAGTGAAGAGTGGAGTGACTGTGGAGAGGATGTTTCTACTAGTGAGAGGGTCTTGGACTAAAAGCCATAGCCTCAGAATAAAAGGATGTACTTTTAGATGGGAGATGAGGAGGAATTTCTTCAGTCAGATGGTGATGAATCTGTGAAATTCATTGCCACAGAAGGTTGTTGAGGCCAAATCAATGGATATTTTTGAGGCAGTGATTGACAGGTTCTTGATTAGTAAGAATGTCAGGGGTTATGGGGAGAAGCCAGGAGAATGGGGTTGGGAGGGAAAGATGGATCAGCCATGATTGAATGGCAGATTAGGCTTGGGCCAAATGGCTGAATTCTGTTCATTTTACTGATGAAGTTATGGACAAAAATGTAATGGGAATCAGGATTTAAAACTAATATATTTTTTAATTTGCCCAAGGGCTCAGACCAGTTTACCATTCCCAACTGGCCGTCTCATGTGCATATCTTTTTTGTTCTTTTCGAGGTGCAAATGTCTCCCAAAATTCCTTTTAGCATCAGGTTCATGTCACTTGAGGAAAGCAATGGTTGGGATTGAATACATTTTAGTCCCGCGAGTTCAGGAGAGGTGTGGTTTGGCTGTGGTTAAGTTGGGTTCTGGATGTGTTTAGTTTCATACCCAAATGGATAGTCATCCAATGGTCTAAATGGTGTTCACATAGAATTTCTCAAGTCAGTGCTTCACAGTTTAAAGCATTGACTCTCAAATGGACCTTAAATGCAGACCTGGTCTGTTTATACAAAAATGTATTTGGAAATCTGCATCATTACGGAGCCTCTAAAAAATCCCAATGCTCCTGAAAGGAGTGCAAATAGGAAAAGTATATTTGCACTGAGCCAGAGAAGATTGCATCAGATTGCATGTAGCCGAAGGCTTGGTTAAAGAGAGAAGTCTTAAGGAATGTCTAAGGGGATGGGAGAAATGAAAGAGTGGCAAGGTTGAGGTAATGAATTCAAGGGTTTGTTGCCATTGCTCATAAAGAACAGCCACCAATGATGGGCAAAGGATGTTGGGAATTGGTATCTCTAATTGGAGCAATGTAATGCTGTCAAAGGGTTACCAACCAAATGATTATTGCTGCACAAAATATACTTCAAAATATAACTATTCGGGGAATAGACAAGATGTTTCTCTGAGAGGAGAACGTACAATTTAAATGTATTTTTAAATTATCCTTCTTTGTGTTATTCCAGCAAAGTCCCTGCACATATTTATAACTTAGCCAAAAATAATTAGCTATCTCTTCTGTGCACTGTTTTTAATGTTTAAGCAGTCACGCTCAACATTAGATGAAGATATCACTGTAATTAAGATTAAAGTTATTAGCATTCACAAGTTCATTAAGATTCATGGAGTGACTGGCAGTCTTTAAGAAAATGAAAGGAAACAAAGGATACTGAAACATCCTTTGTTTCAGTATAAGACACTGAAACAAGCAGTGAAAATGTGTTTTATCATAACATTTTTATTAATGGATTATATTCATTGGTGAATAAACAGTTTTGTTGTAAATACAGGGAGATGGATAAAAGTCATACTGAGAATAAAGCACTGAAACAAATCCCAGAAGATTACTTCCACACTTCAGTTAGTTTTCATAGCACGGTTAGGTGAAGATTCTCAATTCCTACCAGTGGGCCCAATCAAAGGATGTGATGCTAAGCATGAGCTGGAACATATATTGTATTGTATTTTCTTTCATCTCATGAAATTATGCAAAATAATTATCTTTTAAAAATTCAGTCTTGCCAGTGAAATTCTACATTTGTAAATCAAAACCTTGCAGCAATAATCAGACTAGGTCACTAGCCACATCTATTCTCACCAAGGTCAGAATAGATAAGGTAAGAATGTCCTCATTCATTGGAGAATATGGGTTGCTCTCTTCTATCATAGATGAGGCCCTCGCACGAGTCTACTTGGTCCCCCGCAGCTCCACTCTTGCTCCCCCACCAACAGGGACAGTCCTCCTAGTCCTCACTTTTCACCACATGAGCCGTCGCATACAACACATTCATTCCCACCCAAACTACCCCCACCCAAGGTACCTTCCCCTGCAACCGCAGGAGAGGATAACCTATCCCTATACCTCCTCCCTCAACACTGTCCTAGGACCCCAACAGTCCTTTCAGGTGAGGCAGAGGTTCACTAGCACCTCCTCCAACCTCATCTACTGCATCCGCTGTTCTAGTTGTGGATTCCTATATGTCGGCAAGACAAAGCTCGGATTTGCTGATCATTTCGCTGAACACCTCCGCTCAGTCCGTCTATGCTTATGCAATCTCTCGGTTGCTAAACACTTTAACTCACCCTCCCATTCCCACACTGACCTTTCAGTCCTGGGCTTCCAACATTGTCAGAGTGAGGCCAAATGCAAATTGGAGGAACAGCACCTCACATTTCATTTGGGAAGCTAACAACCTAGTGGTATGAATATTGATTCCTCGAACTTCATCTCTAACCCTTGCATCTCCTCTCTCCCCGTCCCTCCCCCACCCTAGTGGTCGTACTAGTTTCATTGTCTGTCATGTTGAGTGTCATTGTCTATATAACTCATCACCTAGCTCACAGTCAACAATGGACTGTTGCCTTGATCATCATTACTTTTTTGCATATCTTTCATTCATTTGTTCTGTATCTCTCGTTTCCCTTTCCCCCCCAATTCTCAGCCTAAAGAAGGGTCTTGACCCGAAACATCACCTATTCCTTTTCTCCAGGGATACTGCCTGTCCCGCTGAGGTACTCCAGCTTCTTGTGTGTATCTTCGATTTAAATCAGCATTTACAGTTCCTTCCTACACATTCAGTAACAGCCATTCTAATCCTGCAATTATCTGGATCTTCAATCTCATCATAGCTATGCTGAATATGTAACTGTATTCAGGGATGAGTGTAGATGGGGCATCTTACTTGGCATGGGCCGAACGGCCTGATTCCATGCTGTATGATTGAGATGTAAATCAGATTTATTGTTTTATATATGATTAATTCAAGACATAACATGAGATCGGGTTAAATTGCTATAATTTTATGCTTCATTGTGTAAATGTCAGTCAGCTGATTTTTCATTTGCCCACCATTTTCCTTTTTCAGAAATTTAGAGATGATTCTGAAATCTGAAGTACGTACCTTACGAATGGGGTAGGTTGTCAGAACCTTTTATCCATGGTGGATATATCAGAGGCTAGAGAGCATAGCTTTAAGGTAAGGGGGCAAAGTTTCAAGATGTGCTGGATAGTTTTTTTACATAGAGTGGCGGGTCTCTGAAACATTGTGTTAGGGGTGGTGGTGGAAGCAGATATGATAGTGGCATTTCAGAGGCTTTTAGATAGGTGGATATGTAGGAATTGGAGGGATATGGATCATGTTCGTGTGAACATTGTAGTGCAAAGGGCCTATTTCTGTGCTTCTCTGTTCTATATTTACATGAAATCAACTAACAATCTCTTTGTCGATGATACCGTCTCTGAAGAGCGATCCATGGATTATCCAGGTGGTTTGTCTCAGATTAACTCAGTTAAATTTCATCATCCATTGGTAAGCTATTGACATATTAGTTTAGTCGGTGGTTTGTATGTTGCACATCGTAGGATAGAGTCATTATGACGAATGCAGTGCATGAATGCTTTATGTCAGCATTTTTCCAAAAGGATTTAAAATTTTACTGTCTACTATTGACTGAACTCAATTTCTGTTATTCAATAATAGACTTCTAAAATTGATCCCTTGAGCATTGATTATTTTCAAAATGGTCTGTTTCACTTGAATCACTACATTCATCAATCTGTGCACCACTACCCCACATCTTCCTCTTCTATTACACCACTATGCACCTAGCTTTTAAAGAGGTATTGTGTCACCTGATCCTGACCAAAAGGCAAGACTTTGCAGATATCCATATGGATGTTCATTCATCACTTAAAGACTATTCTGCAAATTAATTAATGCCTTCATGCATTTTACCGAAGGCTTTCTCTGCAATAATTTATCGACTGCAAATTTTGAATTTGGTGTTGCTCTCTTGAGTCCAAATTATGTTTGTGAACGGTGAACAGTGGAGCCAACGTTCTCAACGTGACCATGCGGTCACAGGGAGAACGTACAAACTCTGTACAGACACCATCCCTAGTCGGGATCGAACCCGGGTCTCCTCTGTTAGGCAGTAACTCTACCGCTGCACCACCGTATGGTTTGTAGGATTGAGCTCGGAACATTGGGATCTCTTCTGGGCAGAGGTGACCTTTAGAAATGGGATGGGTTGCACTTAATCTGGAGGGAACCAATATGGTGGGAGGGAGATTTGCTTGCGCAACTTGGGAAGTTAAAAAACTAGAATAGTATGTAATAGCTCTATTTTGGTCCCACTGTTGTTAATTGAGCATCATTTATATTTACCATCTCATTAACACTTGAAATGTCATGGAAATACTTCCACTTGTAATTACTGGGTATAAAATTGTGCGTCCGCTTTGGATTGCATCCACATCTCAAAAACAGCAACTTTGTGACTTTCAGCAAAGAGCTTTTAAAGAGAAAACTGGAAGATTATGTCAGAGAATGGGGAAGGGAAATATCTCTGGAAAAACAGATTAGATAGAAGGATTGGGAAGAGGCGTGTGTGGAGTTTAAGCCTCACTGCTGCTTAGTTGGGCTGAGAGGCCCTTGTTATTCATTCAATGGATGTGGGCCTTGCCGAAATTTATTGTCAATTTCTAATTGGCTTTGAGAAGGTAGTTTGTCAGCACTTTCCTTGAACTGGTGCAGTCCTTGATGTGTGGGTATACCTGCAATGCTGTTCAAGCGGGAGATGGAGGATCTTGACCCAGTGATGGTGAAGGGATGGTGATGTATTTCCAGGACACATGAGTGACTTGGAAAATGACATATCATGTATGCTGTACATTTCCCTGGTAAAATAGACAACGTGCTGTTTTTATTTCTCATGTGAAGCTAAAAGGAACACTAATGTTTCATACTTTATTTTAACTGAACACCTGCCCAAATCTGCAACTCTTGATTTGCAAAGTTGTTATTTGTGTGCAATTTACACGTTTGAAAAGTATACTAACACCCACCAGTACTTTTGTTATTGAAGCTTAATACGCTACAACTCCTTTTGTCAAACGAATTTGTGATTTGGGTTTAAGTTTATTCTTGTCATGTGTACCGTACAGTGAAAAGCTTTGTTTTGTATGCTATCCAATCAGATCAGATATATCATACATAAATACAATCGTCAAATTCATGTACAATAGATAGGGCAAAGGGAAAGATACAGAGTGCAAAATAGTTCTCAGCAGTATGGCGCATCAGTCCCATGGATGAAGTCCAATGTCCACAATGGCATAGAGGTGAATTGGACAGTACCCTAGCTAATGGAAAAACTGTTCTGAAGCTTGATAACAGGGACGAAAAAGTACCCAAAACTTCGGGTGTGCGCTTTCAAGCTTCTGCACATTCTGCCAAATGGGAGCAGGGAGAAACAGGAATGACTGGGGTTGGACATGTCTTTGATTATTTTGGCTGTTTTATGGAGGCAGCATAAAGTATAGATGGAGTCAATGGTGGGAAGTCTGGTCTGTGTGATGGACTGGGCCACATCGCCAACTCTGCAATTTCTTGTGTTCTTGGGCAGAGCAAATTCCCAAACCAAGCTGTGATGCAACCCAACATTATGCTTTCAAGTGTGTATCTGTAGAGGTTTGTATGAGTCATTGAAGACGTGCCGTATTTCCTCACTCTCCTCAGGAAGTAGAGATGTTGGTGTGCTGCCTTGGCTGTCGCATTAATATGGTTGGTTCACGGTAGATCATTGGTAATAGTAATACCAAGGATCTTGAAGCTCTCAACCATTTCCACTTCGTCATCATTGATGCTGATCGGGGCATGTACTCCACCACACGTCCTGAAGTTGATAACTATCTCCTTCTTCTTGCTGACACTGAAGGAGAGGTATTGTCCTGCTACCATAATACCTGATATGCTTGCTATCTCCTTCCTTGTACTCTGTCTCGCCATTGTTCGTGATCTGGCCCACCACAGTGGTTTAGGCTGTAAACGTGTAGATAGGTTAGAGATGAATTTGGCCACAGAATCGTGTGTCTAGAGAGTATAGTAGAGAAATAGGAACACATCCTCGCCATCTATTCTCAAAGATTGTGGTCTGTGGGTCCGAAAGGCAATGATCCAGTGCCAGAGGGAGGATGTTGATTCCTCGGTCCAGGCATTTGGAGATGAGTTGGGATAGGAATATGGTATTGAAGGCAGAGCTTACGTCAATATAGACCAAGTGGACCCGTTGGACCCAAACCTCTCCTGCATTGGTGCAGCACCCTCCCCTCTTCCCCCCTCCCCTCTTCCCCCCTCCCCTCTTCCCCCCTCCTTCCTTCTCCCCCTCCCTTCTCCCCCCTCCACCACTCCCCTCCCCTCCCCCTTCCTCCACCCCCTCCACCTCCTTTCTCCCCCCTCCCTCCTCCTCTCCCCCTCTCCCCCTCCACCTCTTCCCTTCCCCCCTTCCCCTCCCCCATTTCATCCCCCTCAACCCCCCTTATCCTCCTTCTCTCCCTCCCTCCCCCCTTCCTCCCCCCCCTCCCTCCCCCCCTTTAAAATGTGAATAACTTTTAAAATATAACACCGATTTCAATGAAACTTCTTCCATTAGCACCAAAGGGACAACTGTAAGCAAGGTGGGCTTAAAATTGCCGCGCTATCGTGTACCGTTTTGGCTGCAGTTCGGGTACAAACAAACAAACTAACGAGAGTTTTATTATGTAGATGTTGTTGACGACATTACACTATTCAAAAATCTCTGTTTTATAGTTTGTACCTGATCAGGGTCGGTCAGATCTGTGCAGCTGCAGGGAAAAGCTTCACCACCTTTCCTTTGGTTATTAATGTATTCATTTTACATCTTGACCAGTGAGTAGAGGAGTGGCTGTATCCAGCAATCCCATGAGAAAGGCTTTTAATAGTTTATTTTTCTCGTTGAGACTTTACCTTTTGATTATTTGAAGCTATTTATTTCTCACGTCTCTCAGGCACCTTATTGCTATCGAGTTTTCTTTTTGCAGCTCAGTCTAACTAACTCCATAAAGTAATATGCGATTCCATAAAGTAATAACTAATTTATAATTTTACTTTAAAACTTGCAGCTATTTTTTCCCTCTGGTGCATTACAAGAACTCTGTCCTCTAATTAAAGACCTGTGAATATTTAATTTTCTGCACTGTAACTGCACTCTGAGCTTCGTCCCACCCCATCTTCTGACAAAAAAATATCCTGTTCATTGGCAAAGATGAACTTTAGAAAGTATATTTATGCAAATTGAATATTCTCTGGATATTTTACATTATTTATGATTTGCAGAAAGATTATATGCTTTGTTAATCTTGTGGCTCACCTAATTAATACCGGGTGACTTGTAACATATATTTAATTTCACTGCAAAAATGTACATGCTTTTAAAAGCTGTTGGCAGTGGAACATAGTTCATTCACAATGATGCCAATCTCCATACCTTGCACATGGATTATTTTTCATAACCTTGCAGTGTCTTTCAGACCCAGGTCTGAGAAAGACATTGAATAAATGAAGAAACAAGGAATTGCAGATGCTGATTTACAAAAAAAAGTCATAATGATGGAGATGCTGCCCAGCCCGCTGAGTTACTCTGGCAATAGACAATAGACAATCGGTGCAGGAGTAGGCCATTCGGCCCTTCGAGCCAGCACCACCATTCAATGTGATAATGGCTGATCATTCTCAATCAGTACCCCGTTCCTGCCTTCTCCCCATACCCCCTGACTCCGCTATCCTTAAGAGCTCTATCTAGCTTTCTCTTGAATGCATTCAGAGAGAGGCACTATCTCATTCAGAGAGAGGCACTTTGTGTCTTCTATTGAATCAATGAAACTTGTCAATATATGTGTGATGTTTATATGAGAAAGTACGCATCACCATGGAGAATTGCATTTTAACTTCACTTAAAATTTGAGCTGCTAGTAAGTGCACAATTTTGTACATTTAGCACTTTAGGCCTGCGATGACCAGGGGAACTCAAATTGTGCTTAGGTTGCAGAAATGGTAAGGTGACCTGCACTGTTAAGCAATAACAATTGCCTTGGAAACACTTCTGGAGATGGAGGGTATGAAATGTCGCAGAAATCTGAGACAAGCTGTCAACAATGAAGGTGAGCTCAGAGATCACCTTTTGGAATTCCAGGTCAGGTATGATTAATAAAATGCATTCTTCTATTATCTGCTTATGCAACTTACAACTTTAGCAATTTTTTGTTTGTGATAACAAAGGATTAATGCTAAATATAATGTTCAAATAGGATTTCTGTGGTGTTGTCACAATGACCTGCTGTAACCCCAGCAGATGATTGACTAAAATCAGGTGGAAGTGTTACAATTAATTGCATAAGGTAGTTAAGTTAGAGGCCAGTGTCTTGAACCATTGATCAAGTGAAATAAATCCTACCAAGGCAGGTGGGGAGTTTAAATACAAGTAATCAAATAAATCTGGAATCTTAAATACAAAAGCTACTTAAATTCAAGGTTATATTTCTGATTAGATTGCTGAAATAAAAGCCATCTAGTTCACCAGTGTTATTTCGGGAAGGAAATCTGCCATCCTTAACCAATCTGGCCTATTTGTGATTCCAGACACACACATATAGTTAAAATAATTAATTGCCTGCAATTGGGGCAATTAGAGATAGGTAATAATTGCCAGCAATATCCATATCTGAAGCGAAAAATGAGATGCTGTTCCTCCTATTTATGGTTGGTCTCGCTCTGTCAATGGAGGAAGCCCAGGTCGGAGAGGTCGGTATGGGAATGGGAGAGGGAGTCTGGCAACTGGGGGGAGGGTCACATAGGCTGAGGCGAACTGCACGGAGGTGTTCAGCGAAACGATCACCTCATCTGCGCTTGGTTTTGTCCACACCTGGAACAGTAGATAAGGTTGGAGGAGGTGCGAGTGAACCTCTCACCTAAAATGACTGTTTAGATACCTGGACAGAATCAAGGGACGAAGTATAGGTTGCAGGGGAAGGTACCTGGGAAGGGGATGATTTGGGCAGGAAGGGATGAGTGAACCAGTGAGTTGTGGAAGGAACGCTCTCTGCAGAAGGCAGAAAGGGGTAGGGATGGGAAGATATGGCTAGTGGTGGGATCCTATGGGAGATGGTGAAAATGTCGGAGGATTATGTGCTGTATGCGATGATTGATCGGGTGCCAATAATGGACCATTGTAGGCTTCACTCCTTGATTATAATTGCTTTTTGCATATCGTCCTATCATTTAGCGGCATAGGAAGTGGTGGCACTGCGCAGCAGCTGCGGCTCACCTGCAGTCCGTTTATCTTTTGAGTTTTTTGTTTTTTTTGGTCTTAATTATAGTGATTGGATGTGATGTAGTGTTTTTTGTGGTCCGGCGTGACCTGGAATAGGCCACGGGATTTTCTCCGCCCGGCGGTGGCTTCAATGTCGGGAGCCCCGACCACCCCGACGTGGCAATTTCGACTGCCTGACCGCGGGAGAAGACGGCAGGGAAGAGAAAGACATTCTGGACTTTCATCACAGTGAGGTGACTGGAGGAGACTCACTGTGGTGAATGTTTTTTTGTTTTATGTTGGTTTTGTGATTGTTTTTGTGTGTGTTATTGTTTTTAGTTTTATTGCTTCTTATTGTTGGACTGTGGGTAACGGAATTTCGTCCAAAAAGATGTTTTTGGATGACAATAAAGGCTATTCTGATTCTGATTCTCTCTGCTTATCTCTCTTTCCACTTTCCTCTGACTCTTAATCTGAAGAAGGGTCTCGACCTGAAACGTCACCTATTCTTTTTTCTCCAGAGATGCTGCTTGACAAGCTGAGTTACTCCAGCTTTTTGACTCTGTCTTTGGTTTGAACCAGCATCTGCAGTTCCTCCCTACTCAATACATCGGCACGGTGGCGCAGCGGTAGAGTTTACTGCCTTACAGCGAATGCAGCGCCGGAGACCTGGGTTCGATCCCGACTACGGGTGCTGTCTGTATGGAGTTTGTACGTTCTCCCCGTGACCTGCGTGGGTTTTCTCTGAGATCTTTGGTTTCCTCCCACATTCCAAAGACGTACAGGTTTGTAGGTTAATTGGCTTGGTAAATGTGAAAATTGTCCCTGGTGGGTGTAGGATAGTGTTAATGTGCGGGGATCGCTGGTTGGCGCGGACCTGGTGGGCAGAAAAGGCCTGTTTCCACGCTGTATCTCTAAACTAAACTAAACAAAATATCTGAAGCGCTATTTCTGCTGATCCATCAGAGTGAACACTGTGGACCAGGGAATACTAGCAAATAGTCCAAAGGTTACATGAGATTTCTATGTTTTTTGATGCAGTTTTGACAGGACACCATTATAACTTGCAGGAGAGTAATGGAAACCCAGTTACAATGGTTTCTGAAAGCCTTTTAAGGGCAGAAAATGCTGTTCTGCGTTGCTGAAGGTTCCCTTTGTGTGATTGAAATTTCTACTGGAGGATTCCACAGGTTGAAATCCAGTTCCGTGAGCATGACGTCATTACAATGTAGCCAAACCAGCTGGACAATGGAGTAAGTGAGAGATGGGTGGGAGATGAACAGGGTCAAATGCGGAAATCAGAAAGTGATTCCCTACTACATGCTACCTCCTACATACAAGATTTCCGCACCTTGTATGTTGTGGGTATAGTTTTACAACCACCTAATGCCCAGAAATTAATCTTGAATAAGTAAAACGTGGACCTCAGATAAACTTTAGAATATCTTTAGCAATGTGCAAACATGTTAATTCAAACATTTGAATCTGGCCATTCAGTATTTTCTTTCATTTAGGTGCAAAATGGTGATCAATGCACAGGGCACAACTAGCAAATCTGGAGTCCTCTTTCTAAGGAGTTGCTGAGGGGATAAGGGAAAACAATAAATGGAGGCTTCTGCCAAATATTGTGCAATGCTGCAGAAAGATTAGAAAAATACCAAATGTGGGGATGAAGTTAAAGTGTAAAGTAGGAAAGCATAAAAGGGACATGAAAAAATGCTGGCAGGTCAAATCAAAGAAAATGCAAAGATGTTTAAGAAGTACCCAGCGGATAAATCCTTCATGTCTACGGGAGTGGCATCACAAGTTTAGGACTGCCATTATTGGACTGAAGTATAAAAATTCAACAATTACAAACCAGGGGGAAAGAGAAGCTGAGATGGATGACTTTTCATCAGAACACAGTATCTTGAACATTTTCAGTTTTAGATCAGCAACTGCTGCATTTTTACTCATTGTCAAGTTAGGAGCAGTGGACACATTTTTGGAATCTATTCCAATGGATAATCTAAACCATCATTTGGAAAGGCACAGTTTAATCGAGAACAGCTAATGTGGATTTGTTAAAGGAAGATCATGATTGACTAAATTGATTGAATTCTTTTTGAGACTTTAGTTCAGAATTACAGCACAAAAACAGGCCCTTCAGCGCAGAATTACAGCACAAAAACAGGCCCTTCAGCTCAGACAGTCCGCGCTGACCAGCGATCCCCACAAACTATCACTATCCTACACCCACTAGGGACAATTTACATTTTTACAGAGCCAATTAGCCTACAGACCTGTATGTCTTTGGAGTGTGGAAGGAAACTGGAAGAAAACCCATGCAGTTCATGGGGAAAACGTACAAACACCGGAGAGACAGTACCCATAGTCAGGATTGAACCCGGGTCTCTGGCGCTGTAAGGCATCAAATCTACCGCTGTGCTACCTTGCTGCACTGTGAGATAACAAGGAGGGTCATTGAGACCTGTGCATGATGTTGTGTTTGTGGGTTTTGGTAAGACTTTGACATGACAGGCTGGTCAAAACTACAAAAGTTCAAGGGATCTGATGGAGAATGGTAGATTTGATCCAAAATGGAACTGTTGAAACTAAGAGTAAAGTTGTTGGGTGTTTTTGACTCAAAGGCTCTTTTTGATAGGGTTCCACAAGGCTTAGCATTCTCTTTTTGTTGTAGTTACAGGTGATTTGATTTTAATATAAGGAATGTTTTGAAGACGTTTGGAGATTATAGCGTGTTTGGATAAATAATTGGATGTATTTAAAGTGGAAGTAGGTAGATTTTTGAAAGATCTATGATCTTTTGCGGTCAATTGAGATCTATGGGGAACTGAAGAGTTGAGATCTGGAGCAGATTAGTTATGTCACAGTAAATGGCGGGGCAGGCTTGAGGAGCTCCTATTTTACAGAAATGGCTTGGTTGATGGGGGATAGTAATATAGCTCTGACTACAGAAGGTTACCATAGGTTCTGCTGGAAAGTGGCAAATGGAGCACAATCTGGGAAGTATCAGAGAGGGAGATGCAATAAGGCAGAGGAATGTACAATAAATGCCATGATATTGGTAAATTGGAAGGAACAGAGGACTTTTGATGTCCACAGATATTTAAAAATTGCAAGATAGAAAGTTGTTGGATCAGACACGAGCTTATTAAATGGTGGAGCAAGCTCAAAGAGCTGAATAACTTCCTGTATATAGTTTCTATGTTCATATAAGCTGGTTAAAAGACACACAGGATGCTTTCCTTTATTAGATAAAACGGCTAATATCGGAGCAGAGTGGTTATGCTAGAATTAAATGCAGCATTTGTTAGGCCATAACTTGAGTACTGTATATAATTATGGCCACCACATTGCAGAAAGGGTGTAATTACTCTCGAGAGCCTGCAGAAGAAATTAATTGGATATGTGATTAGGCACACACTATGTGATGCAACATGGCTGCACCCCAATTAATATCCAATCAAACTTCTTTACAGGCTGTGGGAAACTAATCAGCCCAACCTTCCAGTATTATGTTGGATTTGATAGGTGTTTATTATATGTTATGTTCAATAGTCTTTCATGAGGACTGTTCTACAGGTATAATGCAATGTTTAGAGGAAAACATTCTATTTACTCCAAAATTTTAATTTGGTTCAGACCTTGCTTACTAGAAAATATATTTTTAAAAATAAAATACAGCAGGAAGAAGTCATTAAAGTTAGAAACGCATTAAAAGCAATTCTTGGTATTCCACAGATTGCCGGCCATAATTAGTATGGTAAGCCGAGGAGTAACATGTTAGAGAGACACAGTTGTTAAATGAGCAGAAGCAGTGATTGTGGCTCTTGGACCAGCCAGATAAGCATTCAGCAAGCTGCTGTCCTTGCCAGCAGATAAAACTCCCTTTTTACATATTTGTATTGTAGCTGTACTTAAACATTAGTGGAATGATTGTCACAATAAAAAGGATGCAAACTCACACCTAGACCACTGGAAACTCTGTACCACAATGACAAATTATATCTGCCTCCTTAAGTCTTTTGACTCGTTTATGGGAGATTGGCTTGAAAATGCTATTCCACACAGCTTTGCAGCATGTGAATCCTGCGAGATAATAAATGGGGTGATTAAAATAGATCACAGTCATTATGGCAAATTTCACATGCCGATGTGCTCAGTTACTGAGCCTGTTCTCAAAATCACTAATAAAAATCAACCCTTGCTTGCTCATTTATTAATAGCACCAGCAAAGCTGGGCAAAATGTAAAGAGCAATGTGGGGCTCAAAGATCAGCATTCAATTTTTTATTAGAGGTTACCAGTTCAGTCATAATACTGAAAACTCAAGGACAGAAGATTGTCGTAAAAGGGAGACCGGAGCCTACATACTATGCCTTTTCCTCATCCAGGGACCTCTACTACTTGCACAAAGCAGGGTAAATAACGTGAAATAGGAGCATCATAATCCAATTTCTAAACCCTGAAATATAGCTCCACTCCCTTTCTCTGCATTCCATGCCAAGCTTCATCTTGTCATTGCACCTCTGCTTTGCTAAAAAAAGTTTGTAGATTGAATCTGAGGTTTTTTTCCTCAAGAGGCTGATAAAATGTAACTTTTGTTGGTTATTTTCCTAGTGTACTCAAAACATCTGAAATAAACGTGCTTAGAAATACATCCAAAGTTGACCACCCTATATAGTTACCAAGAAGAAAAAGATTGTACTTTACCTCCAAAGCCAACAGAATAAATTCCAGATCCTGAGTACAACAGTGTGATGTGACCATTGTGCCTGGTGCATTGCTGATTGGGAGTGAACCCAGGGATTTTTTTTCTGGTTACACTGGAAAATAAATCATTATTGGTTCAAGAAGATGCCAATGCACAGTGGGCTGATGCAAGAGAGGCACGAGGACTCCTTCTCCACACTCACCAAGGAATCCACCTCATGGATAACAAAAGTAACTTCCCGTTGCTCCTTCCCGAGTCATTCCCCGACTCCTCAGCTACATCCCTCCATGGTTCTTATAAAACATGACCAAGTACAAATGGGATGCCTGTTAGCCACTGAGTGTACTCACCCTCTTTTAAACTCTCCGCCCACCATTCCTATTAACTTGGGAGGGTTAAAATCAATCCAGCATTTTACAAACAAGTCACTGCACTTCAGAAGTAATTCATTGCTAAAAGTATCTTGAGGTATATTGATGCGATAAAGTACATGCAGGTGTACATATTGTTATCCTTCCCTTTTTCAGTGCAGTTGACCTATCTGCTATAAGGTTATTCACTTGAGTGCTTCAGCAAGAATTTGCTCAGATCAGCACCACCAGCAGTTGAATTGGTGGCAGAGCAGGATGCCAGGAGTCAAATTAATGTGTGAAAATAGCCAGATCATTGCAACCCTCTGTCTTTTTTTTCAACAATAATCAGTGAGCGGCATATTTTTCGTTAGGATTTTCTTTCTTGCATGAGTATTTAGAATGCAATGTCAGTTCTCTGTTAATGAACATTAACTTTCTTCTTCAGGCTTCCTTTCTGTCATCCATCTTTCATAAAGAATGCATCTGTAAGTCTGCGTTGATACTGCAGCTGGAGGCATTCACCAAAAGCCTTTCCGACCTTATCAGCTTCATTGGCTTCCACACCGAAGTTGGCCCCATTTTAAAATCATCTTTGTGTTGTTTCTCTTCATGACCTTTCCCTACCTATCACTGTAATATTGTTCAGTATTAAAATCACTTCAACCCTTTCATTCACCTCTCTGGCTTTATGCAGCACTCTTACAAATTTGTCCCCAGTATGTGAGAGGTCTGTTAAAGAGTCTGATAAAATGGGGGAGAAGCTGCTCGGTGGTATGTGCATTCAAGCTTTTGTATCTTCTGCCCAACATGAGTGGGGAGAAAAAAGAATGACCTGGGTTTCAGTGTCCGTGATTATGTTGACTGCTTACCCAAGGTTTCAGTTTAGTTTATTATCATGTGTACAGTGAAAAGCTTTTGTTGTGTGCTAACCAGTCAGAGGAAAGACAATACATGATTACAATCAAGCCATCAAGTGTACTAGACCAAGTTGGGCCCAAACCTCTCCTGCATTGGTGCAGCATGCTCTCCTCCCCCCTCCCCCTCCCCCTTCCTCCCTCCCCCCCCCTCTCCCTCCCCCCTCTCCCCCCTCCCTCCCCTCCCTCCCCTCCCTCTCTCCCTCCCTCCCTCCCTCCCTCCCTCCCTCCCTATAAAGCAGGTACAACAGTGTTGTTCTTCAAGGTAAAGTAAGAGCTCTAGATTTTTAATTGTTTAGTTTGGATTTATTTGTTCAATGTTAAAATGAGCATGCTGTTTAGTTATTGTTTCATTGATTACAAGATGATGTGCTCTGATTGATCGTAAATGAGTGCTCTAACTTGAGATATTGTAAGTTAATGCATCATCTCATCCAGAAAGGCTCCAAGGAAGGTCAGTTTTTCAGCGTGACACTGTTCACTTTTTGGTTTTGCTTCTATTGATTTGTGCTCATGCTGTGGATTTACATTGTGGTCACAGCATGTTTGTTTATTACCTAATATTTTTGTTGTGATTGAATCCTGCCTACTGGGACACCTTATGCAAAAGCTGGTATAATTCAAATATGGCACTTGAAGCTGTATCTGTCATGTCTGTACCTCTGATCTTGGTTTAAATTTTATATCAGCAGGACTACATACATGGTAAAAATAATGAAAATTGATGTGATCGTTGTGTGGAATGCACAATAACTCCTAATGAAGGTACAACATGTTCTCAACTCATTGGTTTCTCGGTATCCTAAATGGATGTGTCATTTAGACAAAATTGTGTTGCTTTTCAAATGTATGGTTGCTGATTCAGATTAGTAGTTGCAAGCATTTGGGATTCTTGACTCCAGAAATGTGAAAAATAAAAGTGCCATTTTCACAAGACATTACTATGAATTACATATTTATTACTTGTTTTCAGTTGAACATAGAGCTTTTGTATTCATTAAGTATTGCTTGTTGTCAGTGTCGTAATCTGACAGAGGTCATGTATCGACTGAATGTTATTACTGGGAGATAGCTTGTAATTTCATTGATCTGATACTAAAACGCTCCAGAGCATAGCTTTAAGTGTATAAAAGTTAATAAAATTGCACCAGTGATTATTGTATCATTGCCATGGGAGAAATAAAGATATTATGAGGTTGCAGAAAGTTAATGGTTCATTTTAAATTACTTCAAAGATATTATCTTGTAGCAATTAGGAAGGATTTAATTATTACGTCTTTAACGCATCCTCAAAGGGGAGATCCAATCCGCTATTTGTCCAGCCCTGAGTTTGTAATGTTTTACCTTTGTTTCACCTGATTAGTCAAAGGAATGACCAGTGTTATTTTAAGAACAAGAGCAGGTGTAAGCCAATTGAACCATATCCATCTTTTAGTAAGATCATGGCCGATCCAATCCTGTCATCAATGCCACTTTCCTATTCTCTCCCCATACCCCTTGTATTGTTGCCTTGAATATATGCAAAGTTGTATTGATCCATGTTGCCCCCAGAATGCAACTCTAGTACTCCATAAGGTGTCCAATGTCCCCCAGACCATGCACAACAAAGGTCAATATTCCATCAGCCTTCCTTATAATTTGCTGCAACTGCATACTAACCTTTCGTGTTTCATGCACTTAGACCCCCAGTTCCCTTTCCATTTTTTCCACTTGTAGATGGGCAATACACTGAACAGTTTGTCAGTTTGAAAGCTATATTATACTAAGTTACCAGGTGACCACTGGGACAATGGTGAGAGCTTGAAATTTTGTCTTATCCTTGGAAGTTGTAATGTCTTCACAAATCCATCAAGACTGCATTTAAATATACTAATGGTTAATGAGATCACAGCATGAACACACTCCTGGAAACATGGAGAACGTCTTGTTCACATTTAATGATGCACTGTATTATTGCTCTCTTTTTAAAAAGCATCAATGAGTTACAGGTTTCTGACCAATAAAAACTTTTATTTAAAAGTGGTCATAAATTGAGCCTTGGGAGGGACGTTTGGAATCTTCCCAACCATCTAACAAATTTTGATGCTGATGGATGATAATTTGCTGTGAGCAATGTGGAGTGGTTTAAGATGGTTGACTGGACACTGGATAAATTCTGTCCATTCTTTCGAAGTCTTTGCAGCTCTGTGTCTTTATGCAATCACTGAAAAATCCATCTGCACGTGGTGTAGATCACATTTTTACTTCCAACATCCGAATTCAGCTGAGATGAGGTCATCCACATTGGCTTTCTGATTGGAACTGTTGCACTGAATCGTAACAACCGTTTGTAATATAAGAATCACAGAAGTTTGCACCCTTATTGGGGCCAGAGACCTGGGATCCAATATCAGTAGTGGTGAGTTATGAAAATATCAGCAGGTCAGGCAACATCAGCAACACCCAGTCATGTATGTAATTTCATTAGGAGCTCCTCCACCGCTTCCAAACTTAGTGACCCAAACCGAGTAGGTAGGCCAATTTGTTCTGGCCTATCCAGTTCCTTCCTGAGCTTGAATTCTGAGAGCATGTGGATCTGCTTAGGAAGTTAGGACCTACTGTAAGCTAACTTTGCATCTGGTGTGATCAGATGTGTACATTGCACCTTGTTTTGTTGTGTAGGCATTTGCAAACATATTCCCCAAAAAACTTTGAAAACCAATTTTCACACTATCCTACTTCAGCTGTTCTTCCTGTTAAAGTTGGCTGAATTTCATTAGTCTGCTACAATAATACATAAACGTACTCACAAGTTGTAGTGTTCCTCTGAACAGTCCACCTGTCCTTTATGTCTGTAAAACCTCACCAAAATAAATTTACTGTGCTTTTTGTTGATGATATCTGGTTGAACTTGCTGTCTTGACTGATTATTGAGCAATATCAATTCACATCTTAATGCATGAGATTGAAATCTCATTCATTTACATCTTTATTTGAGTCTGTGGTTGTTGCTCCTTGTGCTATACACACATAAAATCAAAGTCTTTCATGGAACAAAATTCCAAGCTATGAAGCCCTTCTTTCTGAATTCTCTGAACTCTCTTTTGTTGCTTACCATAGCTGTGGATCTGCGGACTGTCGTAAAGTGACCTTTCATTTTGTAATTGAAACAAAATTGTGGTGAGTGATGGCCTTTGGAATGAAAGCAACTGAATGAATTGTTCTCACTTGTATGCTTTAAACTTTGTTTCATTGCTTTTAGCATTACTGCGAAGCTTAGACTCTAAATTGCGGCTACACCAATCGCTTATGGTGGATGAAATTCTCCAATACGTTTGGAGACACTTTCCAGGGGCACTGCAATTTTACAAGCAATTTCAAATGTCTGTTTTTGTGTGCTCAACAGCTTTGACTGAATTGATTCATCTTCCAGTCAGATACAAACTATCATGAAGGGCACTATTTGAAAAGCACCACAGCTATAATTTGAGGATAGGTTCTTTATGAAGCAATGTACTCTCACAGATCATCTTGCCTGATTCTGGATTATTTTCACAAGTTTGTAGCTTTCAGCTGTTTCTATTGAGTTTGGATTAAACTTCCAGTATTTGCACATTTTTAAGCAAGATGTCTTTTGCCCAAGAGGATTTCTCAATTTGCCATATGCTTCTAGTGCAGTCTTCATTAGAAGATTTTATTTTTTGTATTTGCTTTTCACATTGGACTATCGTGATATTCCTTTATTCTGCAGCTTTAGCCTTGTGTTGCACTTTTGAAAAAGATGGCTCTTTATTTAATGCCTGAGCTGAATGGTTCTTGAGTTTGGTTATAAATGCTGATCATGGCCCCTCAGGGCAATTTCTAGGTCCCACTGGAGGTTGTAGGACCTGGCTCAACCTGCACCAAAAATTGACCGGTAGTAAATCAGCACTACTGTCCCTTGCCACAGTGGCATGTTGCACCTTGCACTCCCTTCTGTGCCCACATACAAGTGGATGCAGGAAAGCAGTGAGAAATCGCTTGCATTTTGATTATGCCACCTAACATTTGCCAAGTAAGACTCAGTAAATCTGACGATAAACTATCATTGTCTTCACTTGTTTGTGATGTCTTCCTGCAGGCATTGAAATGTTGTATGCACATTTGCAAAGGGATAGATGTTTATTTATAGGTAACACATTTAAATAGTTTGTATGTCGGTGTTTCAACTTTTGATGTAAGCTAAATGTTTATGATGTTTCATTACTGCAGAAATGGGTACACCCCATGACTCTTCTGCCTCATTGTGTACAGGGAAAACATGTTCCTGTCTATGGATGTCTGACAAAAACAAAACAGGGTCATTCATTCTTAATGTTTCCTGACACATAGTGTGTGCTCAATATGCAGAATTTCATACAACTCATGTTATCGAGACAAAGCTCTTGTCCAGACCAGTGTTTATGCTCGTGTGTAATTCTTTTAATGACTTCACCTACATAACCACTGCCATGCACTTGTACTAATTTTACAGAAAGGCAGCCAAGCCGTTTTACCAGTTCCACAGTTCTCCACATTGTTTCCCTCTTGAGATCACGCCTTCCCTCTTCAACAATCGATGTACCAGGCACCACCCTTCCTGAGGTCATCTGAAGCTGGACCTGATTGGGCCTGGTCTTTTCTTGCCTCCAATTCTTCACCTCCCCCCACACCTCCCCCAACACCCTACTTTCTGTGTGAAGAAGGATCCCAACCCAAAAAGTCACCCATCCTTTTTCTCCAGAGCTGCTGCCTGATCAGCTGAGTTAGTCCAACATTTTGTGTCTAGCCAAGATTAGATTTTGGCTCTAGTAATAGGCTTCCTTCTGTTCTTTGCTGAACTGATTCTGCTTCTTCAATGTGGCCGGTTCCTTCAATGTTAATTGAGATTTGGCATATTCTAGGATTGGATAGCTGAGGAAAATGATGCATGTCAGCCTCCATAATGCCAATTGCAGGTATATAGGAAAGGAATAGGAATACTTTATTGTCACATGTGACTAGGCACAGAGATTCTTTGCTTGCATACACAATGTATACAAATAGCGGCCACCTACGGTGCTGACAAAGTTACAAAGCACGCCAGCTCCCCCTTTTGTCCCCCACCCCCCTGCCAGCAGTTCCCCACGCCGTGTCCACATTGTCCTTTGCCCCCCCCCCCCTATTGTCCATTGTTCTCCCTCCACCTCCCTCTTCACGGGGTTTCCCCCATGCCGGGTTCTCCATTGTTCTTCCACTTCCCCCTCATGGTCCTCCACGCTCTCATCGACCATCGACCGCGGGTCGACCCGTGAGGCTTCACCACTGCTGAGGCCACATCGTCGCGAGGCTTCACCGCTGCCACCACCGAGGCCTCTCTGCAGTCGACGCCCCACTTCTCGCCTCCATGGTGCCGACCCGGGCCCCAGCCGCGGGCTCCATCGGCCGCTTCGCACTCTATCTCTGGATTCCTCTACCCCAGGAAAAAGACTGTGACTGTAATTAGCCTTATCTATGCCTCTCATGATTTTGTACCTCTGTGAGGTCCCCCTTAGCCTCCCATGCTCCAGGATAAATAGTCCCAACCTATCCACCCTCTCCTTGTAACTCAAGCCCTCATATCCTAGTGATTTTTTTCTGCACCTTTTCCAAATTCGTGACATCCTTCCGATAGCAGGTCAACAAGAACTGCATACATTTCTTCAAATATTGGCTCACCAAAGCCTCGTGCAATTGTCACATGGTGTTCAAACTCTTGAACTTGAACTACTCTTACCAATGAAGGCAAGCGTGCCAAACACCACCTTCACCATTGACATGTGTTGCTGGCTGGTAAAAATTAATTATAAGATAATATAAACAATAGAAGAAGAAACAAGCACTCAAGTTTACAATTAAAAATGTTGACCTCATTTGAATGTGCAGAGTTGCACTGGACATGCAGGCCAACTCTGGCATAAAAGTGAAGGGCTGGGGGTGTCAAGTACATCAAGTCTCTCAGCTCACCCAAGGGACTGTGTTAAAGATCACTTTCATCAGGTTCTGACCTCCACCTGCTCTGTTGTTTCTAAGTTTCATTGTTCAGTGGTGAAAGTCAGAGATCAAGTCAAGTCAAGTCAAATTTATTTGTCACATACACATACTCGATGTGCAGTGAAATGAAAGTGGCAATGCCTGCGGGTTGTGCACAAAAATAATTACAGTTACAGCATATAAATAAAGTTAATAAGTTACTAAACATAGCACAAAAAGTGTCGACAAAAATTTAGTCTCAGGGGTTATAAAAGTTGACAGTCCTGATGGCCTGTGGGAAGAAGCTCCGTCTCATCCTCTCCGTTTTCGCAGCGTGACAGCGGAGACGTTTGCCTGATCGTAGCATCTGGAACAGTCCGTTACTGGGGTGGCAGGGGTCCCTCATGATCTTGCTTGCTCTGGATCTGCACCTCCTGATGTATAGGTCCTGCAGGGGGACGAGTGTAGTTCCCATGGTGCGTTCTGCCGAACGCACTACTCTCTGCAGGGCCATCCTGTCCTGGGCTGAGCTGTTCCCAAACCAGACTGTAATGTTGCCGGACAGGATGCTCTCTACAGCCCCAGAGTAGAAGCAATGAAGGATCCTCAGCGACACTCTGAATTTCCTCAGTTGTCTAAGGTGGTAAAGGCGCTGCTTAGCCTTACCCACCAGTGCGGCAATGTGCGTTGCCCACGTCAGATCCTCTGCGATGCGGACTCCCAAGTATTTGAAACTGCTCACCCTATCCACAATAGACCCATTTATCTCGAGTGGCGTGTACGTCCTTGGATGTTTAGTCCTTCTGAAGTCCACAATCAGCTCCTTTGTTTTAGTGACATTCAAGAGGAGGCTATTGTCCTGACACCAGAGTGCCAGATCAGCCACCTTCTCCCGGTAGGCCTTCTCATCGTTGTTGGAGATCCGGCCCACCACCACAGTGTCATCAGCAAACTTGATGATGGAGTTTGAGCTGAACCTGGCCCCACAGTCATGTGTGTACAGGAATTGACTGTACGCAGGATGCAGCCGGTCATCTGTGCATAGCTGCTCCCTGCCAGTGATGAGAATGTTTCAACCCATGAATTTTGTTGGATTCATTCAGGTTATTCCACCAGGTGGTGCCGTCAGCGATGGCAGCCTCGCCAACGGTCTGGCTGTCTTTTCGTCTTTTTTGTTATTTTTAGTGTGTTTTAAAACTTTGTGTTAATGTTCTCTGGTTTGTTTTATGTGGGGAGGGGGTCGGGGGAAACCTTTTTTCAATCTCTTACCTTGCCGGAGATGCGATTGTTTCCCGGATCGTATCTCCGGTCGCTCTACGGCCAAACATCATGAGCTGGTGGCCTTGCTCGAGACTGACTTTGAGCCCCACCGCGGGGCCATGGACTTGCCATCGGAGCCTGCGATCCCTTGCCTGGGATCGACTCTCCAACTGGCCGTGCGGATTTCAACATCGAGGAGCTCGCAGTCTCGGGTAGAGACCAATGTCGGGAAGCTGCAAAGTCGCAGAAGGTTCGACCAGCCCCGACCCTGGGTCTGATCGCCCGGCACGGGGGAGCTGAGATTCCCCCCCCCCGATGCGGGAGCTTAATCACCCCGAAGCAGAGGGGCTAAGGGAACCAAGATCGTCCCATCAACGGAAGGCTCGAGGCCCCTGACCGTGGGAGGACAAAGAAGGGAAGGAGATTGAACTTTTTTTTCGCCTTCCATCACAGTGAGGAATGTGGAGGAGTCACTGTGGTGGATGTTTATGTTAAAATTGATTTTGTGTGTTTTGTTGCTTTTTATTGGTATGACTTGACTGTATGGCAAATCAAATTCCTCATATGTTGCAAAATATACTTGGCTAATAAAGTAAGATTATGAGTATAAGTTTGTTGTGTCAAGATTTAAAAAGATGAAATTCTTTGTCACAGCACATCATTAGCTTATTTTCATCTTTTCTATGGTAAAGCACATTGGGCAATGATTGATTTAACCTGCAAATGATCCTTTCATTATATAATTCTCCACTTTTGAAACTAAGCTGTCAGAAAAGCCATCAAGGTTGTTCTTTTTAATTCATTGCTTGCTGGACCAACTTTTTTGGAATCTAAACAGCTTTCTTGTTTTTTCATTAGACTGTGGGCCTTTTAAAGGGGCCTTGCAAGGAATGTATTGAGCTTTAGTTGGATGCTCTCTTTCTGTGTTGGAGCTTTGTGATTCTATTAACAAAGAACAAGTAAAAAGATAGCGTCTGCATCTGCAGTTCTTTGTTTGTACAAAGAGCAAGTATGATGATGAAGTAGGATTTTTGAATGTTGTGGGAACAATACTGCAACAGATCTGATAGATCTCGTGCTTTGCACACCCTAGTAATTAACTAAAACAACTTGCCAGTATTCTCCATTGCCAACACTATTCTCGTGCAGAATGATATTTGCCTATCACCAACTCTGCCTTGCTAATTATATTCTCCATAATGACAGTAAGTCTGTCTTCACAGCTGTCTTATTATCAGCCGCATGTGGGCAATTGCCAGAGCTGGTTGATAGTGAGATGCATGGAATCACAGCAGCATTCAGCATATGATGTTTGTGTGTCCTCATGTACAGCTCAGTGGTGATGTAAACAAGAAATGGGCAGCGAATAGTTTAATTCTATCCTAATTCTGTTCTATGACTTCTAACTTGTTGCCCCTCCATGTAAGTTGAAATTTCTGAGTCCTCCGATTCTGATATCTTACCTTGTGTTACATGGGTGAAGTTAAGGGGAATACTTTGGTGGTCCAATGGGACGAGGAAATGATGAGGAAAAGTGATTTTCACCTTTGAACATGCCTGAAATTTTGGGGCTTTTGTTAATTTTGGATACGCAGTTCACAAAGCTAATTCTTGTTGATAGTGTCTAGAGTTTTTTAAATAATGATGCACCGAGAAAATGTATGGAAAAGGGGCTTTTATAGTTGCTTTAATAGTGATTGCACTGTTATCGTCTGTCTTTTAAAAAATAAAAAGTGGTGCTGCTCACTTCAGAAGAGAGGGTATCATCGCAGAAGTGCTTTTGATTGATGACTGTCGGTGCTTATATTAATTTTATCTCGTTTACATTTTGGGAAGTCCAACAAGGGTAGAACCTACACAGTGAATGGTAGGGCTCTGGGGAGTGTTGGAGAGTATCTAGAAGTGATCTTCTAGAGGGATCTAGAAGTGAAGGTAAATGGTTCCTTGAAAGTGGTGTGATAGATAGATAGATAGATAGATAGATAGATAGATAGATAGATAGATAGATAGATAGATAGATAGATAGATAGATAGATAGATAGATAGATAGATAGATAGATAGATAGATAGATAGATAGATAGATAGATAGATAGATAGATAGATAGATAGATAGATAGATAGATAGATAGATAGATAGATAGATAGATAGATAGATAGATAGATAGATAGATAGATAGATAGATAGATAGATAGATAGATAGATAGATAGATAGATAGATAGATAGATAGATAGATAGATAGATAGATAGATAGATAGATAGATAGATAGATAGATAGATAGATAGATAGATAGATAGATAGATAGATAGATAGATAGATAGATAGATAGATAGATAGATAGATAGATAGATAGATAGATAGATAGATAGATAGATAGATAGATAGATAGATAGATAGATAGATAGATAGATAGATAGATAGATAGATAGATAGATAGATAGATAGATAGATAGATAGATAGATAGATAGATAGATAGATAGATAGATAGATAGATAGATAGATAGATAGATAGATAGATAGATAGATAGATAGATAGATAGATAGATAGATAGATAGATAGATAGATAGATAGATAGATAGATAGATAGATAGATAGATAGATAGATAGATAGATAGATAGATAGATAGATAGATAGATAGATAGATAGATAGATAGATAGATAGATAGATAGATAGATAGATAGATAGATAGATAGATAGATAGATAGATAGATAGATAGATAGATAGATAGATAGATAGATAGATAGATAGATAGATAGATAGATAGATAGATAGATAGATAGATAGATAGATAGATAGATAGATAGATAGATAGATAGATAGATAGATAGATAGATAGATAGATAGATAGATAGATAGATAGATAGATAGATAGATAGATAGATAGATAGATAGATAGATAGATAGATAGATAGATAGATAGATAGATAGATAGATAGATAGATAGATAGATAGATAGATAGATAGATAGATAGATAGATAGATAGATAGATAGATAGATAGATAGATAGATAGATAGATAGATAGATAGATAGATAGATAGATAGATAGATAGATAGATAGATAGATAGATAGATAGATAGATAGATAGATAGATAGATAGATAGATAGATAGATAGATAGATAGATAGATAGATAGATAGATAGATAGATAGATAGATAGATAGATAGATAGATAGATAGATAGATAGATAGATAGATAGATAGATAGATAGATAGATAGATAGATAGATAGATAGATAGATAGATAGATAGATAGATAGATAGATAGATAGATAGATAGATAGATAGATAGATAGATAGATAGATAGATAGATAGATAGATAGATAGATAGATAGATAGATAGATAGATAGATAGATAGATAGATAGATAGATAGATAGATAGATAGATAGATAGATAGATAGATAGATAGATAGATAGATAGATAGATAGATAGATAGATAGATAGATAGATAGATAGATAGATAGATAGATAGATAGATAGATAGATAGATAGATAGATAGATAGATAGATAGATAGATAGATAGATAGATAGATAGATAGATAGATAGATAGATAGATAGATAGATAGATAGATAGATAGATAGATAGATAGATAGATAGATAGATAGATAGATAGATAGATAGATAGATAGATAGATAGATAGATAGATAGATAGATAGATAGATAGATAGATAGATAGATAGATAGATAGATAGATAGATAGATAGATAGATAGATAGATAGATAGATAGATAGATAGATAGATAGATAGATAGATAGATAGATAGATAGATAGATAGATAGATAGATAGATAGATAGATAGATAGATAGATAGATAGATAGATAGATAGATAGATAGATAGATAGATAGATAGATAGATAGATAGATAGATAGATAGATAGATAGATAGATAGATAGATAGATAGATAGATAGATAGATAGATAGATAGATAGATAGATAGATAGATAGATAGATAGATAGATAGATAGATAGATAGATAGATAGATAGATAGATAGATAGATAGATAGATAGATAGATAGATAGATAGATAGATAGATAGATAGATAGATAGATAGATAGATAGATAGATAGATAGATAGATAGATAGATAGATAGATAGATAGATAGATAGATAGATAGATAGATAGATAGATAGATAGATAGATAGATAGATAGATAGATAGATAGATAGATAGATAGATAGATAGATAGATAGATAGATAGATAGATAGATAGATAGATAGATAGATAGATAGATAGATAGATAGATAGATAGATAGATAGATAGATAGATAGATAGATAGATAGATAGATAGATAGATAGATAGATAGATAGATAGATAGATAGATAGATAGATAGATAGATAGATAGATAGATAGATAGATAGATAGATAGATAGATAGATAGATAGAGTGGTTTAACAGGCTTTCAGCGCATTGGACTTCATCAGTCAGAATTTGGGGTAGAAGTTTTGAGGTCATGTTACGGTTATATGAGACATTATTTAGAGTACTGTGCTCATTATTCATCACCATGTTATAGGAAAGATGGAAAGGGTGTAGAGAAGATTTGGAAAGGGTGTAGAGAAGATTCACGAGGATGTTGCCTGACCTATAGGGAGAGGATGAGCAGGCTAGGACTCTATTCCTTGGAGCGCAGGAGGATGAGGGGTGATCTTATAGAGGTGTACAAAATCATGAGAGGAATAGATTGAGTAAATACAGTCTTTTGCCCAGAGTAGGAATCGAGAACCAGGGGTTTAAGGTGAGTGGGGAAAGATTTAATAGGAACGTCAGGGGAAAATTTTCTCCGAAAGGGTAGTAAGAAACATTTGGACAGGTGCATGTGTAGGTTTGTTTAGAGGCATATGGGCCAAATGCAAGCAGGTGGGACTAGTGTAAATGGGGCATGTTGGCTGGCATGGGCAAGTTTGGCCGAAGGTCCTGGTTCTATGCTGTATAACTGTTATGTGAGGCATGTGAACAATGTGCACGATCCAACGTAACTTGGAGTTACTGAGGCTTCTGCACTGAGTATGTTCGTCTTGGAGAGGTTGATTCCATTTATTTACATTTTTTTAGTGGGTTAACTTTGTTATATTAAGGTAATGTGAGTGATGCAACTGTGGTATTTCAGGCAATTCATCTGATGGAAAAGTTTACTGGCTTTAAAATCTCACTCTTAAGAGTCTTGTTCCTATTCTGAAAACATAATCATATTTGAATTCTGGAACCAGCTGGTGTTAGCATCTGCAACTTTACTCCGGCCACACTACGTCTAGAATCAAAGCCTATGTCTGAGGTATGTCATTGGGAAGAGTAGAGTGAGTTTTAATCCATCACCATACAATAAATACTTAGCCCCGGCTGTCCAAACTTCCTTGGCACCAGCATTAATAATAATATATTCCTTTATTTGTCCCACACCGGGGAAATTTACAGTGTCACAGCAGCAAAGTGGATAGCAAGAGATCATTATAAATAAAAGTAAAGACAAGAATAAACTGTCATCAGTTTACTGTGTATTCCTTAACTGTTACTGTTGGCTCGTCTGCTGGGAGCAGTGCGGGTTGTGCAGTCTCACAGCAATGGGAAGGAAGGACCTCCTATATCTCTCCTTCACGCACTTGGGATGAAGAAGTCTGTCACTGAAGGAGCTACTCATTGCAGTGACAGTGTCCTGCATGGGGTGGGAGTCGTTGTCCAGCATCGATGTTAACTTTGCCATCATCCTAATCATCATTATTCATCTTAATGAAGAGAGAGGCTAAGTTTTACTGAGACTTCACACCACTGGTGTTTTTTTTTAGACATCAGCCACTCAGTCCCACAAGGCACTGGATGAAATAAGCATTCTTCTCTGGTATTTCCTCCCTGAAGCATTGAGATCAAAGTGCGGAGGATGGCTATGTATATAAAGAAGATCGTGGTCCTGATGGACTTGCATCAAAAGTAAAGATATGGACAGAGCTTTGTCTCTTGTTGAAGCACTGAAGCATTTAAGGTTTCACATTTCTAACATTCTGAGACATTCAACAATCATGATAATTGTTGTAAATAATTAAAACTGACTGAGTAAAAAACTTCACAAAAAAAGTAATTAAAACTCATGAAGGCAGTACAAATCATTAAAGTAAAATAATCATCAAACTTCTCCACTCCACATTGAGACTTCCAATTGAAATGAATGGATCAAGCGTGAGGCTTTCCATAAGCTCGTGGAGACTAGCGATGGGATGGATGAAGTGGATCTGCCATGCAAGGATAAATGCAATGGCTCTGCTACGTGGGGGTGGATGCAGTGGCTGTGTCATGCAGGGGTACCTGTCGTTGCACAGGCTTCCTTTACAGCAATGGCTGAAGTTCAGATCTTCAGTTCATCTTGAAAAAGTTGGTTCAATTTAATCGTCAGCTTTTGTCTGGCCACATTGGGGTGTTTACAACCCTCTCTCTCCTGGTCCAATGTAAGTGTTTTTTGCAATATCGGAAAGTACTTAATGGTGACCATATTTCTGGGATCAGCTCATTTAAAGGTTGCAGATGGATGCAACCTGGAACTTGGCAATTGCCTGTCAGTGGAACAAAATTCATATCCTACTGCAAATCGTAGAGGCAAATGCAATACAGTGGCTGGAAAAACTGGATGTGCAGCTGCAGATCTGTGTAATAGTAATTGGAGGAAATGTGGAGCAGCCTTCTGTTTGGAGGATGAGGTAGAGATCTTGCTGAACCATGCAAATTGCAGCTGGAGGTTGTAGCCCTTTCCCCTGACATGACTATTGGATGAAAGGGACTTGGGGGAAAATGACTTTTACACACATCAGATTCCATCAGCACAAATAGCTCTAATGCAGACAGAATGACTGATATGGCATTGGATATTCAAATGGCTCATTGGAAGGAACAAAGTAAAGAACAGCATCATCAAATATTAGCACAGTACCAACTATTACACTCAAGATGTAAGCTTCTCAAGGAGCAGTTTTTGACCTGCTCCTCTTATTTTTCCTGCTTGTTTCTAAGTTGTTGATTTTTGGTTTGTTCGGAGGCACACCAAGTAGAAATCTTTCAAATATATTGCTAGATTATTGGAACATGAGAGATTGAACCCAAGAACTAAAAGGGCGTGAGAGCCTTGTTTCTTCTCAGTGTATGCCTTTTCAAATTTAAAAAAATGTTTCTTGCCTGAAATTTTGACTAGTTCTCAACATTGGCTCCAATATTGCCCTGAAGCTTGCCAGGGATAAGTAATTAGTATCAATAATAGAATATCTTTTAAGGTCAGTCCCAGTGCTTAGATGCTCAAATTGGAAAAATAACCAGAGCTCCCAGCCAATAAATTAAAATGCTGGAATGGAAGGGAGAAAAAATACAGAATTCAGTGATGTGTGCATCCAATATATTTTTATTTTTGGACAGTGTATTTTGGACATGATGATAGAATGCTTATTTTTATTTAACTTGTATTTTAGAAATAAAATCTGGAATAAGGCAGACAGGAAGAAATCTTGAAAAGTCAAAGAACTCTGCAGTGTTAGTATTAGGTGCAAGCCCTCAATAAACATTTTATGGACAGAGCTAACCTCAATCATGTAAGGATCTGTAGTAAAATCGGTCAGTTAAAAAAAATCCACGTTGTTACATGGATAAAATGACACTGTAAAAGCATAACTTAACGACACTGATTTTTTAAAAATTGCGTCTTTGACTTTTTTAGATAAAAAATGTCAGTATAGAAGGTAGAAGCAGTTGCTGCTGTATGGTTCAGGTGTAGTTCAGTAATTCATGATTATTTACTGTACTGCGATGAAGCTGATTCATTTGAGCATGTGTGGGCATGGTCATTTTGGTGCATTTTGCTTTCAGAAGTGGTTCTTTACCTCGGACCATGATAGGGAATCTCGCCTTTTAACAATCATGTTAATCAGTTTCTAAAGTGATCAAAACATCTCTGATGCCCCTCTCCCCCTTCTTGATCACTCTGTCTCCATCACAGGGGACAGACTATCAACTGATGTCCACTACACATTTACAGACTGCCACAGTTATCTGGACTACATTATCTCCCACCTTGTCTCTAGCAAAGACACTATTCCCTACTCTGAATTCCTGCTGCTTCTGCTCCCAAGATGAGGTTTTCTATTCGTGGAGGTGTCTTTTTTTAGTAAATGTGGTTTCCACCCTTCTGTAACTGATGGATCCCTCACCCATGCCTCCTCTGTGTCCCATGGTTCTGCTCTTGCTTCCTCTCCCTCTCCAGACGGACAATGATACAGTTCCCCTGATTCTCACATTCCACCCCACCAGCCTCTGCATCCAACACATTATCCTCTTACATTTCCATCACCCCCAATGTGATCCCACCACCAGCTGCATCTTCCCATTTCCATCCCTTCCACAAGAGACTGCTTCCTCTGCATTGGTTCATTCATCCCTGCCCAAGGAAAGCACCTCCTTCCCAGGAACCTTCCCCTGCTACTGCAGGGAGATCCCTGCCTCTTCCTCGCCTCCATCCAGGGACCCCAGCAGTCCTTCCAGGTGAGACTGAGGTTCACGTGCACCTCATCTTCTGCATCCAGTTTTCCCAATATGGTCTCCTGTACATCGGCAAAACCAAGCGTAGACTCAGTGACTGTTTCACCGAACTTTTAGCCCGCCAAGGCCTACAAGATCTCCCCGATGCTAACCAATTAGCATCCCGGATTAACTCCCCTTCCAATTCCAAGCTGAGTTTTCTGTCTTGGGTCACCTCCATTGCCAGAGTGAGACCACGTGCAAAATGGAGAAACAACATCTCATACTCTTCTTTGGTAGCTTACAACCTAATAGAATGAATGTTGAATTATCCAATTTTAGGTAACGTCCTAGCACCCCACTCCTCCCGTTTCAACCCCACTCCATTCCTCTTTCTATCCACCATTCCCCTGCCCTGTTCCCCACCTGGGCTCTCGCCTATTTCTCCCCTTTCCTCCTCCACCATTCCTTCCTCTGTGCAACTCTTCAATCCTTCTGTCTCACATCTACTTTTATCTCTGGCCTTTGTTCCCACAATCTGCCTATTGAATGCCTTTGCTTGTGTCCCACTATAACCTGCCATGCTTTGTCCTGCTTCTCCTCTCTTCTAGCTTTCCTCCGCCTCCCCCTACAATTAGTCTGAGGAAGAGTCTGAGCTGAAACTTCACTTATCCATGCTCTCCAGGGATGCTGCCTGACCTGCTGAGTTACTCCAGCAATTTTGCATCCTTTCGTGTAAACCAGCATCTGTAGTTCCTTTTTTCTACTGATCAAAATATGAATAGATTTTATCAAATTTCCAAATGAAATTATTTTTAGGATTTGATAAACGAAATGATGGAAGATTACCCTCCCTCGCCATCTTACGAGGACTGTGGAGTAAACAAATGTCCACTGTGCCCCCGAATTGATGGATTTCCCTGTTTGCAGTCAATGGTAGATTCTTTGGAGTCTCTGAATTTTGATAGTAAACAGTGAAGAATCCTGGTGAGCAAGTTTGACCTTTTTCTATATATCCCTCTTTGTCTCCTTGAGTCCCTGAACAGAGTTGAAACAAATTAAATTCATTGGGACATTATCAATTAATCATCATTCTATTGCAGTCATTCCACAGTTAAACGTGGCAATAAATATGAGACCTGCTTCAGCAGACTCTCTTTTGTTTATAATTGAGGGAAATAAATTGAATCTTGCAATAGTTTTGGTTTAATATACAACGTCATAACTTACTGAAAATCTCAATTATACATCACTGAAGTTTATAGGTAGAACAATTTTCAACTGAGTACAATAAAATCTGTTTTTGAACTCCAAGCAATTAAGGTTATGCTTGAGTTGAAAAGATGCTTTATCAACTCACTCTATGTATAGACATATGACTGACTTTCTGTGAGAACCTTATTCTTTTAATGAGAAATTAAAGGACATTTTCAATCAAGGGGAACCAACCTAAATGAAAAAAATTAATAGTTCAGTAATTGGAGCTTAAAGCAAGGGCAGTTTTTATATAGAACGACTGCTGCCAATTCCTAACAACTGTTCTGTTGTATTTCTTCCTTGATATTTTTGGCATTCCTTAATCAATGACATTAAAACCCTCATTTTTTCTTTATCATTACTACAAACATTCATACCACTCTGCTGATTTTGCAAGATTTTCAAGTTCAACACAATTGGATGAACCAAGATACAAGTTGCATATTTCTGATCATTCTCTAGCCCTTTGTGAAGATGTATAGGTTTGTAGTTACCTGAGTAATCCTAGATGAAAATATGTGAATATAGATTTTAAAGGAATCAAAAATAAATAAAAACTGATTTGCCATAAGCTATTTCTTCTCAATTCTGTTGGAGTTTGGTACAACTCACATATGATAGGGTTGGAAGGGTAAATTTTCTGGGTGTCATTGCTAGTGGGACCTGGCAGGTAACATGGTTGGATATTACAATGGGGTTGACATGTGAAGGATAATTTCTGAGTCTGCTGGAACAGAGAAATTTCCTCTTTGTTTCCTGAAGGATGAGGGAGAAAATTGAAAAGGATCAAAATCAAGTGAGATTATAATGACCCGAGGCAATATTGTGCAAAGGTCTGAGGAGAATATTAAATTGTGCTGTTTGTTGCAAGCTGTTTTCAGCCAGCTGTTACACAGCCAGAAAGAGCAAACCATTATTGTCCTGAAATCTTAGTTTTCTCATTGATCTCATGTTTTCCCATTGATCCCAAGTTGCTGCAGGGGTTGTTAGCAACATGAGTTAATCATTTTAACTAATCCATCTGTGGAGATTATTTCACATGATTGAACTCTGCAAATTGCCGGTTATGGCTGGGCACTCTCTTGGCTCTATATCTCCACCATCCGAGGTTTAAACATTGGCAAATACTCTCCAGCCACTTTCTTATCATTTCAGGAATACCCAGCTGAGCACGCATTAGCCTGGTTTGTGTGATGTTTGATTTACATCAATTCTGAATATAAAATCAATGCAGTTACTCCCACCAGCAGGAGACCTGCAGGATGTCCCTCATTGACCCTGCAAATATTGGCAGAGTCAGAGTGGAGCTCCAGAGTGTATATTTCCACAATTTGGACCAGCACCCCGTGAATTTTTACATAGGGAGGAACCGCAGATGCTGGTTTAAACCGAAGTAACTCAGCAAATCAGGCAGCATCTCTGGAGAAAAGGAATAGGTGACGTTTCGGGTTGAGTCCCTTTGTCAGGCTGAGAGTCACGGGAATGAGAGATATAGATAGTACGTCGTCAAATGAATGGAAGATATGCAAAAAGCAATGATAATCAAGGAAATGTGGGGTACACAATAGGCCACTGTTGGCTGTGGGATAGGTGATAATCTGTGTCTCAGATGTGTAATAATAAAGCAGACACAATCTGTGGTGGTTACATTACTTAGTTTCTATATTTATCGTTTCTCCCGACTGCGACCTTCCAGGCCTTGCAGCCTTCAGCACACACAGCAAGCACACTCTCCCGCTCTCCGGTCACCTGATACACACGTCACGATATTTGCATATCAACATCATGACTCATCATCATGCATATCAACATCATGACTCATCATTATACAGATGGAGGAACTCAACAAGACAACTGTAAAATGAGTACAACGACTGGAGTGGGGGAGAGAGGGATGCAAGTGTTGCTTGAAATTGGAGAAATCAATATTTCTGGGTTGGCATTGCTGGGTTCTAAGCTGCCCAAGCAAAATCTGAGATGCTGTTTGTCCAATTTACATTTGACCTCACTCTGACAATGGAGGAGGCCCAGGACAGAAAGATTTAGCAACCGGGAGATCGCCTAGGCCAAGGCGAACTTGAGCGAAGGTGTTCAGCGAAAAGATCGCCGAGTCTGCGCTCGGTCTCACTGATAAATAGAAGTCCACACCTGGAACAGCGGATACAGTAAGTGAAATTAGATGAGATGCAAGTGAACTTTTGCCTCATCTGAAAGGACTGTTGAGGTCCCTGGACAGAGTTGAAGGAGGTGATATAAGGACAGGTGTTGCATCTCCTGCGGTTGCTGGGGAGGGGGTGGTTTGGTTGGGAATAGATGAGTTGTGGAGGGACGGTCTCTGGGGAAAGCAGAAAGGGGAGGGGATGGGAAAATGTGGCTAGTGGTGGGATCCCATTGGAGGTGGTAAAAATGTCAGAGGATTATGTGGTGTATGCGATGGCTGATGGGCTGAAAGGTGAGGACTTGGGGGACTCTGTCCCTGTTGCAACTGGGGGAGGGAGAGCAAGAGAAGAGCTGTGAGGTACTGAGGAGATACAGATGTGAGGGTCTCATCTATGATAGAAGAGGGGAATCCCCATTCCCTGAAGAATGAGGACATCTCGGATATCCTCGTATGGAACACCTCATCTCGAGAGCAGATGCAGCGTTGTCAGAAGAATTGGGAGTAGAAGATGGTTTTTGCAGGAAGCAGGGTGGGAAGAAGTGTAGTCTAGATAGTTGTGGGAGTCTGTAGGTTTGTAATAGACATCAGTCGATAGTCTATCTCCTGTTGGAGATCCATGAGTTCAGGACCAGCTCCATTAGGCAGAGGAGAATGTTCGTAGAGGGACATTGGCTGTTCCAGGGACCCATTTCCTTATAAGAAAGATAGACTCAAAAAGTTGGAGTAACTCAGCAGGACAGGCTGCATCGCTGGAGAGAATGAATGGAGAGCAGGAATGGGTGATGTTTCAGGTCAAGACCCTTCTTCAGACCCGTTTCCTTATCTTTACTTCAGTCACTCTGCACCTCCATCCCCCACCAGGAAGGCCTTAAAGCCCTCCATTCTTCCTCCACCGCAGAACCAGCCAATTTACCTCTACTAACCCTCTCCTCTGCCTAATGGAGCTGGTCCTCAGTTTCCTCTGCTTAATGGAGCTGGTCCTCACTCTCAACAATAGATGGATGATATAAGCAAGATAGAGGAGGTAATCAGGAGCCAGACTGATCAAATTTTAAAGCTCTAGGCAAGAGGCAAAAATAACATTAATACAATCATTAAAGTCTCACTTTATTTTAATCAAGGTGAGGCAGAGGGGGCCAGGAAGAAATAATGTTTCAAGAATGCCACAATAAAAGATTGGCAGAGCAGTTATCTGGCATGGGCTTCCATCCACAGTTTATGTTGAGAAAAGCAGAAATTGTTCATTGTGACAACATTTTCTTGCTGACCCATTTCTTCAAAATGGTCAAAGCATATTGGAACATACAAAAGAAAAAGCACAGCTTCACTTTAAGTACACTAGCTTTATTTTGACTTTTATTACATTGGCCTTATTATTCACCTGAAACATGCATTGCATCTGAGCAGGTATTTTCTCACCAATCCACCCCCACCATCGACGCTTTCTCTATGGACTCTCCAGCAAAGAACCCCAAGTAAGGTCCATCTCCTTACATCATGCATGTCCGAGTCAGATTTTTTTTGTTCTGATCTACTTTCTCCATTGTAGCCTAGACCATTGCTTTGCCACTTAGCACGATCCAGTGCTGCAACAATGTAGTCAATTGATGATCCTGCTGCACCCCCAGCGGTACTTAGTATAATGTACATGATCGTTGGATTCAGTGTGCACTGTGCACAGTGCACTGCCCAGATTGCAGACACTAGCCAACCTTCCAGTTCAGTACAATGTCAGTGCATAAAAGAAACCTAGTCTCACACTGAATGTCTCGATTGTAATTCCTTTCAAATCAAGGTCAAAAAAATGTTTATTTTCATGTAACATATAAGTGGTATATATTTAATTTATTATTCGAGTGCCAGAACCACTCAGACAAGACGAACAAAACTGACAAGGTCGATCATTTTATCGACATGGACTACTGAAATAAACATGGGTACAATTCAACTCAGCATCCTTTTCCTTGTCTCAAACTCTATCCTTTCTATTGGCTCCATGTCAATGTCTCAAATTGAAACAAATTATGTATTATATAACCCTTGGTCAAGTTTAAACTTTATACAGCCTAAGCGAAAATGTTCACCTTAATGTAGAACACTGCCCACTAATGACCTTGAATGACTTGGTAAACATCCCTACAGTATTTACATTTCAATATGACCTACAATTTCAAGAGGAATAAAAGCCTCAGAAGTAGAACATGAATTTTTGATTGCATGTTCTATTTCCATTTTGCAATCATATTTATTTTTAATAATATGTAGGAAATAAATTCCAGTGTCCTCTAATGTATGGTCTCTTGGATGGGGAGGTTTTTATTATTAGCATTTTTGTACTGTGCATTTTATTTGGCCAATGTCCATGCAATTAACATCGTTTGATCACTTAGCACTCCCTGTCAGGTTGTGTGTGCCACAAACTGAAATCACCACCCAATGTAATGGGATTTTCAATTGACGACCTATGTACGAAGCTATTAGTCTGATTTACCCACTCATGCAAGAAAGAAAAAAAAGGAAACTAGATTTGTACAGTGAGCAATGTGGTAAATTGCTGGCTGTGAGATTTACAGATTATGATATTGTACTTTCAGCTGACAATGATGGCCCACAGTACCTCATGGATATTGAGTTTGAGCTGCGAAATCTGTTCTCAATGTGTTCCTTTACAGCATGATTGTAGTTTGATCGTAGTGTCTCAACACGAGGGAGGGACCTTGTCTTCCCAAAAACTGAATCAGAAGGAAAATGTTGAAGAAAATATGCACTTTTAACAACAACCATCCAGTGGCCTTGACATTCACCATTATGAAGTGCTTTGAGGGGTTCGTTATGGAATGCAACACATCCAGCCCCTGGAATATCACATCCAGCCCCTTGACCCATTGCAGATTGCCTCCTGACAAAACAGGTCCATGGATGATGCCATCTCCCTGACCCCCACTCATCCCTGGAACACTTGAATAAGAGAAATACCTATATCTAACATCTATTCATAGACGTGTAGGAAAGAACTGCAGATGCTGGTTTAAATTGAAAGTAGACACAAATTGCTAGAGTGACTCAGCGGGTGAGGCAGCATCTCTGGAGAGGAGAAATGAGTGACGTTTCGGGTCGAGACACTTCTTCAGTCTCAAGAAGGGTCCCGACCCGAAACGTCACCCATTCCTTTTCTCCAGAGATACTGCCTGTCCCGCTTTTGTGTCTACCATCTATTCATAGACTACAGCTCTGTTTTAAATACCATTATCCCATGCAGGCTCATCTCCAAACTCGAGCAACTTGGAGTCAGCACTCATCTCTGCAATTGGATCCTCAACCTCCTGACCAACAGATCACAATCAGTGCAAATAGGTGAAAAATCATCCTCTACAATAATCCTCAACACTAGTGCCCTTGCAAGGATGTGCTCTTAGCCCTCTGTTTTTCTCCTTGCACATCCACGACTGTGCAGACAAATAGCAACCAACTCAATTTATAAATTTGCAGATTACACTATTGTAGTGTGCCTGATGTTAAATAATGATAAGACAGAATGCAGGAAGGAGTTTGAGAACCTTGTAATCTGGTGTCAATACCTTTCCCTCAATATCAGCAAGACAAAGGAGATTGTGATTGACTTCAGAAGGCAAAGAGGTACACATACCCTGATACACATTGACTCTGCCGAAGTAGAGATGGTTGAAGGTTTCAATTTCTTTGGAGTAAATATCACCAGCAGCTTGTCCTGGACCACCCATACTGAAGCAATGGCCAACAAAGCACACCAACACCTCTGCTTCCTTAGAAGGCTTAGGAATTTTGGCATGTCCCTAACAACTCTCACCAACTTCGACAGATTAGGAAGCATTTTATCAGGAGGCATCATGGCATGGTTTGGGAACAACTCCAGCCAAGACTGCAATAAATTGCACAGAGTTGTGAACGTAGCCCAGACCTTTACACAAACCCACCTCCTTTCCATTGAACACATCTACGCTTCACGCTACCTCGGCAAGACCACCAGCATAATGAAGGATGAGTCAAACCCCAGTCACTCTCTTCTCCCCTCTCCTATCAGGCAAGAGGTACAGAAGTATGAAATACACATATCTCCAGAATCGGGGACAGTTTTTTCCCCAGCTGTTATCAGGCAACCAAACCAACTAGAGAGCGGTCTTGGCCTACCATCTCCCTGTGGGGAGATCTTTGGGCTATCTTTAATTGGACTGTACTGGACTTTATCTTACACTAAACACTATTCCCTTTATCCTGTGTCTGTGCACTGTAGAATGCTTGATTGTAATCATGTATAGACTTTTTGATGACTGGACAGCATCCAACAAAAAGCTTTTCACGTACCTCGGTACATCTGACAATAATAAAACTAAACTAATTTGTAACTTCCCCTTGTACAGTGTTACATGGGATCAATATTATACGAACGCTTGCAATATTTAATCTGGAGATTTTAAGGGAGTGAATGAGAGCAGTGTTCACATTTTGGCAGGCCCACTCCCATAATATTTTGAAAATTAACATTACAATGGAAAATGTCAGTAATCTACATTGACATCATCAAATTGTGGCACCAATACGCCACAATTGTTGGGTTAACATGATAACCAGGAATGATTGGATTAACATGCTGAGCATTTGAAGGCACTGGGCCAGTAGTCGCTGGAGTTTATAAAGTTAGGGGGGGCCTCATTGAAACTGACCGAATAGTGAAAGGCCTGGATAGAGTGGATGTGGAGAGGATGTTTCCACTAGTGAGAGAGGACCAGAGACCATAGCCTCAGAATAAAATGGACATTCCTTTAGAAAGGAGATGGGGAAGATTTTTTTTAGTCAAAGAGTGGTGAATCTGTGGAACACTGCCACAAACGGCTCAGGAGGTGGTCAATGGATATTTTTAAGGTGCAGATTGACGGATTCTTGATTAGTAAGGGTGTCAGGAGTTATTGGAAGAAACCAGGAGAATGGGGAAAGATAGACCAGCCATGATTGAGTTGCCTAATTCTTCCCCTAAACTTATAAATTTATGAATCCTGAGATTGAAGGGCTGAGTCTTGTGTAATAACCTCTCATGCTCATCATTATGAAAGTTTGGGAGTGAAAATTACAATCTGAATATCCCCAGAACAAGGTTTGCTTTTTCAGCGGCTCATCATCGCCGAGAAGGCAAAGAGATTCAAAATGCTAAAGGCCACTCAACATTTCTCAATCTTCCATCAGCGTCTCAGTGATGAGAAAGGTGTGCATCACTACAGAGACAACAGAGGGTCACTGTGACCCTGCAAGACTAAACTACAATCACGCTCGTCTGCTTACCCTGCAATCTGCAGGGAACTGACATGCTCAGAAAACAAAGGATCGATGCAACACACGTTACTGCAGAGCGGGTAGTTCAACAAAACTAGGGAGCACAGAGAAAGGGAAGTTTACCTCTGAGGTTCACAGGCTAACATGGAGCACAGATCACTGTATTCTTCTCCCTTATTTTCCTGTGGGTGCCAACAGGAAGCCTGTGCTGCTATATCTCTTTGGGAGTGATTCCATCCCCAGAAATGTGTGGCAACAAAACAAGCACCCCATCTGCTATCAAATTATGTAATGTACTGTGTTGATGCTAACGAATGCATGAAGCTACAAACGGGCAGGAAGGGGAGAACGTGATGTAAACAAGCTGATGTTCATTGGTGTTATCATTGAGAGGCACAGAGCTGGCACCATGTGGTGGAAGAGACAGTCGATTGTTGGAATCTGTGAGTAGCAGAAAAGCAGTGGTACAAGATGCAGCTCTGAACTGACCAACTGCATCTCGTATTTCCGATCTGGCCTCCTGTACATCGGTGATACCAAATGTAGACTCGGCGATTGTTTTGCGGAACGCTTGCGCTTGGTCCGCCAAAGTCTTATTGGATCTCCCGGTTGCCAACCACTTCAGCTTCCCTTCCCATTCCCACACTGACCTTTCTGTACTGGGCCTCCTCCATTGGCAAAACAGCAGTTCATATTCCACTTGGTAGTTTGCAACCCAACGGTGTGAAAATTGATTCTCCAAATTTAGGTTTCGTCTCAAAATCGCCCCCTCCCTTCTTCCCCAATCCCTCCTCTTTTCCCCCTCTGGCTTTACAATCCACAGCTTTTCAAACCTGCCTCACACCTTCCTTGCCAATTGAGGCATACACTGGAATTTAGAAGGATGAGAGGGGATCTTATCGAAACATATAAGATTATTAAGGGGTTGGACACGTTAGAGGCGAATGTTGGGGGAGTCCAGAACCAGGGGCCACAGTTTAGGAATAAGGGGTAGGCCATTTAGAACGGAGATAAGGAAAAACTTTTTCACTTAGAGAGTTGTAAATCTGTGGAATTCTCTGCCTCAGAAGGCAGATGAGGCCAATTCTCTGAATGCATTCAAGAGAGAGCTAGATAGAGCTCTAAAGGATAGCAGAGTCAGGGGGTATGAGGAGAAGGCAGGAACAGGGTACTGATTGAGAATGATCAGCCATGATCACATTGAATGGTGGTGCTGGCTCGAAGGGCCGAATGGCCTACTCCTGCACCTATTGTCTATTGTCTATTGTAACTGCTCTGAGGGCATCAGACAATTAACCCCCCTCAATTTACCTCGGTCTGTCAGTGCTAACCCAGTCTGTCTTATGGTTTCTGTAATTGCTTAATAGAGATTGCATCAATCAACTATCTGTCCTGCCACAAGGCATCAGTTCTCCTTGAATCAAAATGAAAGCACCTCAGTGACTCTGTCTGTCCTCATGAGTGTTCCCTTTCCAGATTACAAGGTTCATGAATTATTTAGTGCTGTCTATTTTGATAGCAGGTGCAAAAAGCTACCTGCTATTTTCTATCATGCCGCTGCTTCTGAAGTGACTCGGTGGTAGTTCTCCTGCCTCTTGGACAGAATATCATGATCTGAAGTCGCATTGCAGACACGGGAGCACAGAATCCATATGAGCACTTAATTTATTATGCAGGGCTTACTGCACTATGGGAACAAGCTGCTTTCAGAGAAGATGTTAAGCATGTTCTTAACTCTGTTCTTGAGTGGTTATAAAATACTCCATTATGATGTTTAACAATTACAGGGATCTTCCCTCATTGCTGAATTCTCCAAAGTCTCAGTAATTTGGAAACTCTTTTGTGGTTGCCCTCTGCTCTCAATACAATCATGGCCCAAAGCTGCTCCCCCTACCACCCTCACCACCCTAGAGCTGCTAATTCTACCACCCTCACCACCTGGTGCAGGTGTTTATATTGTTCTGGATGTTTTTTTAGTAAAAGCTAGCATCACGTTAAGATCATAAGACCTAAATTGTTCTAAGAAATCCTACTTCTCTGATGTCCATTAAACAGCCTGGTGTCCTGGGCTTGTATATGACTGGCTCCATAACATTGGTTTTAATGTGAAGTGGTCCAAGGACATGAAAACAGGACCAATAGGAGGCCATTCAAGCCATCCCCATCATTTAACATGATCCTGGCTTGTCCATGCTGGCCTCAATTCCCTTTCTGTGTCATTTCTCCTTGCCCCTCAATTCCTTTATCTACCAAAAACATACCAATCTTTACTTTAAATACTTATCCAGCTTCCACTCTCGGCTGGGGCAGAGAATTTGAGATTGATCACCCTTTGAGAGAAGGAAGTTCAATGTACAACAACTGTTGTAAATCACCAGCTTCGTAGTTATGGTCCTTTGTGTGAGACATTCTCACTGATGAAAACATCCCAACATTTACCTGATCAATTTCCCTTTAGATCTTACATGTTTGAACAGGTCATTCCTAATTCTAATGAACTCCAAGGAATACAGGTCTAAACTATTTCATCTTTCTTCCTACCCTCAAATCCCAGGAATTAACCTAACGAATCTCCTTTATACTGTCTCTCTTGTTACTTTATAATTTTTTAGCTAAGGAGACCAAAATTGTATGCAGTATTCCAGCTGAAGATTCACGAATATCCTGCATGATTGAAACAAAATGTCCCTATTATTAAGGTCCAACCCCTTGGCAATGAAGGCCAAAATTCCGTTTGCCTCCTAAATAACGTTGGACTTGCCTGCTGTTTAGTTTAATTTAGTTTAGTGATACAGTGCGGAAAAAGGCTCTTCGGCCCTCCGAGTCAGCACCGACCAGCACATTAACACTGTCCTACACACACTAGGCACAATTTACACATACACCAAGCCAATTAACCTACATACCTGTACGTCTTTGGAGTGTGGGAGGAAACCAAAGATCTCGGAGAAAACCCATGTGGTCATGGGGAGAACATACAGACTCCTTGCAAACAGCACCTGTAGTCGGGATCAAACCCGGGTTTCTGGCGCTGCAAATGCTGAAAGGCAGAATTTCGTGATGTTTCCGAAGATGGTCGTTGTCGTAGGGTAAAAGAAAATTTTGGCGATCTGCTACGACTTTGACAGTCTCGGCAGTCGCCTAAAACTTTGCCTAAGTGGGACAGGCCCTTTAAAGGAAAATACTGCAAAATAGGAAAATGGATGGTGGTCCTGAAAACACCAGTACCATTTCAGGACCAGAGCAATGGACACTGACCGCACTCTCACTGCTCTGAAAAATCGTTTATTAACAGTTCTGCCTTGGTTTCTGTGTTACATGTTTGTAACATTTTTCGCCTTGTTTTCACCTTGTTTTCTTGGTCAGGAAATGAATTGCATTTTGGAAAACTTTCATAACCTAGCAATGTTTTCAAAATAAGTTTCTATTTCAGAAAGACAATAAACCGTGCTTTTTAAAATTTTAAATGCTTAAAAAAAAATAATTCTTTAAGGAATATGGACACTGACTTGTCCCGAATTGCTTCTGAACTGAGGAGAGAGTTGAATCAACCACAATGGTGTGTTTGTGGCACATATATTTTTATTAGACTGCTTAAGGATGACAGATTTCCTGCCCAAAAGGAATTTTATGAAACAAGTGATTAAAAAAAAGATAGATTAAAAGGACAAAAATGATTCTGGGGAAGGAGGGGGAGGGAAATTATCAGTCAGGCACAATTTTTGAGGAATTTATATAAAAACTACGTTTTAATTGACTGAAATATTAACATGGCTTCTCCCTCCACACCCGCTGCCCAACTTGCTGAATATTTTGGCCATTTCCATTTTGTTTTCCAGTACCTGCATTTTCTTGCTTTTTAATGATAAATTTAAATTTATTCTTATAATTAACTTTTTATTCATGATTTAACATGTTTGTTTGTTTAATACAGCATTAATATTTTAGTAAAGTTCACCCTGCTCCCTGAGAACCTTCTGTCTGGAACATTAATGTATAGATCAGTGTCACATCTCATCACAGAACACAAATATGCCAAATAGCCTGCTCAGAGAGAAGACATTCTCTGACCTTGTTGCAGCTTATGGTTTATAAACATTAACATTTGGTTGGTGCGTGAATAATTAACTCTCAGATTATCACAGATCCATGAACGTCTGGTGATCAAACAAGTCATGTTCATTTTCTTCCCATGGATTTCAAAGACATCAACTAATATTTTAATGATTATATTCAAATGATTGTGCCCAGTGAAGAGCTTAAGAATGTCACTAATTAAATTAGTTTCTGCAATTCCCTTGTGATCATATTTTTAATTAAGAATTTTAAGTGCATAGAGGACCCCTGGAGGAAAAATATATTGTCTGTACTCTAGGCAATTGCATTCAGCTAAGCAATCTGTGTTGAGATGAAAATTTACTGATTCAGAATTTCAGCACAGTATCCACTGCCAAAGCTCATGGGATGAAAGTCATCTAATTTAGTTGTATAGGACACATTTCTGTGCCACAAAAGGCCCATTATAAAGTTCTAAGATGGAGATGTAATGGTCTCATTCCCTCAAAAGTAAATCTCATCAACCCATCCCATCTATTGACTCATTTTATAAAGAAGTAACAAAGGTTTCAAAGTGATTGAACGATCAATCTAGTGCTGACTGTCAGGTTGGGCCTGTCTCGGCCATCTGGGAGGGACACTCAGCAGGCCAGACTGCACCACCGGCTGAACTCGCTCTGCATTTAGTGACAAAAGGCTCCAGCCTTTTACAGGATCTATGTTTTGTTCATTTTGGTTCATGGTCCATGGGTCTGTTGCTGGGGGAGTTCCATGCACCTCATTCCTGTCGAGGAATTTGAAGGATTAATTCAACATGGAGCTCTGAGCGTGTCAACGTTTCAGCAGATGCAGTAAATGGAGCAAAAAAACGAACTCTTGGAGGAACTCAGCTGATCAAACAGCATCTGTGGAGGCAATGGGCTATCCGATGTTTTAAGTCCTGATGCAGGGTCTTTACCTGAAATATTGACCATCCCTTTGCCTCACATATGCTGGTGACCCACTGAGTTCCTCCAGCAATTTGTTTATTGCTCCATGTTTCAGCATCTTGTGTTTCCACACAGTAAATATCGTGCAGTCTGTTGCTGTTCCTTTCAAATCTAATAATACAGATGGGTTCATTGCATCTAGGCAGATAAAATATTAATTCTATATGTTTACTCTAGGCAATTGCATTCAGCTAGCTTTTTCTCAATATGTTAATAGGAATCCGAGGGGTAACTTTTTCACACAAAGGGTGGTGGGTGTATGCAACAAACTGCCAGAGAAGGTCGTTGGGGCTGGGACTATCCCATCATTTAAGAAATAGTTAGACAGGTACATGGATAGGACAGGTTTGGAGGGATATGAACCAAGCACAGGCAAGTGGGACTAGTGTAGCTGGGACGTTGTTTGCTGGTGTGGATGAGTTGGGCCAAATGGCCTTTTTCCATAGAAACATAGAAAATAGGTGCAGGAGGAGGCCATTCGGCCCTTCGAGCCAGCACCGCCATTCATTGTGATCATGGCTGATCGTCCACAGTATCATTCTATGACTAAGAGCTTTATGCAGCAGTTCCTGGCTTCCAGCATACTGAAGTTCTACAGAGAGAGTGAGAGAGAGAGCGCATTTGCAGTACTCTCTCCTCTCCCACTCCCCCCTCCCCCTCTCCTTTCCCCCTCCCTCCTCCCCCTTCTGCTCCCCTCCCACTCCCCCTACTCCATCCCCCTCAACCCCCCTTACCTCCCCTCCTCTCCCCCTCCATCCACCCCCACCCTCCCCTCCCTCCCCCTCCCCCTCCCCTCCCTCCTCCTCCCGTCCCTTCCCCTCCCCCTGTTCCCCTCTCCCTCACTCCATCCCCCTCAACCCTCCCTTAAAACCCCCCCCTCCCTCTCTCCCCCCTCCCTAGGAGATAGATTTAAACTTTAAAATGTGAATAACTTAAAAAATATAACACCGATTTCAATTAAACTTCTTCCATTAGCACCAAAGGGACGACGGTGAGTAAGGTGGGCCTAAAATTGTCACTCTATCGTGTACCGTTTTGGCTGTAGTTCAGGAACAAACAAATAAACAAACAAGAGTTTTAGTATATAGATGTGTTATCAATCCAGTTTGACTATTTAATCTGTGTGAAATCTTCCTGTGACTGCGTTTCTCTTGGGTGCTGTGGTTTCTTCCCACATTGCTGATTTGCTGATTGATGGGTTAAGTAGATACTGTAAATTAACCCAAAGTGTAAGTAGACAATAGACAATAGGTGCAGGAGTAGGCCATTCGGCCCTTCAAGCCAGCACCGCCATTCAATGTGATCATGGCTGATCATTCTCAATCAGTACCCCGTTCTTGCCTTTTCCCCATACCCCCTGACTCCACTATCCTTAAGAGCTTAAGCAACTGGATCATGAACCTGCCATTAGTGGCGGGATAGTGGTAGAGCATCTCAACACTCAGAAATTTCAGGAGATTTGACATGTAAACTAATAGTTTTTTGAACTTCCACAATTGTATGTCAGAGAGTAGGCTGACTGGTTGCATCGTGACCATATATAAGCTAGAGCTAGTTATCTGCATTTGGCCCAAATCCCTTAACCTTTTTTATCCACAAACATAATGCCACAATGTCTGTATTCAATTCCCTGACTGATGAAGGCCAATGTGCTAAAAGCCTTTCTCACCACCCTGATGGGGCCTCTTTCGTGGAACTATAGACTTGTATTTCTCGATTCCTCTGCTCTACTACATTCCAGAGGGTTCCATAAATCACTGAGAAGGTCCTGGCTTGGTTTGACTTCCCAAAATGCACACCTCACATTTATCTGAATTAAACTCCATTTGCCATTCTTTGGCCAATTTGTGAATCAGATCAAGATCCCACTGTAATTTTTCCATCTTCAGTGTCTACAATACCATGTATTTTGGGGTCATCTGCAAACTTACTAGCCATGCCTTGTACATTCTTACCCAAATTGTTGATATAGATGACCCAACACCAATCTCAGAGGCACACCACTAGTCACAAATGCAACTTATCACCACTACCCTCTACCATGAAGCCAATTCTGTAACCGTTTGGCTAGCTGTCCCTGGTTCCCATGCAATCTAACCTTCTAGGGCAGCGTACCATGCGAACCCTTATCAAAAATTCCTGCCCTCTGCACCAACTCTTCAGCCACGCATTCACATGTCCTACCTTTCTATTCCTACCCTCACTAGCATGGGCACAAAGAGAGAATAGATTACATGGAAATAAGTGGAGAAATAGGATTGATGAACACAAGAGATAGCTTTAATTCAAAGTGCCAAAATAGCCTTCCATATAGTAAAGAGCTATTGAACAAAAATTGTTCCAGTTTATTACTCTTTCAATACTGGCCATTAAAATTACATTTGCTGCATGTCATTTTAAAGCAGCCAAACTTTAAAGGGAAATAAATTGATTTTGGGCTTGTCATGAGGAAAGTGATTGGCACTCTTGCAATGTTCCAAGTACCCAAAGCTCTCCAAAAGTGTGCTTTGACATTTATTGATTGAATTCAAGCAAATGGAAGGTGGCAATCAGGCAGTCCTAACACATTTTTTGTTTTTTGAGGACAGGAGCTGAATTAGCTGAGGTTTGGGATCAGTTTGGTGTAAGGGGTGAGATGGGGAGTCTTTCTGAATATGCAGTGATCTCAACACCTGCTTCATGCAGTAATCATAGTTCAATGGTTTCTTTATTATCAGGTGTACTAAAGTACAGTGAAATACTTTTTTTGCATCCAGCTCAGCAAGACTATCTCCATGTATAAACACTGCAAGGGCCAGGAAGCGAGCGGGCAAGATCATCTCTGACCCCTCTCACCCTGGCCACAAATTCTTTGAAGCACTTCCCTCTGGAAGGCGACTCCGGACTGTCAAATGACATAAAAACAGTTTTTTTCCGCGAGTAGTAACTCTACTCAATAACCAAAAGTCTGTAGCCTCTTTTTGCTCTGGTTTATTTCATTCACATGTTTAAACTGTAATGTTTTTTTCTTAATGTTTTAATGTTTTATGCTTTATTCTTAATTGTTTACTGTATGTTGGTTTTGTTACTTGCGAGCAGAGCACCAAGGCACATTCCTTGTATGTGTACAAACTTGGCCAATAAACTTATTCAATTCAATTCAATTCGGTTAGTACAGCGTTTACAGAACAGCCCACTAAGTCTATATGCAAGAGGTGCCATTTAACAGTTCCGGCTGCAGCTAGCCACAAAGGTCCTTTGCAGTAATTGTCTCCAATCTGGTCTTTACACGGCCTCCTTTAGGCCTTGTTCCCCGGGGGGTGCATCCTGAAGCCGACCTTCAGGGCGTGGAATGTAAGAACACTGGTTTCTTCCTACCAGGCACTTTGTCCAGTGTCCTCTGTCATCTCCCTCCATCCTCCTCTCGTCTCTCCTGAGCTAGCATATGTTGAGTCACAGCACCCCCAAGATGGGGCATATTGCCCTTGCAGTGCAACTGTTTATTTTGAGCATGAGGTGATCCATTTTCACCCCACGATTGCCTCTCTCTTTGTACTACAACTCTTCAGTTGCAATGATTTTGAAAGCTTTGGTGCCCTCCAGTGGAAGGATCATCTGTAATTATTCACAAAGCTTCTCCCAATGGCAATGGGCATGTTTTCAAGCTGTTCCATTAATGTAGCCGATGTTCAGCTTCTGAATTTCCTGCTTTTTTTCTGGGATTTGTTTATGGAACAGTGCAGTGGTGTTTTTGGAGGTGTATTCACTACCTTGGGTAGTCCATTGGTGCAGCTGGTAAAACTGCTGCCTCGGCGCCAGAGACCCAGGTTCTATCCAGACCTTGGGCGCAATGTGTGTGGAGTTTGCACTTTCTCCCTGTGACTGGGTGGTCCGGTTTCTTCTGACATCCCAAAGTTATGCAGATTTGTAGGTTAATACCTCTGCAAAATTGCCCCAAGTGTTAGGAAGTTGATGAGAAAGTGGGAGTTGATATGGAATCAATGTAAATGGATGACCATTGGTCGGCGTTGACTTAATTGGCTGAAGGACCTTTTTTATGCTATATCTCTAAACTAAGCTAAGACTTGGGCATAATATGCTGCAGTTTCTTGGAGTCTTAGGCTTCTTTGTGATCCTCTTGCTGAATTTTTCAGACAGGTTTGTACAGGTGTCAGAGGTTATGGGGAGAAGGCAGGAAAATAGGGTTATGAGGGAGAGATGGATCAGCCATGATTGAATGGCAGAGTAGACTTGATGGGCCAAATGGCCTAATTCTATTCCTATCACTTATGACCTCTATTGAATATAAATGTGGATTATTCTGACCTATTGATTATACTTACAATGCAGCAGCATTCTGAAATTGCTACTAAAGAGACAAACGTAGCCTTTTGTAAGGACATAGTTAGGGTGAGGCCTGGGTCTACATCAGGAATGCATCCAAAGTCCTTGTAAACAAACCATCCAAACATGGACACATGTCACAGTTCCTCTGTCATTCCCAGGCCAAATTATGCGCAGTGACCAGCACTGTGGACGTACCTTCACTATCTGCAGCAGTTCATGATGACTGCTCAGTACATTGCCCTCGATGAAACTAACGATGAAAAATTGATGCTCGCCGGGAAAGAATCCTTAGACTCTACCTGAGGTGAAGACTGAGTGGCCGGGGCAAGGCTGAGATGCCAGAGCCTCTTCCTGTCCACAGACACTGAGGGACTGCGTCCCTGCGCACGCGCACGCGCACACAGAGGCAAAAACTGGCAGCCAGAATAATCCAGAGACCACCAGCATTGCTTCTTCAAGCCCAAAGCTGAACCGCCAAGTTAAACCTGTACCATCAGCACCTCTTAAGGCATGGGTGAACTGCAGGGAGAAGCCTGAGCTCAGGACTGAGCTGCTGGGACAAGCCCGAGATTGCCAGCGTCATCTCACATGCACTCTGATGACAAGGGATAGCGCCCACTGTGCAATCCTGGACTTTCATACCAGTGTAAATGGAATAAATCATGTGGGTTTACCCTATTGCGAGTGCTGGTGTGGTCACTAGCGAACCTTGCATCATCTCCGATGCCACAGTCTCAACAATTATACAAACCTATTGAGATTTAATTGTTCAAATATTTTGAGCACTTAAATTAGAAGAGTGCAATAACATTGAATTCTTGACCTAGAGTTTGTCTCCTTAGTAGCAATTCCAGACCACTGCTGCATTGTAAGATCAGAGGTGGCTGATGTGGCGCATGTTCACCCTGTTTGATTGACCCCACAAATTCCAAGAAGTTCCAAGCTGCATGTCAGTGTTAGAGATGGCCATAACAGCCCATTTTGGAGAGAGAATCTGCCAACTTCCTCCAGTCTGGCCTAACTGGGACACCAGAACCACAACAAACTGATTAATAAGTCGCTGCAACCAGCCACAGTTTAAGGGATTTTGAAAGGCAGCTAGTATCTTCAAGGACCCACACCACCTGGCCATGCTCTCATTTCATTCCTGCCATCGGGAAGAAAGGTCAGGAGTCTGAAAACCATGATCTTCAGGTTCAAGCACAACTTCTTCCCAAAAACCATCAGACTCTTGAAGACTACAAACACCAATTATGAATGAAAAATTATCTTCTTTGCACTAAGGACTTTAGGCTTCTTTGCACAAATACATTTTGAAATTTTAACATTTTTATTTTTAAATCAATAAATTATCTATGAGTACTGTATTACAGATATGTCATGCTGCTGCAAGTACGAACTTCATTGTTCTGATTTGGGTACATGTAACAATTAAAGCCACTTGATACAGAACCCTGCATTTTGTAGAGTCTGGAGCAACGTACAAATGGCTTGAGGAGCTCAGCGGATCAGGCAGTGTCTGTAGAAGAAAATGAACAGTCAATATTTTGGGTCAAGAAACTTTCTCTGGTCTTATATCCACTATGCATTTCCTTCTGCAGATGCTGCCTGACCTGCTCAGTTCCTTCAGCAGTTTGATTATTTTTCTACAGTTCACGGGCCATTGAGGAAATGTAGCAAACGTAAGCCTCACCACAATGACTATGAAGGAATGAGTAAAAGCTCTTAGTTCTTTCATAGAACTGGTTTGTCACCATATAGTTTATGCAACACATGCCATATAGGAGCATGAATCTGCCGCGCTATATAATTGCTTGTCTTAACCATTTAAATCTACTCAGGTTAGCGTGGTGTATATGATGGGACAGTTGTGATTCTGGGCTGTAGTTTCCAGGAATGAGATTTTGAAGTTAGATTGCATTTTCTATTTTAGGCATGAAGAGACAATCCAACCTCGATGAACCTTGTGAAGAAGGTGCTATCTTCAGCTTTTCCTCACTGCACGTAGCAGAGGAGGTGGGGTTGTCCACACCGAATGGAGATGAGGAAAAGCAGCCTGCCACTTACACATTGTGCAAGGTGTGTAACATCCAACTGAACTCGGCTACCCAGACACAGATTCATCACAATGGGAAGTCCCATCAGAAGCGACTAAAACAACTCAATGATGGCCACATTCCTCATAACTCTGGTAATGATATTAATCATGATGGTTGATGGAAGCTGTTGGAATGATTCATTTTAAGCTGGTTCATGGTTGAGCTAAGTTTCCATCAGAAGTGGTATTTTACTTGTCAGTGAAAATACTGTAGATCTGACGTCCTAGCTGGTTGGTCACTAAACATCTTGTAGCTACCCTCTTCTTGAAAATGGACTGTTTGGTAGAGTATGGAATGATATTATTCAATTCCGGTTCATTTTGAATCTGTAAATTTATAAAGATCCAAGAAATCAGGAGGAGGGGGGGGAATGGTCTCAACACTAGAATGATCTTTGCATTGTCTGCAATTGCTACTTTGGGATGTTACTTCTCCCTGACTTTCCCCCAGGTGGACCAGTTGTTGATCACCATCCCTGATCACCTCCTGATGCTTTTTGCCAAAGAGCTTTGTGGAACCTGAGGTGAACCAGGGCAGTTCAACCTTGATGCTGGGAGATTCAAATCATTGCTTAAACTATTGGCTAGATGGGAGCGAGACCACAAAAGGTTCACCTTGTGAGAATGCACCATTGAGGTGAGGCAGTGGAATAAGATGCACTAATGTAAATGTAAATGTAAAAATGTAAAAAACCTTTATTGTCACTACACAAAGTACAGCGAAATTAAAGCAGTCCAGATGATGCAATCACACACAGCAGACAGTACAAAGGATAAACCTTTATCCATAACAAGCTAAACCTAATCTACTGAATTAAACAAACTGACCTCTAATACAATATAGACAAAACAATTACAATATGGTCAAGGCAGTGTACAGTGCAATCAAGACAGCAAGTTATTGCACAGCAATGAGAGCTAACATATTGCAAGTGCCGTTTAAAAAAAATAAAAATAATAATAATGTGATTAAATATAAGGTGCGGTCGGTTGTAACATGCAATAGGTTTAGCAAATGTTAAGCAATATAAGTGCAGTAGAATGTAAACATGTATTAAATTGAGGCTTATGTTTTCTGACAAGTAACTGACAGTGTTCCGATCAGTTCCGTTCATTCCATTCAGTTTTAAGTGAGTGTCTGGCAGTGTTCAGCTCACGTATGACGCTGGGGTAGAAACTGTTCTTGAGTCTATTAGTCCGTGATGTAATGGACCTGAACCGTCTACCAGAGGGCAGCAGTTCGAGCAGCTGATGACCAGGGTGGGAAGGATCCTCAGGATGTTGGCAGCTCTGCTGAGGCAGCGGACGGAGTAAAGTTCCTCTAGAGAGGGCAGTGGACAAGCAATGATTTTCTTTGCAGAGTTGATGACCCTCTGAAGGGCTTTCTTGTTTGCCTCTGAGCTGCTGGTGTACCACATAGAAATACAGTACGTCAGCACACTCTCGATGGTGCAACGGTAGAAAGTCACTAGCAGCTGCTCTTGCAGGTTGTTCTTCCTGAGGATCCTCAGAAAGTAGAGCCACTGCTGTGCCTTTTTGACTGCCGCTATGGTGTTTGTGGTCCAGGAGAGATCCTCAGCAATATGCGTGCCCAGGAACTTGAAGGCAGGGACCCTTTCCACATAAACCCCGCTGATATGCAGTGGTGTGTAGCCCGTATTGTGTCTTCGGAAGTCTATTATGAGTTCTTTTGTCTTGGAAGGATTCAGAGCCAGATTGTTTTCCGCACACCATCCTATCAGTTTTTGGACTTCATCTCTGTAGGCTGTCTCGTCATCTCCTGAGACGAGTCCAACCACAGTCGTGTCATCCGCAAACTTGATGATGGTGTTGGTACGATGAGTGGGGGTGCAGTCATGGGTGTAAAGGGCGTAGAGAAGGGGGCTCAACACGCATCCTTGTGGGCAGCCGGTGCTGATTGTGAGAGTGGAGGATGTGTGAGGGCCCAATCTGACCATCTAGGGCCGATTGGTCAGGAAGTCCTTAATCCAGTTACAGATAGATTGGGAGAGTCCTAAATCAGTTAGTTTAGAAACCAGTCTGTCCGTGATGACCGTGTTAAATGCTGAACTATAGTCTATGAAGAGCGTCCTCACGTAACTGCCCTGCCGCTCAAGATGGGTCAGTGCGGTGTGTGGGGCAATAGTAATGGCGTCCTCTGTAGACCTGTTTGATCTGTAAGCGAATTGGTGTGGGTCGATTGTGGCTGAGAGTCTGGCTTTGATGTACTGCTGGACCAGCTTCTCAAAGCACTTCATAATGACCGGGGTTAGTGCAACAGGACGGTAGTCGTTGAGATCACGGATGACTGATTTCTTTGGCAGTGGGATTATTGTTGCGGATGTCAGGCAGGATGGGACGATGGCTTTGGACAGGGACAGGTTGAAGATCTTCGTGAAGACCACTGAGAGCTGGTCCTTATTCACCTTTTTTGGTCGTTAGGGATTTTCATTCCATCGGCCCATGGCCTTTTTACTGAATGCCGGAAAATTTGAGTTGATGGAATGGTGGGTAGTCTCTCCATGATTTGAAGTGGTATTTCCAAGATTGCTGTTCTTCCTCCAAGTCATGAGAATCCCTGACTGTCGTAGTGAATTTTGACAGCAAATCTTTTATTTTGTACTTCATCTTCCACAAATTTACAAAAGCTTCACTAACCCGTGAAGAATAACAATATTACGACATGGATAGTTAACATTTTTACATATGTTTAAGGATCAATTCTTTTTGAAAGCAGTTGTTTACATGATGGGCTGATCAATTTCCATATTTACTTATTAATGATGCTCAGATATTCCTCGTATCTTATCTATAATAACTTAAACAGAAGTCATTTGGAGTATTTTGAGTATTCTACTGAAAACATTTTAATATAATCAATACAAATGTAAATATAAGTAGTTATTCTAATTTTTTTGAAAGCCGAACAGCCACTTTAAAGATTCAAGAGCATTTAATAATTCAACATCAAATTATGAGGAAGTTATCTTTTGTGACAGGCTAATCTGCCATGATTTGAATTGCCATTATCAGGGGAGTTTCCATGCGGGTATATAGCTGATGTTACCAATTCTCAGTTGCTTTATTAAACTGAACTGGTGTTCTTATAGTGCCAGCAGAGGCTACGCCTGGGAAAGAACTTCATTGAAAGGATGTTGACAGATATATTACCATATAACCTGTTCCACGATGCAGTGTTTTCGATGTGGAAACCAAGCTTCTAACATACAAATAGACCATGCCTAATTATGGATTGCTGCTGCCTTGTTCCGTTGATCAATTAGGAGGAGCCATCGCTGCCCTTGCAGCTGCGGCTTGCCTGCAGTCCGTTTGTCTTTTGTGTTTTTTGTTGTTTTTGTCTTAATTGTAGTTTAGATATGATGTAGTGTTTGTGGTTGTGTGTTATGTGGGGGGGGGGGGGGTGGGAACTGTAAAAGTGTCTCTCACGAACGGTGACCCGACCTTTGTTTTCTGTGTCGTGTCTCCGTTCCCGCTGCGGCCTACCATCGGCCATGCACCTGGAGCTGGCGGCCTCCGGCTGGGACCACCTGGGCTCTGGTTCGCAGAGCCCGCGGCCTGGACTCACCACCTGCGGCGCTGGCTGCCTTCGGATGCTGCGGGAGCAGCTGCGACATGGCTCCAGAGGCTTCGGCGCGGGCCGCCTGGACGTCGGAAGCCCGCAGGCCCCTGGGTGGGGGCCGGCATCGGGAACTCCGGCAGCGGCAGCGACAGCGTCTTCGCCCGCCCCGAATCGCGGGGCTTGGGTCGGCCCGCCGCGGACCTTTTACCGTCCGGCGCAGCGCTTCAATGTCGGGAGCCCCGACCGCCCCGATGTGGCAACTCCAACAGCCTGACTGCGGGAGAAGACGGCAGGGGAAGAGAAAAATACATTCTGGCCTTCCATCACAGTGAGGAGGGACTGGAGGAGACTCACTGTGATGGATGTTTTTTTGTTTGGTGTTGGTTTATGATTGTATGAGTTATTGCATATTTTTATTGCTTATTTTTATTGGTCTTATTGTTGAACTGCGGGTAATTTTTCATTTCACTGCACATTTATGTGTATGTGACAAATAAATTGACTATTGACTATTGACTATTTTGGCACTTTTTGGAACAAATGTAAACTCAAGGGAAGTTGTGAATGCATTGCTACAAATCCACTTTTAAACTTAAATTCCCGGTTTAGATATTTTTTATGCCATTAAATTACATGACAAGATTTTAATAATGGGGTGGCATTCTCTGTCAGAAGTGTTTAACATGCTCAGGAAGATCTGGAGCTCAAAACACATCTCATCTCAATCAACACCAAAATATGCATCTTTAACTCAAATGTGATGCTGTTTGGATCAAAGACATGGAAAACAACAAAACACACAACAAACAGGCTGCAAACATTCATTAACACCTGCCTCAGGAGTATACTAAACATCTGGTGGAGAGACAAAGTAAGCAATGGAAAAGAACAAGCCAGGATCCCATTGACTTACAAATTCGAAGGAGAAAATGGAGTTGGATTGGACACACCCTCAGAAAACCTGCCACAAACATCACCTGGCAAGCCCTGAAATGGAACCCTGAAGGAAAAAGGAAAGAGGTTGCCCCAGGGCCAGCTGGAGAAGAGGTGTCCAGGCAGAAATGTCTGGGTGTGTGCTCAACTGGGGAGATCTGAAAAGAACCAAGTGAGGTGGAGGACATTTGTCAATGGCCTATGCTCCTGAGGGGAGCAAAGGGCTTAAGAAGAGGAAGAAGAAGATTCTCTGTTTGATAAGAATTTTGGTATCCCCTGTTGATCTATACAAAAGCTTCAGCATTAAGAAGGAAAACAAGTTAACTGTACATCCAAGTTTGCAGGGAATCTCCTAAATTAGGTAGTACAGTAAACTGTGTTAATGTGAGCTGGAAATTTTAGATACATTATCTGACTGGGGAAAAGTAAATAAGATTTTTATTGTTCTGTTTCAGTGCATAAAACAATTAACCACTCCTGACTCTTGAAAATCTGTGTCAAATTCAGTTATCATCTTGGGTTGTAAACCCTAAACATTTTCAGAATAGTCCAGAGCTGAGGAAGTGTTTCTTTAAAAAAATGCACTTGTGCAAAAAAAATAATGCAAAGGGCGATGGAATGAGGTCCAGAATTGAGAGAGATGCTAAAGTTGTGCAAAACCATGATCTGGTCTTTCTTTATAGAAGGTTGTTTTGGCCACAGAAACATGGGGAAGATATACAAAAAGGTTTTATTGGAATGTTCTCCAACTAGTCCTTGGGGGATAATTAACCCACACCCTTTCATGGTAGAGCATGTTTGACTGCTGATAGACCTGTCACGAGTTGAATATGGATAGGCTGCCTGCCTCAGCAGAGGCTCATATTGTGAGTAGCAGGGAAAGCTGGCCTGCAACGATTACCCCTGTGACATTCACAACTTCATGAGTTTGCGATTGTTCCAGAAAAGTGCCAAAATATTGATGCATGGAACAAGGCAGCAGCAGTCCATAACGAGGCATGGTCTAGTTGTAAGTTAGAAGTTTGGTTTCCATATCAAAATCACTGCATCATGAAACAGGTTATATGGTAATATATCTGCAATTGTGCTGGGCCTGATGGCTGCAGCAATTTCTTGGAGAAATCTGGTGTCTAAAAATGTCAGAGGTCAAGGCCATTGAGCTAATCTCCAAAGACGTACAGGTATGTAGGTTAATTGGCTGGGTAGATGTAAAAAATTGTCCCTAGTGGGTGTAGGATAGTGTTAATGTACGGGGATCACTGGGCGGCACGGACTTGGAGGGCCGAAAAGGCCTGTTTCCGGCTGTATATATATGATATGATATATGATAATCTTCAATGTTAGTTGAAAATGAGCAGCTCCGTTTAACCTTATCATCCAGGACTAGATCTGTTACCCTGTTGGTGCGGCTCATAACCATTTCCTGAAAGCTGAGGAATCTGCTACCCTTTCAGATAGTGATCTTTAGACTCCTACTACTCTCTTGTGCAGATCTCTCCTCTAATCCTTAAATCTATGCTCTATCAAGTACAAATTTCATTGTTCTGCTTCAGTACATATGACAATTAAATGCCCTTGACGTGGCTCTTGCATTTGCTTCTGGGCCCCTTTGACGTGGGAAAAGAAACCTCCCGTTTACTTTTCCAGGGCACATTGAAGAATAGTAGTGCAGGGCAAAATAGGCTTCACGTTTTGTCATACCACCCGTACGGGCAGTTTCCCCCGAGTTATTGTTGAGTTTCAGGACCCGTTTCCATTTTCACTGCAGCATCATTTAAACTAAAGTACCACTAGTTCACCTTGGGTATAAAAGGTTGTTTTGCAGTATCTGAAGAATTTATCCAGTGACCAGATCAACATGAATCCCTCAATCATTATAATGGTTTGCAATGTCATTTATCATTTCTGTTTGTGGGACATCACTGCTGACCGTGCAGTTGTTTGCTTTCCGTTATTTTACAGCAGTGGCAACATTTCACAGAAAGACTGAAGGATTTCTGGATCTCCTTCGTAAATCAAGGATGCTTCCTCTTCAGTTGAAGGTTACATGATCAATAGTGGGTTAATGTTCAATTATAATTACTGTCAAGGTGGATACAATTTTCGAATTAATTCACTGATCTTTAAAAGATCTTTCCTATTAAATGTTTTGTGACTTTGATTGAATGACTTGGCAGAGTTTTGTCTTTGTTGAGTCATTAAGATCAGCCACTGCTTGTGCGAGGGAAAACATGATCTGATCGAGTTCACCATGTGAATTGGCTGGTTTCAGGATAGGGTCACCTTATTTTAATTATCACAGTCATTAACTTAACTCTGACCATGTTGATCACGTTGAATTATTGATGTTTTTGCTGATGTTTTAATCTGGTGAGCAGCAATAGATGGGGGGAAACTATGCAAGGAATACCAGCATTTCTTTGTAGGAGAGCAGAATCTAAATGTTCCCACTTTTTAAAAGAATTTCATGGATTTGAGCTGAATCACCTTGAAAGCAGGAGGTGGACATCACGAGGTCCCTGAGGTCCCCCATGTGTGCTCTCGCACTGGGCTGCCTTGATGGTGCCTGACTGATGTTTATCAATATCTGGAGATAAAATTTAGATAGAAACGTGCAGTTTTTAATGTTCTTTACCATAAAGTTATATCTGTCTAGTTTGTGTAGATTGCCTAATTAATGTATGAAGAACTCTGCAGGATATATGAACTCTAGGAGCTCACCCTCCCATCTTCACACCAATAATATGATTTAAGAGGTGAGGCATTGACCAGGTCCCAAAACTTTTGAAGCATGTACTACAGGACAAGTTAATGCAATGTAACTGATAAATCTGAAGAAGGGTCTTGACCCGAAACATCACCCATTTCTTCTCTCCCGTGATGCTGCCTGACCCGCTGAGTTACTCCTGCATTTTGTCTACCTAACAGATAAGCAAATTCTGTTTTGAGCATTAGTATAAAGCAGAATCATCAACATCTTTTAAAAATGCAGAAGAATTTAGGCCTCTACATTACATCAGTGTTCATGTGGTTATAGCAGGATGAAGGCTCTGATAGCAAGCCCGAGTTAGTGAGTGAGTTTGGTCAAGAAGGTGAAATTGGTGGGAAGGATGGGTGACAATTCGGGTCAGGACCCTTTTTCAGACTGGTCTGACAGTCTCAAGAAGGGTCCTGACCCGAAACGTCACCCATCCTTTTCATCCAGAGATGCTGTCTGACCTGCTGAGTTACTCTAACACTTTGTGTCTATCTTTGGAATAAACCACCATTTGCAGTTCCTTTCTACATATTTAGGTTGAAGTGGTATTGAAGCATTAAGGTCGACAAATCTCCAGCACCTTATGGGATCTATCGCAGGTTAGTGAGAGAGGCAAGAGAAGAGATTTGCAGGAGCCTTGAAGAAGATCTTTGAAGAAAGTCCTGTAGCTAGAGAGGAATGGAGAGTAGCCAAGCTTTAAGAAGGGAAGTAAAGAGAACCCAGGAAATTATAGGCTGGCGAACCTCAGGTATGTGATAGGGAAGCTGCTGGAGATGATTGGGGTAGGATTTACTCATACTTGTAAGAGAATAGGCTAATGCGGGACAATCAGCATAGCTCTGTCTGAAGCAGGACATATCATACTAACATGAATGAGTGTTTTTAAGAAGGTGGCAAAGGTGATTTATGAGAGTGATGTTGTCCGCATAGATTTTTGTAAGGCATTGGATAAAGTCCCTCAAGGTGGTCTGATACAGAAGATAAAGATGCATGGGATCCATGGTTTACTATAATGCTGCCTGGATTGGAGCTCCTGAAAGGGTGTTGGAGGGAAAACCCCTTATCCCATTTAACAAATTTGCACATAAAAATGCAGACCCGGAGCTGGAAAGTAGGACTGGGCTGATGTGGACATGATGGACTGAATGGCCTCCTGTGAAGTAAATGTCAGTGATTCTATTGTGTGATCAAACAACAGTGCAGAGGTAAGTGAATAAATATTGTGGAGATAATACTGACAGGAGCCATCTGCAAAGACACATGATTTTAATCTTGAGAAAATGACTTGTGGTGAAATGCTAAAACCATTTTGGTTTCTCGACTTCAGCTCTGCCTTTAACACGGTCATCCCGAGCAGACTGGTCACCAAACTTTCCGACCTTGGATTTTCCCAAACCATCTGCCAATGGATCAAGGACTTCCTGACCAACCGCCCCCAGACCGTCAAAATAGGCCCTCACCTCTCCTCCACCATTACACTGAGCACCGGCTCACCACAGGGCTGTGTGTTGAGCCCCATCCTTTACTCCCTCTACACTCACGACTGCGCCCCCACCCATCCCACCAACACCATCATCAAGTTCGCGGATGACACGACTGTGGTTGGACTCATCTCAGAAGGAGATGAGACAGCCTATAGGGATGAAATCCAAAGGCTGGCAGCATGGTGTTCAGTGAACAATCTGGTCCTGAACTCCTCCAAAACAAAGGAACTTATAATTGACTTTAGAAAAACCAGTGGAGATTACGACCCACTCTACATCAATGGGGTCTGTGTGGAAAGGGTACCAGCTTTCAGGTTCCTGGGTACGCACATCGCAGAGGATCTTACCTGGTCTACCAACACCATCACCACAGTAAAGAAGGCACAGCAGAGACTCCACTTCCTGAGGATCCTCAGGAAAACCAACCTGCAGGAGAAGCTCATGTTGTCCTTCTATCGCTGCTCCATCGAGAGTGTGCTGGCATACTGTATAACCACATGGTATGCCAGCTGCTCAGAAAAGGACAGGAAGGCCCTTCAGAGGGTCATCACGACGGCCCAGAAGATCATCGGCTGCTCACTGCCCTCCCTGGAGCACCTGTTCAGACTACGCTGCCTCAGTAGAGCAGGCAAAATAATAAAAGATCCATCCCACCCCGGCCACCGTCTGTTTGTTCATCTGCCCTCTGGTCGACGTTTCAGGTCGATCAAATCCCGAACAAACAGACTTAAGAACAGTTTTTACCCCAGGGCCATACGAGAACTGAACACTACCTTTGCACTAGGCAACACCGTTAAAAAATCTTGTACTTAATATAATTGTATTTAATTGTATTTATGTATTTATTTGTTTTTGCATTTATTGCATATATGTTTGTACGCACCGTCAGGATTGGCTATTTTTTAATTTCGTTGTACTCGTTGCAATGACAATAAATGAATATTATTATTATTATTATTATTCCAGAACAAGTTAAATAGCAGCTCTGCAGTTCCCACCTCTGCCATTGGAGGGAGCTAGACTGCAGCAAGTCCCTTCCAGGGTGGTTATTTGGTTTGTACAAAAATACTTGAAGTTCTGCAAACATGAAATGAAAATTATTATCCCGCTTCAATATAATTGTTTTTTTTAACTGAAAAGTTGTTTTGAAAAATGTGGTTTAAAATGTCATAAATTCATTTTGTGCAAACTTACATTAAAAAATATGCAGATTTTAGAATAAAACAGGCAGTTAACAGATCCGGGTACAGCTATGATTATCTTACACAGGCAACTCATAAATGTTTTCCCAACTTTATGCATGCAAACAGTATCACTTACAGATATGTTTGTGTCATTCATGATGGCGCTGTGCCACTAGTAATTTCAATGCCATCAATATCATTACGGAATCATTGGCATCTACGTACTTATTCTCTTCAGTCCTGAGAATGCCCTTTTCATAGTAAAATTGGAAATATATTATCAGTTGTAATCTATTATCTTCCATTAGTTTTTCATATTCAAACCCATTGTAAAAATTGCACATTTTGAAAAAGTATTCATGAATATTTTAGACGTTTAACAAGTTCCTGGTTGTAATTGTATCACGGCATAAAAGGTGCTTTGTTGTTAAATTTAATATGATTCGTGATGCATGTTGGTAACTGAGCAACTCAGAGGTTTGTTCAAGGAGTTAATTAAAGTTTTAAATGGTGGAAATTTCAATCAGCCCAAAGTATAGAAAACTATCACGACAGCCTGAGGAAAGACGGTCTGCTTTATCAAAACTGAACAGTGTGTCCTTTGCGTTGCTGGAATATCTTATACATACAAGAAAGGGTAAAATTAGTGAATGAATCAGAGAATTTCATTTAGATTAGAGTTCTGTTAATAAAGTTTCATCTAGATAGAATAACATATATTGGACCTTTCAACTGTGGACATCAACAATGATTTTTTCCTATAAACCTGGCATATGCTTCTATTGAATTCATGTTCAGAGTTTAAGAAAGAAAATGGTGAGGAAATGGGGAAAAAGCAAACAACTAACACTGAGCTAAGCTCGCTATACTAAAGTGATATTGAAAAGAACCTACCAAGGCACTTACCAAGGCACATCCATTGAGTTGGCAGTAACACAAAAAGAACACTTTTCAGTCCTTGTAGAAAATATAGAGCTTCAAGTGCCAATTATGAATAATGGAAATATAGTTGTATACTTTGATTGTTCTTCGACCATGAACTTAAATGATTGGTAACTTGACTGTATAACAATCTGTCAGTGGATCACCAACTTCCTGACATACAGGAAGCAGCATGTGAGGCTGGGAAAGCACATCTCAGACCCCCTGACCCTCAGTATAGGAGCACCACAAGGCTGCGTACTCTCGCCTCTCCTTTACTCTCTCCACACCAACGACTGCACCTCCACAGACTCCTCTGTCAAGCTTCTCAAATTTGCGGACGACACAACCCTGATTGGACTGATCCAGGATAGGGAGGAATCTTCCTACAGACAGGAAGTGACACAGCTGGCGTCCAAGTGCCATTGCAACAACCTGGAGCTCAATGTTCTTAAGGCAGTGAAATTGATTGTAAATTTAGGAGAGCTCCCCCTCCCCTCCCCCCACTCACCATCGACAACACCATAGTCACATCTGTGGAGTCATTTATTTCCTTGGAACCATCATCTCCAAGGACCTTAAATGGGGGGCCACCATCGACTCTACAGTCAAAAAGGATGTACTTCCTGCGGCAGCTGAGAAAACACAATTTTATACTGCCGTCATAAAATCTGTCCTCATCTTCTCCATCATGGTCTGGTTTGGCTCAGCCACCAAGCACAACATCTGGAGGCTGCAGCGCATTGTTCGATCAGCCGGGAAGGTTGTTGGCTGCAACCTTCCCCCCATCGACGAACTGTACACTGCAAGGGCCAGGAAGCGAGCGTTTAAGATCATCTCTGACCCCTCTCACACTGGCCACAAACTCTTTGAAGTACTTCCTTATGGAAGGCGACTCCGGACTGTCAAAGCCGACACAGCCAGACATAAAAACAGCTTTTTTTCCCACGAGGAGTAGCTCTACTCAACAGCCAAAAATCTGTAGCCTATATTTGCTCTGGTATTTTATTTAATTCTTCATATGTTTAAATTATAATGTTTTATTTATTGTCTACTGTATATCGTGTTGTTACTTGCGAGCAAAGCACCAAGGCAAATTCCTTGTATGTATACAGTACATACTTGCCTAATAACATTTATTCAATTCAATTCAATATTAATCCCATTTTTCAGTAATTTTGCCTTCTAATTCCAGTTTTCAACCACCCTCCGGATGAAAAAGTTTTTCCTCTGATTTTTCTAAACCTGTTACACTTAATCCTCTGCCCTCTTCTTTTCAACTCCTTTGCTGTGGTGAAAAGCTTCGTACTATCCAAATCTATTTCTGTCCCTCATAATTCCTCTGTCTCCTTCATCCAAGGAAAATAAACCAGATTGTTTGGTTCCTCCTTATGACTGAAATACTCCATCTGAAACAAACTCCTCTTCCCCTCTCCAGGGCAATGATACCCCTCCTATGCTATGACTGGAATTACTCACAGTATTTGAGCTGTGACGCAGCTTTATGAAACTAACGCTTTGTTAAGATTTATTAAACCATAATCTGCCTGTTCATATATTTAACCATCTAGTTAATTAAAGCAAGTATTCGATATGCCTTCACCACCTTATCTACGTTCTTTCGAAGGGTCTCAACCTGAAACATCAACCATTCCTTCTCTGCAGAGATGCTGCCTGTCCTGCTAAGTTACTCCAGCTTTTTGTGTCTATCTTCTTGTTCTATCTCTTCTGAGATCTGTTGAAATGTACACCCTTGGACCCCATCATTCATTTTCTACACATTTATCCACACTTAATTTGTTTTATATTTATCCTCCCAAAATGCATAACCTTACAATTATCATGATTAAATTCCATTTGCTATTGCTCTGCTCATCTTACCGACTGATCAACATCACCTTGTTGCCTTAAACCACCCTTCCTACAGTGACGATGCCATTAGTTTGAGTATCATCTGTGAACTTGCTATCATACTTCCTACATTCACAATCATGGTGTCAATGTGTATAACAAACTGCAAGGGTCCCAGCACTGATTCCTGAGGTACACCACTGTTCACATGCATCCAATCATATAACAGAGCATAGATAAATACAGCACAGGAACAGGCCCTTCAGCCCACAACGTCCTTGCCGAATATGATGCCGTTAAACTAATCGCTTCTGCATGCATGTGATCCATATCACTTCATTCCATGCGCATCCATGTGTCTATGTAAAAGCCTCTTTAATCCCTTGTATCTGCTTCCACCACCATCCCTGGCAATGCCTTCTAGGCACCTGCCACACACACCTTTAAACGTTGCCCCTCTCAACTTAAGGCTATGCCCTCCAGTATTTGACATTTACACCCTGGGAAAAAGATTCTGAACCTATCAATGCTTCTCATAATTTTGTATACTTCTATGAGGTCTCCCCTCGGCCTCCGACATCCCAGAGAATCAATCCAACTTTGTCCAACTTTTCCAACTCTCGTCCAGATAGCTTTCTGGTAAATCTCTTCTGCACTTTCTCCAAAGCCTCCATGTCCTCTTCTTGTAACGGGGCGACCAGAATTGCACACAACATTCCAAATGCAACCTAACCAAAGTCCAAAAAAGCTGCAAAATGACTACCCGACTCTTACTGTACATCAATGCTATTAAGGGTCTTCACAAAAACAAGGCATCATGAAAACATTCCTCGATCATCACTGTTTGTCTCCTGTCACCGAGCCATTCTTGGATCCAATGTACCAACTTGTCTTGGATCAAATGGGCTTTAACCTCTTGGACTAATCTCCTATGCAGAACCTTGTCAGAGTCCTTACTGACCTTCTTGTAGACTACATCAAATGCACTGTTCTCATGAATATGTCGGAGTGGATCTCCCTTGAACAAACCATATTGACTATGTTCGAGTAATCCTTTCCTTTCCATGTGTTGAATAATCCTCTGCTATGTGGAGAAGATAGATTAATTTAAATAATAAATGTAAATTAATCGTGTCCCTCAGAACTTTTCCAATAACTTTTCCTTCCACTGACATTACTCATTGGCTAATAATCACCTGTCTCATTGTGGCTACATTTCCTGAAAAGTACCATATATTTGGCCTCAACTGTGGGCGTTGAAAATCTAAAGATTTCCATTAGGGCCGCATCAATCTCGTCCCTTGTGTCCAATGGCCACCTGTGATGCATTTCATTAGGACCTGGGGATTTATCCACTTTTAAGCCTGCTAAGCCATCCAATACCTCCTTTTTCCACTGATTCCCACTGAATTTTCCAAACACTTTGTCTTTCTCCTTAGGAAATACAGATGAGATTCACTTCAGATCTCACCTTTGTCTTCTGATTCCAGTCACAGATCCTTTGCAGATTCATCATTTTCCCTGGTTACACTTTGCTCTTAATAATCTTACAAAATGCTTGGAATTTTCTTTAATCATACCCGTCAATGATATTTCATGTCCCCTCTTTGTCCATGTGATAGAGTCAAGGGAATTGTGCAGTGATGGGAAGGGAACAGCGAGGAAGGATGTGTGCGTTTGAGGGAGATGATAAATGACATGTCATTACTACTAGAAGTATTTCCTGTCATGCATCAGTTTCTGGTTGTGATGCGATTGGCAGTGATAATCTCTCAATGTCTGCGCCACTTGGTGTTGTGGGATTTTCCTTCTAATGAGCAGGAAGTGAACCACACCTCGACTTGACCACTTTCCAGATTTTGTGGTGATCATGGGCCTTTCCTGTTGACTCTATCGTTTACTCCATCAAACATGCCTTAGAAGGGAGCCAGTGGTTCAATGGTGCTTTATTTGTCATATATGCAACTGCACAGTGAAATTCCTTTTGCTTATGTACACATGCAGGCGTTGCCATGTTTTGGCTCCGTGTCCAAAGTGTGGTCGGCCCATGCGCTTGATGTACTGGAGCAGTTCCCGCAAACCGATGTCTCGCTCCACTGCTCTCCTCGCCCGGCCTTCTTTGTGTCCCAGGTGTGCCTCCTGCAGCTGACCTTGAAGTCTTACCTTGTATCACTGGCATGTTTCTTAAGCAGCCAGTCACCCTCTGCTTGATTTTTCTGCTGGAAATTATACTCGAGCTGTTAGAGTTTCCCTATTATGTCAGAGCAGAGACTGAGACTAATGCTAAAATGCTAGAAACTAAAATAAGCTAGGCCTTTTCTCTGGTTCAGCAGATGGGTTTCTAAGTCACTTCATTATTCACCTGTGCAAAATCTGGAGTTAAAGTCCAGATCCCAGGTTTTGGGTATGAGAGCAGTAAATTATGCATTTTCCACTTCAATCGGGCTTCCAGATGGGTAGATATTTGAGTGTTGTGATGTTCAACTGTGCTCGCAATCAGGAAGTGTGAAGAGCGAGAAACAGAGAGGTTTATGTGATCATTTTTTTTGAGAGATGTGAAAGAAAACTGAAGTCCTAAGGTTTATAATAAGTCAAAGGATACCGGAGTAAAGTAAATTACAGCAATTAGCTTCCAGTGCTTTTAATCTAGCGTATTCAGTTGTCATGATGTGGTGGTCTCTATGTTGGAGGGACTATACACAGGTTGTGTCAATGCTTTGTCGAACAACTCTACTCAACCTGCAAGGGTGAGTCGGAGGTTCCTGTTACTTGTCACTTCAATTCTCTGCTTCCCTTCCACTCTGAGCCCTGCTTTTGGTCTTCTATGTTGTTCAAATGATGCCTGACATAACTTCATGGAACTGCACCTCGTCTTCCAGCGGCGCACGTTTAACTCAACAATTTCAGGTAAATGTGATTTTTTCCCCCCACTCTCTCTCTACAGATGTTGTTGGATATTTCCATTTCAGTTTGATCCTTTTGTTTTTCTCTTTTGTCTCTATTGGCTTGTATTTAAAATAAATGCCATTTGACAAATTTGGTTTGTGTTTATTACAGACCCATCCTCTCCATCCTTCCCTCTGTGCACTTTAAACTACTTTTGTTTTCTCATTTTTGGAGTTCTGATGAAGGATCGTTGACCTGAAACATTGACCCTGACATTGACATTGGAACATAGAATCATGTGGTCTTGAGATTAAAAGTGACCTTGATTGTTTCCTCGATGACACTGATCTTGAGAAGATCAAATAAAATTCCAACTTTGTCATTACTCATATCTCTAATGGATTTTATTCTTCTTGACAGTGATCCTAACAGTGCTTGTTACCTTTTAACAAACTGTACATTGCAGAAAGCAATTGTACGTACGGATCAGGGGGAGTGGCTGCTGAGATAATGGACCTCTGAAAGTTCAGTGAAAGCACTCACTGGTTCAGGATAGAGGGCCAGATGAAGAGTGGGTGGGAGGAGATCCACTTAGACTGCCTTCTACTACTGAACATCAGTTCTTAATGGCGGACTATGAAATGTTATCATTTCAAATTAAATGTTTACAGGAATAAAATGGAACGTTACCAATGCAAAAATGCAAATTTTAAAATCCCTCTGTTTCCTTAAATATTAATGTATAGAATCATCGGGCCACACAGCGCTGAAACAGGTCCTTTGGCCCAACTTGTCCACGCCGACCGACATGCCCCATCTACACGAGTCCCACCTGCCTGTGTAAGTGTTAATACTGTGGAAGACATTTTGTGATGACTATGGCAGACATTTTAAGCTGAATATGCTATTATACTAGAAACAGGCCCGTGGGAAGTCGGCCTTCACGGTACCAGACACCTGCAGATAAGAAGTTGTTTCTCATGGTTTATTGGGGACTGGACATTCCAATTTTCTGAACTAAATCCTATGGTGCCTCTCTAATCATCTTAGCTATGCAACTCCTCTTTACTCCTGTTTGACTCCCTAACACAATTACAGGAACTCTACTATGGGAACTCTACTATGTTATTGTTAAGACTGGCTTATGTCATGTAATTGTGGAAAATTACTGAATGTGCTTTGTGCTGCTTTGAGCTGCATAAATACTGCCTGCAATCTGTGTACTCTTTGAGAGGATGGAAGCAGGTGCCTGAGTGAACGAAGGCACACTCAGGTCTCTGTGTCTTCTCCCACCTTGGTGTAAAAGTAAAAAGTTTTAACTGAGTCTTGTGTTCTTTGAATTATTTCATAGATAAGTCTAGACGACTATCACACCTGCGTTTGGTCCATATTCCCTCCTATCCATGTACCTGTCTAAATGTTTCAAGGTTCAAGTAAGTGCAGGAACATTTATAAAATTAGGTTGATCACCTCATAGAGAATATAAGGCAGGGTTTCTTGCTCCATTTTAACATATCTATTCTTCATAATCTGCAGGGCGGCATAGTAAGCTAGCTTTAGAGCTGTTGCTTCATAATTACAGCAATCTTACCGGTTGCATGGAGTTTCGCATGTTCTCACTGTGACTATGTATGTTTTCTCTGGGTGTTCTGGTTTCCTCACAGATTGGAAAGACATGCAGGTTGGTGGGTTGGTCATCACAAATTGCCTCCAGTGTGTAGGTGAATGGCAAAATCTGGAGGAACTTGATAATGATGTAGGAAGAATAAAATTGGGATTAATGTAAGATTGGTGGAGGTCGGTGGTTGCTGGTTGGCATGAACTCGATGGGCCAAAGAGCCTGTTTTTGTGTGGTGTCTCTCCATGACTCAGTCCTGATGTTCAGGGATGATTGTGTGGTGTTCATATGTTCTCCCTTTGATTGTGTGGGTTACCTCAGATGCTCCAGTTTCTTCTCTTGTCCCTAAAAAAACATGAGAAATGGCAGATTAATTAGCCACTGTATATTGCCCCTTGCAACAAAGTGCAGGATTTAGATGAGTCTAAAAGTGCCTGTTCCTGTGCTCTATGATTTGATTTAATGATGTCGATTGAGACCCAGCAAGAGCTCAATGGTTTAAGAGACCAAAAGAGAAGGTGAAAAAAAATCGATATCAGGCACACTAACATGCATTTGTCCAATGCAGAGGCTGCATTATGAAAGAAGCTGGGAGTTGAAAAATGTTCCATAATTCAATATTAAAATAAGCATGAGAAACAGTCTGGCAAGTTCTTTGAAGTGATGCAAATGTTTCATTTGAGTATTTCATTCTATTAAGGGATTTTGTAAAAGAAGGAATTGTTCAAAAAGGATAGAGTTAGAACTGTTTGCCTGAATTGCTTTTCAGTCCCTTGACTGGATACAGCAATGTGCCACATGGCTGGATAAAGGATCAGGGGTTTCCATCTTTTATGTGAAGGGATTGTGGCTCTGACTGCATTCCATTCCAGATAGTGCTGTTGTTGCGCTTGGGTGACCTTTCTGTTTGACGATAATGATCATTAACTATCCTGTGAGTTGGGTTTGGTAGATATTCATGTTTTGATCTCCAGACAATGTCTGCCTGACATGTTGGCCTTTTATGAAGAGAATCTAGCTGGCTGGAATGAGTGATTCTACTGGAACTCAGCTGTTCAACTTCCGCACACCTGAACGCAATAATTGGTGACTTACTGAGTGAAAGATGGCGCTGCATCTGTCATCCTGCACACTGTTGCATTCTCCTTGGAGCCCCACAGCGGAGTTGAGGCTTGCTGGGAATCGCCTCAGAGACCATATCACCCATAGATGACCTAGATCCTGATACATCATCGATCTCAATGGAAATTTAAGGTCTTCAGATGAGGAGGCTAAGGGGAAAATAAAGTTTCTTAAAACCAAAACAATTAATATTTTTTTAAATTTGTCAATCTTTCAAAAAACATCTGAGTTTGATAGCTTGGTACAAGTGACCACAACCCCCCCATCGCCTCCCCCATCGATCCCCCATGCCATTGTCATGGATGAACACCCTTAATGAATTAACAAATCCAGCCAACGCAAAATAAAAATTTGCTGTCATGGAGTTTATGTGTTCATTTAAATTTTATTTTCAGTTCATATTTCCTGGCACTTTACACAATAATGTGGCTTTGTTAAGGAAAATGGTGATATGGATGGTTTTCTGGGAATGCAACCCCGCCCCATGTAATGAGTGGTGGAGGTGGGGTAGCAGGTTGCTTCCAGCGCAGTAACAGACAAGGGGAATTTAATTAATACTACTGCTGATGAAATTAAAACTGAGAACTAGAGAAAAAAAAAGACAGGGCATTTCAGCTAGACATTTCATTAATTTTAATTAACAGCAAATGATATGAATGAAGTACGCCAAGGTAGAGCCTCTTTCAGTTTCCTGTTCATGATAATGAATTTCAATTCCTTACAGTTCAGTTGCAGTTATGAAAACAACACAGCTACTTTGTTATAAACTGAGGAAAATGGTAGCAATGCTGCATTTATTTTGTATGTTTCTTGAACCCTACACATTTGATGGTGCCAGGCACAGCAATGCATGTCACTTTGTTAGTTGTTGGTAAAAAGTAACTATTTGCCATCTGTGCACAAAAATCTATTTGCCATGTAGAATAATTGCTTCAAGGGCAAAAGATGAAAGATTTTCTGAAGGTAATTCACCATGGCAAAATTTGCTGAAAATGCTGGATTGTCACTTTTCCTCAGCTCATTTCATTCCGCAGATCTGCTGCTGAAACGGACATTTATTTTAAAAATATTCATTTTGTTGAGTAACTGACAGAGAGCAAGGACTGATCTCCGTAAATTGAAATTCAGTGCTTTCAGAAGAGATGATGTGGAATGGACTCCTTAGCAGAAGTGAGATGTGTATATCGAGTTAAACTGCCTTTGATGTTAAATAACTGAAAATATGCCTTTTGCAGAACTTGGTCGCTTTCTACCCAGTTCCAAATGGCTGTAATTCCAATGCCATTGTTTTCAAGTAGAATGGAGCCAAATGCTATTAATCGATGTAGAAAACCTTGATACATAAGAATAGACATATTTCACAATTGAGTATTTCACAAAATGACTCGGTCACGGTAATTATGTTATGAAGTTGAAAGATGTAAGCAATGGATTGACATTTGTTTACTTCATCTCCAGAAGCAGCAATGACATTCTGTCAGACCGATACTAAATTTGTAGAAATTAAGGGTAGGTGGGAATTTCACTTTATCTGCTCATGAGGAATACTGCAGCGGTTTTAGACAACTTATTTTAGATCCCACAGGCTAGAAACTTTTTGCCCTTGAATCTTTGCAAGATTTCCTGAATATTATAAAAGATTTTGAATAAACTAAGAATGGGTCAATCAGATTTTTCATGTATCTCTTGATAAAGTTGTGTCAGGAAGTTTCTGATTAGAGCATGTGAACAATATTTGTGAATGGTTTGTATTTAATCAGGCTAACATTTCAATTCAAATTAAAATATATATATTTCCTAATGATGTTTTGATGGTTTTAAAATTTACTCTTTCATTGGAGGTCTGAACTCAGCGAATGGATATTGGGAATTCAGGCCTGGAAGTCCATGTTCATATCGGTTTTTCTGATCATTCATTTCTAAATTTGTCAATTCTGCAAGAAGCCATATTGGATTCCCAACGTTGACACGGATGAATTTTCTTGATGGTTGTTCTCCTGTGTGCTGTTATCTGTACTTTATTTGACTCTTCACTATTTGATCTTGCTCCATGTTTCCATTATTCTGAACTGGTATCAATTCCTGAAATGGTTTCAGTTCATAAGAGTGGCCTATTAACATTGCTGTGTATCATTTTCTACTGCAATTAATGTTTGTGCATCATGGGTGAATGCCACTGGACTAAAAATGTACTACTTGTTTACTTGATGTGTTTATGACATACAGCGTTTTCACGTACTTTCTTGAAAAGGGAAATGGCTCCAGTGCTGCATTATGCAAAGGAACAAGTTAATGATGATTGGTGCAATTAACTTTATTGCTAACATTTCTTACACGGCAATGAACTGCATAAAATTATCTGTAAAATCAAATGTCTCGTCATCATGCTATTCGAGTTGCCAGAATGGTAACTTTTTCACCATTAATATTAACAGAGATGGGCAACTAATCGGCTTGATGGTAGAAATCATAAGTAATGGTTTAAGATTGTTTCTTGGACTGGAAATCCGTGACTAGTGGTGTGCCTCAGGTGTACTGGGTCCATTGTTAGATCAACTTAGCTATATGAACAATTTGGATGAGAATGTGCAAGGCATGATTTATAAGTCTATAGATTACACTAAAATTCATGGCACCTTAGACAGTGAAGCAAGATATTCACTGTAACTATGCCAGGATATAAAATATAATAAAGTTTAATTTGTGTCAGTCATTTGGTAGGTTTTTTTTTCTTCTTTTTTTTCCTCTATTTGTTGCTTTCTGTACATTAGATCAAATAAGGCATGTTTGTGATGATCAATTGACCCAGCCTCTAATCTGAGAAGCAACCTTAAACCAGCCTGATAGTACTTGTGGCCAATATCTGCAGCTCTGAGGCTTGCACTTGGCTGTGAGATGAGAAACTATCTTCAATATTAGGTCATTGGTAAGTCAATGGTAGCAATGTGTTCCCTTTTCCTGGAACTCGTGTCACTCCCCTATAGGCAAGTTGCAGGACTGGGTAGTGCAAGTAGTACAAAGACCTGGTTAGAGCAGAATAATGTAAGAAATAAAACCAAGAGTTGGCCGTTGAGTTCCTCATGCCTGTTTTACTTTTCAATAAAATCATGGCTGATTTACCTCAGCACCTTTTCTTGCTCTAACTAGCACTACACCCACTGATTACTTTAAAGCCAAAAAATGCATCGATCTGTATCTTGAAAGTGCTCAATATCTGAGTCCCCACAATCTTCAGGGGTACTACTCAGTTCCTCTGTGTAGCTGGTCTATTAACTTTCAGTCTCTGTACTGTTGACTATGCCAAGGGTCTAACTGGCCTCCACTAACATCCTTCATGTGGAGCGAGGTATTGGACTATCACATTTCTGACGATACCCTCCTAAATGCATCTCCAGCTCCTTATCTCTTTCTACTGATTAGTCACTTCTTATTCCTGTCGGTCTTGCCAGATGCATCAAATGAGGCAAAGTTCTTATAGACTTCCAGATAATTATTCCTGGAACTATGACTCTGCATTTCCTTACTCATTCGTCACCCTTTCTCTTTACAATTACTCGCAGAGACATCTACTTCAATCACGTCTGGGAACGTGTAAATAAAATGAATTGCATTTAAAATGCACCAGCGATCACTTCAATATAAATTTTGTTGGGTGGATGGGGACTTAGGTTTAGGTTAGACTTTAGGTTAGGCTCGGGCTTATTATTGTCATGTGTATGAGGTTTGTTTTGCAGGCTGTCCAATCAGATCAGATAATAATAAGCCCGAGCCTAATGGGCTCGATCCAATAAACTCAAATACAATAGATAGAATCAAGGATTTGGAGAAATTAAGGAAAACAGATTTTAAAAGGAAGACAGACACAAAAAGCTGGAGTAACTCAGTGGGTCAGGCAGCATCTTTGGAGAGAAGGAATGGGTGACATTTTGGGTCGAGACCCTTCTTCACTTTGACCTTCTTCAGTCTGAGTTACTCCAGCATTTTGTGTCCAGCTTTTTGTGTCTGTCTTCGGTTTAAACCAGCATCTGCAGATCTTCCCTACAGATTTAGAAAGGACTAGACCAAGTGGACCCATTGGGCCCAAACCTCTCCTGCATTGGTGCAGCACCCTTGTCATCCATATCAATGATTTGGATAAATGGTGTGCGTTGCAGGGAGGGGATGGGAGGGGGGGGTGAAAGAGAGGGGATGTGAATGGGGGGGGGGGGGGGGTGTATTGCTTAAAATTGGAGATTTCAATATTCATGCCTTTGGGCTGTAAGCTGCTCAAGGGGAATATAAATTTGCATGGAGCCTCGTTCCCACAACGGTGGAGACCAAGGGAAGAACAGTTATTATGGCAATGGGAAGGGGGTGCTGAAATTAGTAGCAACCGGGAGATCCAGCAGGCCTCAACGAATGTGTTTGAAACCTGGTAGTAAATGTTTGGTGAAACGGTCACTTAATCTAGGCTTGGTCTTGCTGATGTAAATGTGGCTCCATGAAGAGCACCGAATGCAGCAGCTGAGGTTGGAAGAGTTGCAAATGAACCTTTGCCATACTGAGAAGGGGTGCTGGGGTCCCTGGACAGAGGCCAGAGAGGAGGTATTACACCTGTAGAGACAGGTGTTACATTTCCTGACGTTGCAGGGGGATGTATGTAGGGAGGAGTGGGTTGGGTTGGAGGAGATGATTGAGCCAAGGAGTTGTGAAACACCTCATGTGATCTATTTATGAACACCTTCTCCGGCATACCGGAAGGTTACTGGAGATTATTTTTGGGGATAAGATACACATGCATTTAGATGGGCAAGAGCTGATTAGGGATAGTCAATATGGTTTTGTATGTGGGAGGTCGTGCCTCACGAATCTGAGTTTTATGAAGATGTGACCAAAAAGGTTGATGAGGGCAGAGCTGTAGAAGTTGTATTTATGGAATTCAGCAAGGCATTCATCAAGGTTCCACATGGTAAGCTGCTCTGGAAGATGAGAGTGCACGGGATCCAAAGAGAGGTAACTGAATGGATAGTGATGGTGAAAGATTGTTTGTCGGACTGGAGGCCTGTGACTAGTGGTGTGCTTCAAGGTTCGGTACTGGGCCCATTGCTGTTTGTCATCCATATCAATGATTTGGATGAGAACATGCATGGCATGATTAGCAAGTTTGCAGATGACACTAAAGTGGATGGTATTGTAGATAGTGAAGATGGTTGTCAAAAATTGCAGCAAGATCTTGATTGGTTGGGAGGGTGGGCTGAGGAATGATTGAAGAAATTTAACACAGAGAATGTGAGGTATTGCATTTTGAGAAGTCTAACATGGGCAAGACCTACACTGTGAATGGGGCTCTGAGGAGTGCTGTAGAGCAGAGGGAACTAGGAGTGCAGGTACATAGTTCATTGAAAGTGGCATCACGGGCAGATAGGGTGGTTAAAAAGTCTTTCGGCTGTTAGAGTATTGAGAATAGTGGTTGCAAAGTCATGTGTGATATGCAGTTATATAAGACATTGGTGAGGCCGCATTCAGAGTACTGTGTTCAGTTTTGGGCACCATGTCACAGGAAATATGTGGTCAAACTGGAAGGGTGCAGAGAAGATTTATGAGGGTTACCAGGCCTCGAGGGCTTGAGATATAGGGGGAGGTTGAGCAGGCTAGGATTCTATTCCAGGGAGGGCAGGAGGATGAGGGGTGATCTTATAGACGTATATAAAATCATGAGAGGAGTAGATCGGGTCAACGCCCAGAATCTCTTGCCCAGTGTAGGGGGATTGAGAACCATCGAGGACATAGGTTTAAGGTGAGTAGGGAAAAGATTTAATAGGAACGTGAAGAGGAAAAAAAATAGTCAAGGCAAATGTGGGTCCCTTGAAGACAGAAGCAGGGGAATTTATTATGGGGAACAAAGAAATGGCAGACGAGTTAAACCGTTACTTTGGATCTGTGTTTACTGAGGAGGATACACACACTCTCCCAAATGTTCTAGGGGCCGGAGAACCTAGGGTGATGGAGGAACTGAAGGAAATCCACATTAGGCAGGAAATGGTTTTGGGTAGACTGATGGGACTGAAGGCTGATAAATCCCCAGGGCCGGATGGTCTGCATCCCAGGGTACTTAAGGAGGTGGCTCTAGAAATAGTGGAAGCATTGGAGATCATTTTTCAATGTTCTATAGATTCAGGATCAGTTCCTGTGGATTGGAGGATAGCAAATGTTATCCCACTTTTTAAGAAAGGAGGGAGAGAGAAAACGGGTAATTATAGACCAGTTAGTCTGACATCAGTGGTGGGGAAGATGCTGGAGTCAATTATAACAGACGAAATTGCTGAGCATTTGGATAGCAGTAACAGGATCATTCCGAGTCAGCATGGATTTACGAAGGGGAAATCATGCTTGACAAATCTACTGGAATTTTTTGAGGATGTAACTAGGAAAATTGACAGGGGAGAGTCAGTGGATGTGGTGTACCTCGACTTTCAGAAAGCCTTCGACAAGGTCCCACATAGGAGATTAATGGGCAAAATTAGAGCACATGGTATTGGGGGTAGGGTACTGACATGGATAGAAAATTGGTTGACAGACAGAAAGCAAAGAGTGGGGATAAATGGGTCCCTTTCGGAATGGCAGGCAGTGACCAGTGGGGTACCGCAAGGTTCGGTGCTGGGACCCCAGCTATTTACGATATACATTAATGACTTAGATGAAGGGATTAAAAGTGCCATTAGCAAATTTGCAGATGATACTAAGCTGGGGGGTAGTGTGAATTGTGAGGAAGATGCAATAAGGCTGCAGGGTGACTTGGACAGGTTGTGTGAGTGGGCGGATACATGGCAGATGCAGTTTAATGTAGATAAGTGTGAGGTTATTCACTTTGGAAGTAAGAATAGAAAGGCAGATTATTATCTGAATGGTGTCAAGTTAGGAAGAGGGGATGTTCAACGAGATCTGGGTGTCCTAGTGCATCAGTCACTGAAAGGAAGCATGCAGGTACAGCAGGCAGTGAAGAAAGCCAATGGAATGTTGGCCTTCGTAACAAGAGGATTTGAGTATAGGAGCAAAGAGGTCCTTCTACAGTTGTACCGGGCCCTGGTGAGACCGCACCTGGAGTACTGTGTGCAGTTTTGGTCTCCAAATTTGAGGAAGGATATTCTTGCTATTGAGGGCGTGCAGCGTAGGTTCACTAGGTTGATTCCCGGAATGGCGGGACTGTCATATGTTGAAAGGCTGGAGCAATTAGGCTTGTATACACTGGAATTTAGAAGGATGAGGGGGGATCTTATTGAAACGTATAAGATAATTAGGGGATTGGACACATTAGAGGCAGGAAACATGTTCCCAATGTTGGGGGAGTCCAGAACAAGGGGCCACAGTTTAAGAATAAGGGGTAGGCCATTTAGAACGGAGATGAGGAAGAACTTTTTCAGTCAGAGAGTGGTGAAGGTGTGGAATTCTCTGCCTCAGAAGGCAGTGGAGGCCAGTTCGTTGGATGCTTTCAAGAGAGAGCTGGATAGAGCTCTTAAGGATAGCGGAGTGAGGGGGTATGGGGAGAAGGCAGGAACGGGGTACTGATTGAGAGTGATCAGCCATGATCGCATTGAATGGCGGTGCTGGCTCGAAGGGCTGAATGGCCTACTCCTGCACCTATTGTCTATTGTCTATTGTCTATTGTCTAACCTGAGGGATACCTTTTTTACACAAAGGGTAGTGGATGTTTGCAACGAGTTGCCGAAGGAGGTAGTTGTGGCAGGCACTATCGCAACTTTTAAGAACATTTAAATGGGTACATGGATAGGATAGGTTTAGAGAGATATGGGCCAAACGCAGGCTGGTGGGACTAGTGCAGATGGACACGTTGGTTGGTATGAGAAAGTTGGGCTGAAAGGCCTGTTTCCACACTGTATGACTATGATCCACTCTCTGCCACTCTACCCCTCTCCCAAATCCTGTTTATCCTATTGTGGGAAAATATCTGCAGTGATTGTGAAGACCCAACAGACAACTGTAATCAATGGTGTTTTCTTGCAGGTAATTGTGATATTTCCTGGCAGAGTAAGAATCAGAAGAGCAAGGGGCCCAAGGTTTCCAGGTGACATGCTGAAAGCTTTGTGTAAGTGTGAGTGCCTGTGTGCAATTGTGTGTGTAATTGTGTGCGTAAGGGGTCCCCCCACCTCTTGTATGGACTATTTACATATGCAGAAGGATTTGAGAAGGCTGTGGGTGTTAATACTGGAAATCAGGGCTTACAGACCAAAAGCAGTCATGTAGATTTGGTTCCCACAAATGCGGTAATATTATTGAATACAACCTTGAACATCATATGTATTGATTGCACCGGTGGTCTCAGGCACTGCCTGTCCATCACAGCCCCCTTCACTCTCCTGTCATGAGGCAGAATCTGGAGAGCAGCAGGAGAAAGGGGAATGCTCATTTTGGCCGATTTTGCAATGTTATTATGGATTTTGATGCAGTCTTGTTTTAATACATACAACCAAGTTCAATTTGGTAAAAGTTTCTTTAAAAATCATTCTCTTTAATTAATACTATGTTATACTTACTGCAAGACTCTTGGTTGACTCAACAGTATGGTGGGGGTGAGGTGAAAGTTTAAGCTTGAGATTGACAATGATGACTTAAAGTTATAAAGCAGCTGACTTCAAGAATCAACTGACGGGATATTCAAGTCATGAGTTGATTCTGCAATAATATCTTTCCTGAGAACTGGACTAAAAATATATGTCATTGTTTAAAAAAGGCTGACACCACACACAACCTCATCAGCTCAGTAGAATATCACATGATTCTTTAATAAACCTAATCATTTATTACAACTCATGATTCCCAAATGATTAAGAGCAAAATCCAGAAAGAGGAGAGAGTTTTTTCTGTCATGGTTGAGCAAATTTAGTCAATGGATAGGCGATCCCATAAATTGGATATATAACTGCAGATGCTGGTACAAATCATAAACTGGATCGTCTGCATTGCTTGGTGCAGATAGATTTCTTCCAGATAGATAGAATGCTCTGGGACTGCTAGGGCTAACTGGTGAGGGCTTTTATTTCTGACTGCCATTCATCAACCAAAACACGGGAATACCTGTCTGGGTATTGAGCAAGGTTGAGATGGGCTTCAGTTGTGATGTGTAAGTTTAAGAAAGAACTGCAGACGCTGGTTTAAATCGAAGGTAGGCACAAAATGCTGGAGTAACTCAGCAGGACAGGCAGCATCTCTGGAGAGAAGGAATGGGTGACGTTTCGGGTCGAGACCCTTCTTCAGACTGATGTCAGGGGAGTGGGCGGGACAAAGCGAAATATGAGGTGCTGTTCCTCCAATTTGCATTGGGCCTCACTCTGACAATGGAGGAAGCCCAGGACAGAAAGGTCAGATTTGGAATGGGAGGGGGAGTTGAAGTGCTGAGCAACTGGGAGATCAGGTAGGTTAAGACGGACTGAGTGGAGGTGTTTAGCAAAACTATTGCTGAGCCTGTGCTTGGTCTCGCCAATGTAGAGAAACGAAAATGTTGAAGAACTATATGCTGTTATCCTGATTATAAAGGATATAATCCTCCAACATCTTCGCCACCTCCAATGTGATCCCACTACTGGACACATCTTCCCATCTCCACCCCTTTCTACTTTCCATAGAGACTGTTCCCTCCGAAACTCCCTGGTCAACTCGTCCCTTCCCACCCAAACCACCCCCTCCTCAGGTACTTTCGCTTGGGTAGTTTACACCACAGCGGTATGAACATTGACGTCTCTAACTTCAAATAGCCCTTGATTTCCCTCTCTATCCCCTCCCTCTTCCCAGTTCTCCCACCAGTCTTACTGTCTCAAACTACATTCTATCTTTGTCCCACCCACTCCCGACATCAATCTGAAGAAGGGTTTCGACCCGAAACGCCACCCATTCCTTCTCTCCAGAGATGCTGCCTGTCCTGCTGAGTTACTCCAGCATTTTGTGTCTACCTCCGGTAAATTAGTTTAGTTTCAAAGCTCATACATGAAAAATGTATGGATTCCTGAAGGGTAGATGATCCTCTGTATATTAATAGAGGAGGACGAAGAATGCTGAACATGAAATTGAAATGGGACACGCTGTGAATAATTCAGCTACCTTATCACGTAAGAAGGATTTTATTTGAGCCCATTAGAACTTACAGTAACTGAACATTTTTGTACATGCTGAGAAATACCAGTTGGAAAATCTCGCAACACATGACTGAAGAGTATCACCATCTTCTCTAACCAGTTCTGATTTTCATTGCCAACAGTTGCTGTGTCTCAGATATTTTACAACCCCTTTGAAAGCCCTGAGCTCTTAAAATGTTTTTGCTTTTTGCAACTGCCAAGCTGTCAGTATTTTGATGAATGTTGTGACATAACGTTTCTGTATAATACACCTCAGTACCATACATTGTTACTGTCTACACCCAGAAGCAATGAATTATAGAAAAGAATTACCTCGGGTCAACCTAACTATATTTTACTATTCAAAGTAATTGGTGATACTGCATGGCCTGAAAGAAAATGGAATAGTTGTATGATAACTAATCAATTTCCTTGGGATTGTCTTATAAAGGGCAATTAGGCAGGCTAAACTCTTTGTTGCGAAATTTAAGAGATAATCTCGTTGAAATGTACAAAGTTTTTACAGTTTGACAGGGTAACTTCAAGGGTGATTTTTTTTTTTCTCGGAAATTGTGTGTCTAGAACAGGGATAATATTCCCATATTAGGGTTAGCCATTTGGAACTGAGATGAGAAGAAATGTATTAATTCAGTGGGCTGAGGAGATTCAGTTCCAGAATATATTCGTGGCAGAGAATGGTAGTTTTTTATGTTAAGGGAGTCAAGGAGAGATGAGAGATTAGAGTGGGAAAGCGATGCAGAGAGAAAGATCAGCCTGATCTTATTGAATGATGAAGCAGGCAAGAGGGGGCAAATGGACTACTACTGATTCTCTTTCTTATGTTCTGAATACAATATATGTTTCACTGTGATAATGTATCATTGTAGTAGAAGCCTATAATTTCCCCCCCATGACCAGAATGCACTCTGTAGAACTGGTGAGAATTAATAAAATAAGAAAGAACCAGAATAAAAAAATGCATATGCTTTAGAATCAGCAGAAGTCCATTGCCCACCCTCACAATAGTACCTGGATGATTTTGCCCTCCATTCTGAGACTGCCTCTTGAAGCCATGACATCTATATACTAAAACTCTCGTTTGTTTGTTCCTGAACTACAGCCAAAACGGTATATGATAGCGCGACAATTTTAGGCCCACCTTACTCACCGTCGTCCCTTTGGTGCTAATGGAAGAAGTTTCATTGAAATCGTGTTATATATTTTAAGTTATTCACATTTTAAAGTTTAAATCTATCTCCTAGAGAGGGAGGGGGTTGGGGGGAGGAGGGAGGATAAGGGGGGTTGAGGGGGATGGAGTGGAGGGGGGAGTGAGGTTGGGGGGGGGGAGCGGGGGAGAGGGGAGGGGGAGAGGGGGGAGGGGAGGAGTTGGTGGGGGGGGGGAGAGGGTAGGTGGAGTGGGGAAGGAGAGGGTGCTGCACCAATGCAGGAGAGGTTTGGGCCCAACGGGTCCACTTGGTCTAGTTAGAATGAAAACTCTCAATGAAGAATTCTTTCTGTAAAGAAAATGATATGTTACAAGGAAAATGGCTTGAATGTGGGGATTGAATAAAATAATAGAAAAACAGAAAATGCTGGAAGCACTCAACAACTCAGGCAGTGTCTGTGGAAAGAGAGATAGTGGTAATGCTGGACATCCTGGGCACATCTAACTTTTCATAGTTAGAAATGTTGGGCAACTTAAGGACATTTTGTACCCTTATCTATGGGCTGATATGTGTAGGAAAGAACTGCAGATGCTGGTTTAAATTGAAGGTAGACACAAAATGCTGGAGTAACTCAGCTGGTCAGGCAGCATCTCTGGATAGAAGGAATGGGTGAAGTTTCGGGTCTTAAGAAGGGTATCGACCCGAAACGTCACCCATTTCTTCTCTCCAGAGATGCTGCTTGTCCCGCTGGGTTACTCCAGCATTTTGTGTCCACCTTCTCTGGGCTGATAATTGGACACGGTTTCAACCATTGGAGAGAGCTGTCTCCTGATGGCCTGTGTTTTATGCCCTGAACATTTGTCTAATGGTGTAACTATGATGTTAGACTGGGTTTTTACTGTGTTAATGCTTCACATCCTGGACACATCTACAATTTTTATTTCCATATATTGTTAAATAATGTACAAATCTTCCTCACATCATAAAATCCAGGGACTGGGTTGGCTGTCACATTAGGTCAATGTCCATCAAACTGATTTCTATATGTATCCTCAAAGGTATTTAATCACAAAACCCTTCTTCAGACTGAGTTCTCGACCCGAAACGTCACCCATTCCTTCTCTCCTGAGATGCTGCCTGACCTGCTGAGTTATTCCAGCATTTTGTGAAATAAATACCTTCGATTTGTACCAGCATCTGCAGTTATTTTCTTACTCTAAATGTATCCTAATGCTTCCCCAATTAGCAACGTAATATTGATAGCATCCATTTCCAGAGGCTGCCGTTAAATTGGCTGTCATCTTAGGTCATCTATTAGGATTGTTGTATATTTAAAGACAGCAATGTGTCCTCAATTTCTGCTGCAATGCGTTGGTGCTAAATGAGGCTGCCATGATTTGCCATTTGAGCTGATAATGCAATGTAAGACCCATCTCTTACAGATCTGGCCGACCAGCTGGATTAGTCCAGTATTTTATGTTTCTATTTATGAACCTTTGTGGTACTTTTTATGTAATCATGGAATACAGTGATTGTCAACAAAGCCAGATTTTTTTGCCCATCCTCACATTTATGGTTATGATGCATCAAAAGTCAATAAAGAAACAGCTTAAATGCTGGGCACTAGGAAACCAACTGAAGGACATTTTGTACTGATATCTCAGGGCTGATAATTGTACACGGTTTCAACCATTGGAGAGAGCTTTCTCCTGATGGCCTGTGTTTTGTGCCCTGAAAATGTGTCCAATGTTGTAACTATGATGTTAGACTGAATAAAAGCAGGGTTGATACATAATGCCTAGCAAAGCTGCAACCTCACTGTCCCAGCAATTCAGGTTCAATCCTGTCCTCTGATGCTATCTTTTTGGAGGTTGCACTTTCTCCCTGTGATTATGTATGTTTCCCTGGATGCTCTGATTTCTTCCTCTCTCAGAGGAAATGGGGATAGCTGATTAAGTGACCACTATAAATTGTCCCTAGTGTACCGTTGAATGCTTGTGCGAGAAAATGGGAAAAGCTAATGGGAATATTTTAAATATATAATTTGAGTTAATGTAGACAGATACTTGATAGTGGGCTGAAGGGCCAGTTTCCATGCAGTTTAATTTTAGGACTCTCACGGTGTGAGAGCCCCCCTTCCCCACAGAATTTCATGACTTCCCTGAAAAGATAAAAGCTTATAATGATAAAAGGTTGTCAAATTTATTTCACTGAGTGGAATGTTGTTTCTGTCTTGACCTTCCTCAGCTGCACGCCTCCATCTTCCTGCTCCAGCTGGGAGGGCTGGCCCCTACTCATCTGTGGTGTTCAGTGTGAGTGCAGGGGCCCTGGAGCAGTTGACCGTTTGACATGAAAGGCTTATTACTGCACAGGATGGATAACAGTTTCTCCTCCTTTATTTGCAATAATTACCTCGTAGAAATCAAAACGAAGCTGTTTAATTAGTTTGTTTTCAGAGCTTGTGATGAATGAGTTCACAAATAACACTGGACAATTCTGCATAATGCCGGCTAAAAGAGTTTAAAGCAGAACAGTCCTTTCACCATTGGGACCTGGTTCAAATCAAGCCAATGCTGATGGAAAGAACTGTTCTCTCTCTGACAGCTGTGTTAATTAATTGAATATAAAACCTAATTGACTGAAAATCCTAGGGAAATTGATTTGAGCATTCTCAGCCCAGTCCTCAGTGGGCATGAATCCACAGTGCAAAACAGCCCATAATTTTGCACTAATCGACATAAACTGTCAGTCTCTGACAAGCCAACAAAAAGTTGGACTTGTTGGAATTGGCAGTGAATGAGGCTGCAGCTGTGGGTTGAGGTCCAGGGGTAAGGCCCTTCGCTGGGCTGGACAGAGATTGTGTTGCATGTCACTGTGCTGGCTCCTGGTGAAAGTTCTGAAAAATTAACCTTTCTTTCATCACTTGTGTTCCTTTCAAAGCTTTGCCAAAAAAATTAGCTGCAGCTCAACTTTTATTCACAAGAGTTTTTTTTATTGGGTTAGATTAATAAATGCTCCAATCATCAAACTGCATTGCTTGAGTGAAAATATGCAGCTGTTCCAGCAGTAGTCTAATGTTACCAATGTAAACTCATCTGACTGGCATGAAACTGGGATGAATTCCACTTAGCACAGGCCCTATTCACGCACTTAAGCTTCCTTCATGGTCTAAAAAAATCAACTGCTGGAAGAACTCAGTGGGTCAAGCAGTATCGATTGAAGTCTCATGGATGTTGTTGAGTTCATTTTAAATTTTGATCCAGATTTCAGCATCTGCAGTTTCTTGTATTTCCTTCCGGTGTGGCTTACAGAGTCAGACGTCTGCCCATTGTCAATGAAGTGGCAAATAGAACATGGAACATTGATATTTCCATATTCCATGTCTACACTGGGATTCAAATTCACAAGTTCATAAGTTATAGGAGCAGACATAGGCTGTTTGGCCCATCGAGTCTACTCTGCCATTCAGTCATGGCTGATCTATCTTTCTCTCTTAACCGCACCCTCCTGCCTTCTCCCCATAACCCTTGACACCCACACTAACCAAGTATCTGTTAACTCAGCATGGCAACACTTTCATGGTGGTCATGAAGCCTGCATCAGGTTGCAGGGTTGACTGACATCTTCCAATACCCTCAACTGTGAATTTGTTTACGGCTATGGATTTGTAACAGATAAATGAGGCAACGAACAAGAAATATTTTCATTTTATTTCACATGTTTCCTTCCAGGCGATTGAGACATCCCGTCCTGATGACAAACTGGGCACAGTCCACTCTCCCACACTCCAAGCAGGAATCACCATTAATTACCACCCAGATATTTCAAACAGATGTTTGCAACAATGATAGAAATGGAGATGTGCCAACAGTAACAAGTCCATCTTCATGACCATTCATTGTATTTAAGTCTTTAATTTCTGTTGCATTGCTCAATCCCCCTCAAAATGAATTAAACAATCACGACTTCAGTGAGAAACAAGTGAACTTTTCTCACAGTTGAACATTTCACGCAAGCACTATTTCACAATGAAGACATGGATTTTATGTTGAGAATACCAATGGGATCAGTGGTTATTGTTTATTAGGGAGTAAATCACTGAGGACCTTTCAGAACAAGTCACAAGTTAATAGAAAAAGCAAGGAACTTGCAGCTAGAGTTACTATGATCATCCACTTGTCGTACAATGGGGGGAAGGGGTGGTGAATGGTGTCTGTTATTGCCGATTGTCCATTATAACCTAGTAAGAGGGGGTAAATATTAACTGGTTTAACTCAAGGCATCCTCGTTTTGTCGCAGCCGCTGAAAACTCGTGCTCAACACAATGCTCTTTAAGAGTGATTTACTGCTCGCTCTCTCCGCGCCACTCCCTCCCTGCTGTCTAATGCTGTGGTGCGTGCTGCCCGCCAACCACCAACACGAAGGGACGCCTCGCTCCGATATAACCAAAATCCATAATAAAGATGTCTGTAATAAAGAGGGCCGACCATAATCAATGTTTCAGTCTTGATTTTCATTAGGTACTGTGTGGCAGAAAAAGGAACATTGCCTTCAGGTGTAAGTTAATTTTCATGTCATAATTACAGCCCAATGCCTTCGTGCAACTAAAAATGTAATTTAACAATCTTATTACTGAAGGACTTAATTGGAATAACTTTTTAAAGATTATATATTTATATCTCCCTTTTGTATTTATCTTTCCTTTCACTGAATAATAGGATTTTCAAAATTCAAAAATTCACAGTCCATCGAATCTTTGCTGGCTGTTAATGCAATTCCATTAGTCTTGTTACTCCACTCTTTCCAACACTCCCAGCAAATTTGATGGGCTGAAGGGCCTGTTTCCAAGATGTATCTCTAAATTAAAAAAACTTAACTTCAACCACTCTGCACAATCAACCCTACCTCAGCAATGATATTCTATGGACTTTGTTTAGGTTGCATTACATAATGTAGTTCCACAACACAATTTGTTCCAGATCCTAACCAATCACTTTGTTGTTTAAACAAAGACTATCCCCAAGCTAGTTTGGAAGGATGGATTTTGTTGAAGTAACTGAAGGAGGTTTTAGGTACAGAATAAACCTGAAATAATTCATTGCAGTAGTGTTATTGTGTAGGGATGTTTGACCCCTGTCAATATTAGTCAACTTCCTTTTGTATGAGGGATGACTACTAAAATTTTAGTTTTTGCTTTGACCACGATGCCTTTATGCCAGTCTCATTCAAATCTGCCCTTTTGTCAAGTCCAATCAACCAGGAGGCAGTTGAGGCAAGTAATATAACTGGATTAAAAAAATGGACAGTTACACAGAAAGGAAAGGTTTAGAGATATATAGGTCAATGGAACTTGATGGAGTGTTTGGTCGGCATGCATGAGTTGAGCTGAAGGTCCTATTTCTGTGGACTATGACTCTATGTATAATTCTATGTGACTCTATAACTCTATAACCATATACATGAAGTGTGGCTTCTTTCAAAAGTGTTTGCAGGCGATTGAAATTTGTGAACTGCAGCGGGCATTAATGCTAGTGGCTGTCTGAAAACAGCCTTTGAATGTACCATACTACATACAGGCCATGTTTTTTCCTTAGATCTTTATTTTGCTCAATTTTAGATGATAAAATATGTTATATAAAAGAGAAAAGATGAGTTATATGCTACCGAGCATTCACCTGTTGAAACACATCATTGACATGTACACCTGGACTTTCCTGCTCCCTATGAAAATAATCCCCATTTCTCAAAATCTCTTCTAACGACAATAATTATTAGAAACCAGAAATCACAATGCAGCAAATGCTAGAAATATGAAAAAAAAATTGCTGAAAAGACTGTGGATTTGGCAAAATCTGACCCACTCCACAGCAGATTCGGATTGGAATTTCAGACTGCAGATGACACTATTAAGGGTCATGTGGTTGACAATGAAAAGAAAGCTTTTAAAAGCAAGTCGATACAAATAGGCACAAAATGCTGGAACAATTCAACGGATCAGGCAGCATCTCTGGAGAAAAGGAATAGGTAACATTTCGGGGTGAGACCCTTCTTCAGACACAAATGGTCTGGTTAGTTGATTAGGGAAGTGGCGAAAGGAATACAACCCAACATCGTCATGCAATATGGGAGCTGCAAAATTGCAAGGAAATTTAAAGTAAGTGGAAGGATCTTGGAGTATATGTCCACACATACTTGAAAGCAATAGGAGAGGGCAATAATGCAATGGAGGCATTTGGGTTGCTTTCCTGTATAGATTGTGGAATAAAATTTAATACCAGGGAGGTTAGGCTGGAACTGTGTACAGTACCACTTTCACCACAGTTTAAATATTGGACACAGTTCTTCTACTGCTCTGTTAAAAAGATGTGATAGTACCGGAGAGGAGTGCCACTGGAGATTTACAAGGATGTTGTAAATCTGGTGCTATTTAATTGTGAGCAAAAATTAGGTAAGCTGGGGTTAAACACACGTGTGTTTGTTTGTGTGTGTGTGTGTATATATAATATATATATATAGAGAGAGAGAGAGAGAGATATACAGTATATCTCTAGAAAACAATTTGTGTATATATATATATATATATATATATATATGTATGTGTGTGTGTGTGTGTGTGTATATATATATATATTGATGGTCTCCTTCATGTGGTATTCAAAAATCCATCAATTTCAGTCTCAAAGCTGTTCAACAGCTGAACATTGTCAGTCTTCCAGGCTGGAGATTTGCAAAGATTTACAATTCTCTGATTAAGAGAGTTTTTCTTTATCTTGGCCTTAAATGATCAACCTTATATCCTGAGGGCATATCTGTTGTGTTAACTTCTCCAGCCACTGGAAAATACCTCTCTGAACACCCAGTCTCTCTCAGAGTCATGTATGCCTTAATGTGAATGCTGCTGATTCTTCTGAAATGTGGTGAGAATACCCTGTTTTACCTAACCTCTCTTCATGAAAAATGCTTTCATCCCATAAATCAATCCGGTGAACTGACTCTAAGACAAGTATGTCCTTTCTTGATGCGGACATCAAAGCTGCACACACGACTCCAAATGCCCTGTCACCAAAGGTCTGCACGGCAAAAGCCAGATTTCTTATATACTTCAATGTCTTGTAATGGAGCCTAATGTGGCACGTGTCATCCTAATTGCTTGCTGTACCTGCTTGTCTATTGTTTGTGTCACATGAACAAATGTATCAAGCTTACAACCGAGTGGTATGAATGTTGATTTCACTAATTTCAAGTACTTCCTTTATTCCCTCCCCCCTCTCTCCCACACCCACACCCTAGTCATCCTACTAGTTTCACTGTTTGCATCCTTGTATCCCTCTCACCAGCACATCTTCCCCAGCTACCAATGCGCCACTATGAACTGCAACCGTCCTGAGGTCATCTGTTGCCAGCCCTGATTTGTTCTGACCTTTTCTCACCTCCAGTTTATCTGTCCCCCCCCCCCACCCCCCACCTCCATCTTTCAGTCTGAAGATGTGTTATGACCTGAAACGTCACCTTTTCCTTTTCTCCAGAAATGCTGTCTGACCCGCTGTTACTTTTGTGTCTATCTTCGGTATAAACCAGCATCTAAAGTTCCTTCCTATAAATATCGAGATTCCACTTAAAAGCAACATGTTATGGCGAGTCCGAGACTTGTAGTTGTAGATGAAGTTTATTGCAACCGCAATACACGAATACAGAATCAAAACAACAAGTCGCAGGACAACCAATATAAACTTACTGTCTTCCTTGAAGACTCAGACGAACTAACTAAATCGGGCGCCAAACGCACCCATGACATCGCTGACCAATCAGCGATGTCCTTCCCTGGACCAATCCCCATGGTCGCGTTCCCACGTGACCTCGCTGGCCAATCCGAGGGTTCGACGACCTAGACCATTCTCCATGGTCGCTACATGACCCCCCCCAGAACCCGAGGTGCGGAACCTAGCTGGGAGCCTGATTTCGCGACCATAACGAGTACGGAGAGGGACAGCCTGAACCACAGGAGCCGGAGGTTCCGGACTTGGTGGGACAGCCGGAACGGGAGGTTCTGGAGGAACTACCGGAACGGGGGGTCCTGGAGGAACTGCCGGAACGGGGGGTCCTGGAGGAACTGCCGGAACGGGGGGTCCTAGGGGGACTGCCGAAACTGGGGGTCCCGGAGGAACTGTCGGAATGGGGGTTTGTGGACTGGGCGGAACTAACGGAGGTCGGCCTCTTCTAGGGGTTTGACCGACCAGGACTGGTTGATCCGGGTCCAAATGGGCAGGTTTGAGCCGGGACACCGAGACGAGCTCACTCTTGCCGCCCATGTCTAAGGTGAAAGTAGCCGTTCCCTTACGTAAAACCCGAAACGGCCCTTGATAGACCCTCTGCAACGGGGCGCGATGGGCATCTTTACGCAAAAAAACGAACTCACAGTCCTTCAGGGAAAACGGTTCATGTACCATGGGACACCCATGACGTGAAGTCGGCACTGGAGCCAGGGAGCCCACCCGTTCCCGGAGAGCTGCTAACGCTGCTGGGACTGTAGGGAGCAGTGCTGAAGTGTCCGGAAACAGATCTCCAGGTACTCGAAGGGTCGAGCCATATACCAGCTCTGCGGACGACGCACCGAGATCTGGCTTTGGAGCCGTCCGGATGCCCAAAAGAACCCAAGGGAGTTGGTCTACCCAGTCCGGGCCTTCAGGCCTTGCACTGAGGGACGCCTTAAGTTGGCGGTGGAACCTCTCCACGAGACCATTTGCCTGGGGGTGATATGCAGTTGTGGGTTGTAATTTGGACCCGTACAGTTCCGCCAGCGCGGCCCAGAGGGACGAAGTGAACTGTGGTCCTCTGTCAGTTGTAATAACTGCCGGGACCCCGAAACGGGCTACCCAATGAAGGGCCAAAGTCCTAGCACAAGACGCTGACGAGATGTCAGACAATGGGAAAGCCTCTGGCCACCGGGTGAACCGATCCACCACCGTGAGGAGGTGGGTGTAGCCCTGGGAGGAAGGCAAAGGCCCGACTAAATCCACGTGGATGTGAAAAAAATGAAAAGCCGGGACTTCGAAATCCTGTACGGGGGGCTGGACATGGCGCTGGACTTTAGCGGTCTGACAGGGAACGCAGGAACGTGCCCAACCCGCTACCTGTTTCCGTAGGCCATGCCAGACAAACCGAGCTGCTACCAAAGCAGAGGTGGAGCGGATGGACGGGTGCGCCAGCCCATGAATGGCATCGAAAACCCGGCGCTGAAGGGAGGGCGGTACTACCGGCCTGGGGCGAGGAAGAGAAACATCGCACCAGACTTTCGTGCCCTCCGAACCACAAGCTACCTGGGCCAACTTCAATCCCGAAGTGGTGGACTGGTACGTCGAAACGGTATCCGCCAGGAGCTGTGCCTCCGCAAGCTCCTGGGGATCCACTTCGCAGTCCACCGCCGAAATAGGGGGAAAAGCAGGTCTAGACAGGGCGTCAGCAACGGCATTCAGCTTACCCGCGATATGACGGACATCTGTGGTAAATTCTGAGATAGCAGTGAGGTGCCGCTGCTGGCGGGCCGACCATGGGTCAGACAATTTCAAAAAAGCGAATGTTAATGGCTTGTGGTCCGTAAATGCCACAAATGGGCGGCCCTCGAGGAAATACCTGAAATGACGGACAGCTAAATGGAGAGCTAGAAGCTCTCGGTCAAATGCGCTATATTTCAGCTCGGCCGAATTTAGTTGCCGGCTGAAAAACGCTAAAGGCTGCCAACGGCCACCAACCTGCTGCTCCAGAACTCCACCCACCGCCACGTCAGAGGCGTCGACCGTCAGGGCCGTGGGGGCTGAGGGGCTCGGATGGACCAACATGGTGGCGTCTGCCAAGGCTGCCTTAGCTGCCGTAAAAGCCGACTCTGCGGCCGGGGACCACAACAATTCTACTGGATTACCTGCAAGGCATTGGAAAAGCGGGCGCAGGACTCGCGCCGCTGCCGGAACGAATCTATGGTAGAAATTAACCATGCCAACGAACTCCTGCAGCCCTTTTACTGTGGTGGGCCTGGGGAAAGCCCGAATAGCCTCCACCTTCTCTGGCAAAGGGGCAGCGCCGGCAGGGGTAATTCTGTGCCCTAGAAAATCGAGAGCAGGGAGGCCGAATTGACATTTGGAGGGTTGAATAATGAGCCCGTGGTCTTGGAGCCGCTGGAACACGGTCCGCAAATGGGCCTGGTGTTCTTGCACTGAGGGGCTAGCTACCAGGATGTCGTCTAAATAAATAAACACAAAGGGTAAACCCCTGCCCACGCGGTCCATCAGTCGCTGGAAAGCCTGTGCCGCGTTCTTTAAACCGAAAGGCATACGCAACCATTCAAACAACCCGAACGGAGTAATAGTTGCAGTTTTTTGTATGTCCTCCGGTCGCACCGGAATCTGGTGGTATCCTCGCACCAAATCGATTTTGGAAAACACTACCGCTCCTTCCAGTCCAGATGAAAAGTCCTGTAGGTGCGGTATGGGGTAGCGATCAGCCGTGGTGACAGCATTGAGACGCCGATAATCGCCACATGGTCTCCACCCCCCAGATGCCTTGGAGACCATGTGTAACGGCGAGGCCCACGGGCTGTCAGACTGACGAACAATTCCCATTTCCTCCATCTTCCTGAACTCCGCCCGTGCCACCACCAGTTTGTCTGGCGGTAGTCTCCTGGCCCGAGCGAAAACGGGAGGGCCTTCGGTGCGGATGTGATGGACCACACCGTGCTTAGCTGAAGGCGCGTCGAAACGTTGGACGAGTAGCTCTGGGAACTCTGCCAGAATCGCAGCATACGAGTCGGGGGCCGCGACGACGGCCTGGACAGTAGGGCTGGGCGAGGAGGCGATTGCCGGAGCGACGTGCTCGTCTTCAGCAGCGGGTCGGAGGTCGTTACCGCGGACATCAGGAACAAGTGAAAAAGCCCAGAGAAAATCTGCGCCCAGGATCGCTTGTTTGACGTCGGCTATGATGAATGGCCATTCGTACGTGCGTAGGCCTAACGCAAGGGACATCTTCCGCGTGCCGAAAGTGCGAATTGGGCTGCCATTAACCGCGATGAGGGTGGGACCTGTCTTACCCGATCTGGTTTCGAGGTCGGTCGGCGGCACTATGCTGACAATGGCTCCGGTGTCCACCAAAAATTCTGTGTCCGTGAATCGATCATGGACATAGAGGCGCCGGTTCTGGCCAATCGTAACTGCCCCTATGTACGATCGGCCGAGGCATTTCCCGCGAAGGTACAAGGCAAGCGGCAGTTGCGGGATTCGTTACCCCATCGTAGGTGATAATAGCACCAGCCGCGCTTGTGCGGATCTTTTTGGCGGGCTTTCGGAGAATTGGCGGGAGACGTGGCGCCATCTTGTCGTCGCTGTGGCGTGGTCACCGATGTCGAGACTTTGTTGATGGAATCCCCTGCCTTGTTTTTTCCTGCTATGAGCGCGTCCGCTTTCGCTGCATATGCTTCGGGGTCCTTAAAAGAACAATCCGTAAGCAGCAATCGGACATCCTCGGGGAGTTTTTCGCGGAATGCCTGCTCAAACATCGGGCAATCCGAATGCTCACCGGCTAGCACCATCATTTCGGCCATGAGGACGGAAGGCAGTTTGTCTCCAAGCTCCGGTAGGTGCAGAAGTTTTGCCGCACCACCATGCTTTTTTAACCCGAAGGTCCGCAGTAATACCTTCTTCATGGTTTCATACTTGTCTTCCGCAGGTGAATTTATTATGAACCGCATCACGCGCTTGGTTGTGTCCGACGATAGTGCGCTGACGAGGTAGAAATACTTCGTGGAATCATCCGACACCTTCTTTATATGGAATTGGGCCTCGGCGTGGATAAACCAAGCTTGCGGTGCGTACGTCCAAAATAACGGAAGATGAACGTCCGCCGCGCTTGACTCCGGTGTGCCCTGCTCAGTCATCGTCAACGAGGCGTCGGGTTTTTCTCAGTCGGTGATCGTCCAGATCACGTTCGGGGTCACCAATATGGCGAGTCCGAGACTTGTAGTTGTAGATGAAGTTTATTGCAACCGCAATACACGAATACAGAATCAAAACAACAAGTCGCAGGACAACCAATATAAACTTACTGTCTTCCTTGAAGACTCAGACGAACTAACTAAATCGGGCGCCAAACGCACCCATGACATCGCTGACCAATCAGCGATGTCCTTCCCTGGACCAATCCCCATGGTCGCGTTCCCACGTGACCTCGCTGGCCAATCCGAGGGTTCGACGACCTAGACCATTCTCCATGGTCGCTACAATGTTCTCTCATATTTAACTTCTTCCCACTTTTACAATTCTATCTGCCATCATGATTTGCTGAGAGCCTGATACTAAATATATTATATTCCATGAATTTGTCATTATAGGCGACTATGGCTATAAGGACATTGGAACTTACGGAAGGAAATTAGATACTTACTTGGAAATGAATTGCAGGGGAAAGGCTGGGGAGTGAAATTAATTGGCAGAGGCATGAGGAGCTGAATTGTTTCATTATGTATCACATAATTGTGCAATTCCTTTGTTTCACATTTTACACATTATTTAAACTGATGTCATGCCAACTGATTAACCTATTTGGAATTCCAGCCAGATATAAATAGTGTGTATATACTAAAAAAAATAACGGCAGAGTTACTGCTACTGTGTCACGGATCCAATGACCCAGGTTCGGTGCTGACCTTGGACGATGCCTGGACAGAGTTTGCACAATCTCTCTGAGAACACGTGGGTCTCCTTTGGGCACACTCGCTCTCTCTCACATCTCAAATGTGCTGGTAGTCTTATTGGCCGAGTGTAGGATAATGCAAAAAAAAATCACAGGTCGTATATGAGAGAGAATAAGTTGCAGGAGTATGGGGAAGGATAGAGGGGAAAGGTAACCTATGGGATTGCTACACTGGGAGCTGGCATGGACCTCACTATGAACCATTAATTTTGACCACTTGAGTTGTCCAATGGGTTTAGTTCAGTTTATTATTGTCACATGAACTGAGGTACAGCGAAAAGCTTTTGAAAACACTATACGTGATTACAATCACACACTGCATACACACTACGCTGATAAATGATTAGATAAAGGATTGGAGAACATCCATGATTTCCACATAATACAATTTGACTTAACTCGGGTGCATTCTGTAATGAATGGGGTATTCATTCTACTAGTTCACAACCTGAGCAAAAATGGTTTGACTGTGCCATTGAACAAGCTCTTCTGGTTACTGAGCAGGAGAGGATAACCTCCAGGAATGTCACTGACCTAGAAATGATTTGTTGAACTGTGCAATCTGCAAATAGAAACTAGCTGGTATAGCAGAACCTTTCCTTTCTGCTCTTGTGAATTACGGCTCTGGGGGTCAATCAAATGAGTGTTAATCTTTCAGGGAAAAATTATGGGCAGGTAGCATGGTAAGCATTTGAATAAATCCATAAGGGGGCACTGCAATCATGTTGATCTGATCCTGCTTCATTCAAAGGAATATTAACCTATGTTTATCTAAAATTCATCTCTGCACTCTCTTGCACTTAACAAAAATAATAAGTTACATACAATATTTGGATGAATAACCCTGCTATAATAGGACATTTTCATGAATTCTGGGTAATCTATGACTCACTCTGCATTTTAGATCCTGTTTTTATAATCAGTTGGTGCATTAACTATGTTGCCAGGTTTCGAGATGTACTTCATTGTGCACCATGTTCTCGCTGCAGAGGTCCCAAGAGTGATCCTGGATAAATATCAAGGTGTGCAAGTGCTTCATTGACACAATAACCAAACTTGACGTAATAGTCCATGCGATCTGTTCCTAATCCAGACATTAGCCATTGGAGGCTTAACTTGCTTGTTGAGTTCCATTTTACATATTTTGGCTGGGTAACACAATTCCCTGTGTTGCCTCTGGAGGATGAATGTACACCTGCACTTAATATTCCTTTTGCAAATTAAAGTCCTTTTTCATTTCACTGCTCATCATTTCCCATCACTTCAGCCCTTCATCACTGCCACGAGTCTTGGTAATTTAGGCTGCAGGTTTTTCCTGCACTTTAGCCAATTCTCCTTGTGCCAGATGGAAAGGAGAGAAATTGGCATTTACATTTACCTCAGTCCTTGAAGTATATTGAAAGTAAACTTTTGACCTCATTAGTGAATAAGCTAAGTGCAGAGGTGAACAGGCCCCCATTAAGAGTGAGTTTTAAAGGGATGTCTTAATGCTGCAACTCTTCATTGCATCTACTGTTCATAAATATAATGGGGGAGCAAAGCACATTTCAACTTTGCCAATGACACACATTGTTGACAAAAACATATGGTTTTATTTAAAGATATATTCATTGATTGCATAGATGTAAACAATCTAATGAAAACTTATTTCAGTCCAGACAATTTTGTAGTCATTCACCTTTACCCACAGTAAGATTGGACCTCCCAAAGTGCAATACCACACACTTGTGCAGATTTGCTATTCCTTTGCTGATCTATATCCTACTGTATATTTGACAGCTTTCCTCAGCAGTCTTGATGGCCTGTGCAAATTTACTAACCAACCCGACCATGTTTACATCCAAGTCCTTTATATATTCAACCCTAATGGTTGCTAATGGGCACGAGTCCACAGTCTGTCGGTAATTGGTGGCTAGTCAGGGTGGCTGGTTTGAGAGGGGGAATCATTTTTTTTTACTGATTGTGAGAACTGTGCTCAGTGTGAAGCGAAGGTGCTACCTGATATGTAACAAGATTCACAATAAGCATACTGCTCTTTGAAATATGGAAGACTGGTGGTCATTTAACCCCTCGGGTATGTTCCACCTTCAGTAAGTCAAGGCTGACCTACGACCCTGTGTATCTTCCCATATCCCTCAATATAATTACTTTCCAAAAATCAATCAATTTTACATCCTATTAGAATAGGGACTAAATGTCACAGTGTTGCGATAGGAGAGAGGACTACATTCCCGTTTCTTCCTCCTGTCATGGCCCCAGTTAAGAGCAGCGTTGGAGACTCCGGATCTGATTTACTCCATCCCTTTGACATGACGAAGCTGCAGGATCAGAAGTTATTTTTTGATTTTCCCACAAGGCCATCCTGTGACCTTGCTGAGTTGGCAAGTTCTTAGTCAGTTTTGTTTTGCTGTTCGCTCATGTGATACAAAATTCATCTGTTCTGGTACCGTAGCAGGCCATGGACAGGAACAACTTTTATCGAGCAGTCCTGCATAAATTGACCTTGAATTTGAGAGATGTCCAAGCGCAACTTTAATCAATGCATCACGCAGTTCCCTGATACTGCAGATTGTTAGAATCCACAGATTTGAAGCTTTTAACTATTGTATTAATAACTTCATTTGAAAAAAGTCTTGACAACTTCCAGTATGCAGGAATTTAAACATCCTGCATCTGTCAAAAAATTGCTACTTAATAATCTGTAAGTAATGTGTTCACTTTTATAATAAAACTAAAATAATATAGCCATCTTTGAGCCAAGCAAAGAAATTGTCCCCAATTTTGACAATTCGTTTCCTGGTTGATCAATGATACTCAGTGGTATTTTTACTCCTGTTTTAAACAAAATGAGTTTTACTATGTATTTACCCTGTGTGTTAATCCCAAAGTATATCAAGGTTGATGTGGAACGGTTTTGTGCTGTTGCTACAAGTATTTTGCTTGCAGACATCGACGGTAGTGGAATGCTGCAGATTGAATAAACAAGCGGACTGGACTGCTTTTATTGATTTTTACATTTTATAAATTGCTAGCTATGTTCCTCACACTGGAATGATTTACAGAAAGATGTTTTTCAGAAACATCTGCCCGCATTTTGTCAGTAATTTTCCAGAGACTTCTGAGTGTACAGAAGATGGATTCAAATTGCAGGCATAGTCAGGCAAAAATCAAAAGTCACCCAAGCTTGAAGGTTGGCATTATGTCTGCAGGTTTTATGAGCATGTGACAGGGACACCCTGTGGTGTAAAGATAAAAGCAATTAACAGATGAAATTCTGAAATACTTTAGAACTGAAAATGCAAAATCCAATAGGAAATATGCAAATGCAAAAATATTTTCCAAAGTAACTGAAAGCTAATAACTGAGCAAATAATTCTGATTTGGGGTCATTGTTAATTCAATATTTTGGTAAAGTAGAAATTATTTTACAAACATGATGGGATTCATATAAATATTTTAAGTAGGTATAGGTTAGATACCGTTAAGTTTAATTGTTAGATCAAAATACTTAATCATCTAGGTGAAAGCGTTGTAGTGTATTAATATCCTATGATGGATCAGGATGATTGTTTTTCTAGGTACTATGTGTTATGAAGATTGCATGCAGCTGCATCTGGCCAACCCCACACACCTCCTCCTACTTACCCCTGTACCTTGACCTCACAGATGAGCACCACTCCATCATCTCGCAGAATCCACCTTTCCTTGATCATTGTTGCTGGTTTTGATTTGTCTTTTTGCACATCTTTCATTCATTTGTTCTATGACCATTTTCATATCTCTCGTTTCCCTCTCCCTTGACTCTCAGTCTGAAGAAGGGTCTCAACCCGAAATGTGCCAAATAGCAAAATAAAAGAGCAATTGAAAGTCGAATAGCAGAAGAACATGTTCAAAACCCCAGTCAATATGTAACTTTGGACATGTAACTGAACATAATTTTGTTAGAAACAAGGAACTGCAAGTGCTGGTTTACAAAAAAAAGGGTGCAACGTGCTAGAGTAACTCAGTGGGTCAGGCAGCATCTCTGGAGAACATGGATAGGTGATGTTGAGAGTCAAGAGCCATCTTCAGACTAATTGTAGGGGGGTAGAGGGGGAGGGAGAAAAGGGGAGGGGCAGGACAAAGCCTGGTAGGAAATAGGTTGGTACAGATGAGGAGAGTTTTTGGATAGACATATGTTTGGACAGAGATGAAAAGACAGAAGGTGTGAGACAAAAGGATCGAAGAGTTCCAAATTGTGAATATTGAGGAAAATAATGTGATGTTGGTGAACGGGGAGTGGGAGAGGAGAAATACATGCAAGTCCAGGTTGCGCGCAAGGGAGGGGGGGGGGGGGGGGGGGGTTGGAAAGAAGGAGGAGAGGGTTATGTAATTACCTAAAATTGTTGAATTAAATCATACTGTTGAGTTGTAACCTATCCAAGTAGAATATGAAGTGTTGTCTTCCAATTTGCACATGGCCTCACTCTGGCAATTGAGGAAGCCCAGGACAGAGAGGTCAATATGGGGATGTGAAGAGGGGTTAAAAATGGTTAGCAAACGGGTGATCCAACAGGCCTTGGCAGACCAAGCGTAAGTGTTCGGTGAAATGGTTGCCAAGTCTACACTTCATCTCGCTGATGTACAGATGGCCATAAAGGAACACCAGATTTGTAAATGAGATTAAACTAGGTCCATGATAACCACAGAGAGTTTATGGGGGGAACAGTCTTTGTGGAAGGTGGAAAGGGGTGGGGATGGGAAGGTGTGACTGGTGGTGGCATCACGCTGAGGGTGATGGAATTGTTGGAAGATAATATATTGAATGTGGAGGCTGGTTGGGTTCAAAGGTGAGGACCTGGGGAACTCTATTCTTGGTCTGTCTGAAGGAGGGGAGGCGGGAGCCAAACTACTGGATACAGAGGAGACGTGGGTGAGGGATGTATCTACGACAGCAGGGGGAGAAAACCACATATACTAAAGAAAGAGGATATCGTAGCGGTCCTAGAATGATAAACCTCACCTTGGGAACATATACGGTGGAGACGAAGAAATTGAGAGTGAGGGATAGTGTCTTTCCAAGAGGCAGGGAAGGAGGAAGTGACCTAGATAACTGTGGGATTTTTGTAGCTTTGTAGTTGATGTCAGTCAATAGTCTGTCCCCTGTGATGGAGGCAGTGATCAAGAAAGGGGTTAGAGGTCTCAGAGATAGACACCTCTCTCCCCTTTTTTAGTTAAATTATCTCTCTAATTTTAAACATAGGCATAGAAAACATAGAAAATAGGTGCAGGAGTAGGCCATTTGGCCCTTCGAGCCAGCAGCGCCATTCAATATGTTCATGGCTGATCATCTAAAATCAGTAGCCAGTTCCGGCCTTTTCCCCATATCCCTTGATTCCCTTAGCCCTAAGAGCTAAATCTAACTCTCTATTTTGTCATATTTGTAAACATAAAAGGCAAGTGTTGAATGATCATAATTCACTTAGATTTAGTTTATGTATGGAAAAGAAGCTCTTATTTTACCAAGCTGATATGATTTAGCAAAAGTCCACTGGAAATAGCTACTTGAAGATAAATCAAGGTCAGAACAATAATTCATCAAGGAATGTATGAACTTTCAAACCAAGTATGTCGTCATAAAAAGTAATGAACAAATTCTTAATTTGAAATCTCAATGGATATCAAAGAACAGCCAGGACAGGATAAAACAAATAAGAAAACATGACAGATGCCAAGGATTCAACATGGCGGAAATTGAAAAGAAAATTAAGACGACAGAGAAGGTACGTGAAAAAATATTGGCAGGTTAAATCAAAGAATGGGATAATGAAGGAAAGAATAGATTCTCTAAGTGATAAAAATGAATGTTGGAACTGAAGATAGGTGCACAATTTTAAATGGATACTTTGAGTCAATCTTCACAGGGAAGGGGATGGCAACTCCACTGACACTAAGAGGAAGGATGTAATGTAACGGAAATTCAGAATTAAGAAATTGCATTTGAGACTTTTGGATAGGCATTGAATATGCAGAGAATGAAGGGATATGGATTATGTGCAGGTAGGTCAGAGTTGGTCTTGGCATCATGTTTGGTACAGATATTGTGGGGCAATGGGCCTGTTCTTGTGTTGTACTGTTCCATATGAAATGCTTAATTTTAAGAGAGAAATGAGAGATTAAAGTTTTGCAAGTTTAAAAGTCAAGAATTCCCACGACTTGAATAAAATATACCCAGGCTCATACAAGAAGTAACTGCGCTCTGATTGTAATTTTCCAATGCTCTTTATTACATACATATCGATGGAAGTTCACAGATGCAATACTCGTGTTAAAAAAGGAAGAAAGGGATCAAAAGAGTCACTGGAGTCCAGTAAACCTAATGTTAGTGGTGGACAGAGAGTGTGAATAAACCCTGAGGACTGCCTTTTTGAGAAGTTTCATTTTTTTAGTTTAGTTTGGAGATACAGTGCGGAAACAGGTCCTTCGGCGTCCCGAGTCCACGCTGACCAGCGATCCCCGAACACTAACACATACACTCTAGGGAAAATTTACAATTTCACCAAGCCAATTAACCTACAAACCTGTAGGTCTTTGGAGTGTGGGAGGAAACTGGAGGAAACCCACGCAGCTCACGAGGAGAACTTACAAACTCTGTACAGACAAGCAACCCTAGTTAGGATCGAACCCGGGTCTCTGGAGCTGCAAGGCAGCAACTCTATCGCTAAGCCACAGAGCCGTCCAAAAAGGTAGCTCACCTCGCGGCAGACTGCCAGCTCGAGAAGTGCAGGTTAATTATGGTAACAAGGAGTGTAGTTCAGGGTAGCAATTTTTATGTAATTTTCAGAGCAGTCGACAAAAATCATTTAATATTATTAAAGAAAAGTTCAAGCTGAATGGATTTAAAAGAAGAATATCATACTTACTTCGAAGTTGGTTCAGTGGAAGGAAATGCAGAGTGATGACTGACAGAAGTTTTAGTGAGAGGAAGTCTATATCCAACAACGTTCTGAAGGAATCAGTTCTAGGCCCTGTGCATCTTGTGGCACGTATCAATGATTTGGATTTGTATCGAGGGATTTGTCACTGATACTTAGTTTCGTTTTGTTTAGAGATACAGCACAGAAACAGGCCCTTCGGCCCACCGAGTCAATGCCGACCAGCGATCCCCGCATTTTAGCACTAATCTCCACACACTAGGGACAATATACAATTATACCAAGCCAATTAACCAACAAACCTGTACGTCTTTGGAGTGTGGGAGGAAACCGGAGATCCCAGAGAAAACCCACGCAGATCACAGGGAGAACATTCAAACTCCGTATAGACCTATTGTCAGGATATAACCAGGGTCTCTGGCAGTGTAAGGCAGCAACTAACACTGTGCCTCCTTACTGCCTCTGGAAGTGCAGTCATTAAAGAAGTATGAAGTTCTGCACTGCAAGCAGATGATGATAGAGTGGTTAGGTGGAAGAAATTGGCAAATAGAATCCAATCTTGAAATCTGTGTGGAGATTCAGGAAAGGAAGATAAGACCTGGGTATGTGAGGCATCTTTTCAATTTTAAGACCTGGGGTTGGATTCTAAGGGCTGTGGACTCTAGTGTGTATGCACACAGTTGCATGAACATAGTAGGATGGGTTGATATGATTGTTAACAACCTAAAAGGAATACTTGGCATAACTGGCATCAGGGTCACAGTGGATTATGTTGCAAATGGATAAAACACGAGTTGGATACAGCTAGATATGCAGATCTTGTCACCATGATGTGGGAAGGATATGATTACACTGGACAGGGTGCAGTAGAAACTTATTACAATGTTGTTGGGACTGGTGAATTATAGATACAAGGAGAGAATGGTTAAGTTAGAATTGTTTTCACTGGAAAGCAATAGATTGCGTGGAGATTTAACTGGGGTGTATAAAATTATAAAGGGCCTAGAAACGATGGAGAGACAAACCTGTTTCCAGTTGTAGAGTGGGTAGTAACCGGGATGCAAGAATTGAGGTTGATTAATTGAACGCCGAGGAAAGAGTTGCAGATATTTTTGTACTCTGTGCAGTGAGTGTCTTGACAGAACAGTGGAGGCAGAATCCTCACCAACTTTAAAAATGATCTGAATGGACACTTAAAGTACTATAACTCGCAGGGCAGAGTGGAATTAAACCAAAGTGCATTTTTAATTGGCCAACAATGAAACAGTGGATAAAATTCATGATTTTATGGATTGTTTACTTTGACCTAGAATTAAGTATACCTGCAGCAAAAACATTGAGAATCCTGAAGGATTTCTTTTGACTGAACTGGTATTTTGGATTTTCCACAATTGAACTCTTTTATCAGTGCCAAAGGAGCATAATGTAATATATAACTGTTGCCATTATTAATCCAGAAGGTGTATTTGCTTTCCTATATGAGGCAAGCAGTAGAAGATTAATGGTCATATTTGCATAAATTTTGCACCGCATATTGTAAATTGCAAGTGCCATCAAAGAAGTATACGTTTTTATGTGTGCAAATAAATGTACTTATTGAGCAGCTGTTACAGTTCGTAGGAATTCTTGGTAAAGGTTACTTACAAATATTGTCAACCTGAGATTGTTTCCATTAGCTAAACTGAAGTGAATGCGTGAGTAAGGAAAGACCCAACTTGGACTGCTCACTGCACAGTGGGTGCAAACCGGTGATCTGTTTTTTTGCTGCCTTATGTGGTGAAGTACTATTCCTTTCAAATTTTGTCCAACTCATTTTGTATTTCTTGAGCCATTTGTGAATCTTCGTAATCTCTAATGGGTTTCTGAATCAAAGACCTGGAGGTAAATTAGAAATGGTTAAGGTCCGAGGCAGGTGGGGCAGCGGTAGAATTGCTGCCTTACAGTGCCAGAGATCCGAGTTTGATCCTGATAACAGGTGCCATCTGTACAGAGTTTGTATGTTCTCCCTGTGACCACATGGGTTTTCTTCGGATGCTCCAGTTTCCTCCCACATTTTAAAGGCGTACAGGTTTGTAGGTTAATTGGTTTCTGTGAATTATTTCTCAGTACGTTGGATAGTGCTATGGGTGATTATTAGTCGGCACGGACTCGGTGGGCCGAAGGGCCTGTTTCCGCACTGTACCTCACTAAAGTCTCTAAAAACCAACACTGATTCATAGGGTAGCCAAGTCAGCACTTTCACCGAGCGTGTTATATTCCTCGGAATATTTGCTGCCATTTTAATGCCTCAGCATTCTAAAGATTTACTTTGAATCAGCAGCACTTTGTTTAATCAGCAGCCTCAGGCAAAATGTCAGAAGAAGGAAATTAAACAAAGGGGGTTAATTGATGAAGGGTGAAATAAATATCCATGCATTAAGATGACAATTTGAAAGCAGTCTATTTTGGTCCACATTTCTGATTGGCATAATAAGAATTTGCAGTGAGATGTTAAAGCTGGAGCACCTGTAGGTTCAGCACTCGTGCTGATGAGACATAATTTATGTGGGTCAGTCCTTGAACCAGATCTACTGAAGATGGAGTGGGATGGCTGATGTCCATTGACAGGTTGTTAGCTTAGCTCAGAGAAAGGGCACATAGGTTCCCAGATGTCAAGTCAAGTCAAGTCAATTTTATTTGTATAGCACATTTAAAAACAACCCACATTGACCAAAGTGCTGCACATCAGATTCAGCTACTAAGAACAAACATACAATGGCACACAAACATAACAGCACATACATAAATAGTTCACAGCGCCCCCTCAGAGGGCCTCAAATGCTAGGGAGTAGAAATAGGTTTTGAGCCTGGACTTAAAGGAGCCAATGGAGGGGGCAGTTCTGATGGGGGGAGGGATGCTGTTCCACAGTCTAGGAGCTGCAACCGCAAAAGCACGGTCACCCCTGAGCTTAAGCCTAGACCGCGGGATAGTGAGTAGCCCCAAGTCGGCCGACCTGAGGGACCTGGAGATAGAGTAGTGGGTTAGAAGATTTTTGATAGGGGGTGGGGGGGGGGGGTCAAGCCTGTTTAGGGCTTTGTATGTGAATAGGAGGAGCTTGAAGTTGATTACTGTACTGGGAGCCAGTGGAGAGAGGCCAGAATTGGGGTGATGTGGTCCCTTTAGATGTAGTACTGGAAGTGTCATGGGACTGGTCCAGATGAGGAGGCATCTTGCAAGCAAGGAGTGGTGTGATTCCCTTCCTGTCCTTCACTCCTGCAGTAGTCAATGAAACTCTGTCATTTCTTCCTTTGTCGAAAAAAGTCAGCAGGGGAAAAATTCAAAGGAATTATGCAAAATGGCTACTTACAGATACATTGAAGATGCTTTGAAGAAAGAAATGATAAAATCACATCACCTCATCTCCTGTAGAATATCACACTTGAGGTGAGCTGAATAACGATGGTAGTCTGAACATCATGTATGACAGCTTAAAAACATCAGGCAAGCTTTTGGTGCATGAATTCATTGTCTTGGTGACCCAATGTTCTGTTGCCTTGCTGCAAAACAAAGACTTAATTACTGATTTTTTCATGTACACATACATTGTCAAGTGATACCTAATTTAGTACTCACTGAGAATAATATTTATTGACAGTTTTTTAGATGAAAACTAGTTAATATGTGAAAATGAAAAGGGTATGCACAAATCTCATCTTTCTGACTGGAATATCTGCAGTCAACCTTTCAATTGCCTACAGAACAACAATCTTGCTCAGACCCAGTTACACAAACCTCTAATGTGTGGAAATGCTGATAGACTTTAAACCAGAATCTTCCATCTCCATTCTTATCTTGGTCCTCAAAATGAATTTTTGTGGAAAATAATAATGAACCAGTTTAGTGAGCAATGTGAGTGGCAAGTGGAGAAATCGGTGACATCAATCAGAACTGCGTAAAAAAAAACTAGAAGCTAAGGTAACACCCATGTAGATTTATGAAAGCATGCTGTTCAAAGAAATCCCTGGGAGACACAGAATTGTTTTAATCTATTCTTTGATAGAATTGATAGTGTAATAAAGATGATTCCTCAATCCCACCTTCTCAACCTAATCCTTTGCAATATTTGTTGATGCTACCTCTCTCTACTGTAGTTATTTTGTTGTTGTTCATGACTTGTTCTCAATTAACAATGATATCTAGTCTGTAGTGTTGCAATGTGCATGGAGGTGGGTGACTAGACCAATCTGAGCTCAAACGTTCCTTTTGCACAGGTGACAGAGGTGTAGGGGATGCTGTAGCATCACTGGTCCATGGCTTTTGAGATTCTCTTTTCCTCTTTGCTTCCTCCATTGTAGCTTCCTCGTTTGAGCAAACACCGTATTTTCTACTGGTGCACCAGTCGGGAAGATCCAGTGCTGTTGTTCCGAGTCAATGTTGAATGTCAATGTCCTATGTCAATGTTGAAACTCTTCAAGGTATTGGAATATTATTAGTGATGTACTTAGATACAGTGAAAACCTTTGTTTCGTGTGCTATCCAGATAAATCGTACCATACATGAGTACATTAGGTAGTGCAAAAGAAAAAAATAAACAGTGCAGAATATATTGATAAGGAAGATGATGATTAGTTTGTAATATGTTTAACCCAAATGCTTGTGTACTGGGGAAGCATGATGGGAAAAGGCTGACAATGAAGGGAACTTCTGTTTGGAGAGGCAATAATATATTTATCATGGTATTTCGGTCCTACAGCATGTTTAAATAAACATTGGGAGTTGTAAACTAAGCTGTGGGTAATAAAACTGACCAGGGAGTGGTGACTTTTATTGTGCCCATTTGTAAGTGGTTTTCTAAATATCAGGAACATAAGGTTAAAGATGACTGTGGAAAGACAAAGATGAAAGGCTACAGAGACATTGATCAATAAGGAATTATTGCAAAAATGTAGAGTCCACATGTAACCATTGCGTTGTGAGAATATTAAAATGCAATTGGTGCTATCTATATATCTATATACTAAAACTCTTGCTGGTTTGTTTGTTCCTGAACTACAGCCAAAACGGTACACGATAGAGCGACAATTTTAGGCCCACCTTACTCACCATCGTCCCTTTGGTGCTAATGGAAGAAGTTTAATTGAAATCAGTGTTATATTTTTAAAGTTATTCACGTTTTAAAGTTTAAGTCTATCTCCTTAAGATAGGGGGGGAGGAGGGAGAGAGGGAGGGAGAGGGGTGGAGGGAGGGGGGAGGGAGGGCGGAGGGAGCTTAAGGGGGGTTGAAGGGGATGGGGGAAGGGAGGGGGAGGGGAGGGAGGGAGGGGGGAGGGGGAGGGGGGAGGGGGGGAGGAGAGGGTGCTGCACCAATGCAGGAGAGGTTTGGGCCCAACGGGTCCACTTGGTCTAGTATATTACTAAAACTCTCATCTTGGTTGTATCTATATTTGACCGTTTGCTCCCGAAATACAGCCAAAAATGTACACGATAGCGCAACAATTCTGGGCCCACCTAACTTACCAATGTCCTGGGGTGTGCATTAGAGAAGCTTCATTCAAATTGGTGTTATATTGTTCACCTTATTGACATTTTAAAGTTTAAAAAATCACTTTTCCATTTTTCCTGGCCGTCAGCCGCGATCGACGACACAAAGAGACCCGCCCGAGTGACAGGAGTGGCGGCCAATGAGGGGGGGGGGGTCAATGGCCGCCGGGGCGGGTCTGCCAGAGTGATGTGAGTGGCGGCCAATGGGGGGGGGGGTGCTGAGCCGTGGGGCTGAAACTTTAATAAATGCGCTCTCCCTCCCCTGCCAGGAGGACCGGTGCCCGTCCCAGCGTGCCTCGCCCCTGACCTTCCTCCCGTGGTGCAGCGCAGCGGCAGAGGGTCAAACAAGATGGCTGTTACCGCTGAGCTGTGTTTTCGACGTCACAATGGGAGTAGGTCCGCGTGTGCGCAGTTGGGGCCCGTTGATCTAATACAGATGCTCCCCAACTTACGATGCTTCGACTTACGATATTTCGACACGATATTTCGACTTTGCGATTATGTAAACGGGAGGGGAAGAGGGGGGGGGATAAGGGGGGATTGAGGTGGGTAAGTGGATTTGTGGGAGGAGTGAGGAGAGGAGGGGGGTTGAGGGGGGATGGAGTGGGTGAGGGGGGGGGGGGGGGTTTGCAGGGAGGGTCCACCACGCCCGTCTAGTGAATCTTTAAAACTCTTTGGGTTCTCTCAAAATGTTTCCCAGTGTATACAGTTAAAGGCCATGAATAAAGTGACTTGTTTGTGAAACTCATCAATGCTCTATGAGATATTCTTTGTGACTGTTCCTATCTGAGCCTAATTAAGAGGGCAACTGGACCCCACTTGAACACCAGATTCAAGGTGCAGGTTAAACACAAAATTCCCTCCAACAGATTTTAAAAGGTCCAAAGACGGCAATAAGATAGAATGGAAGATCAGGAAGATGAAGAAGAAGAGTCGTTGATGTGCTGTCCTGGCCGAGTTATCATTGTGATTGGACCAGGACAAATTGCTGGGGATGCTCAGAGTGAGTCTTTGAATCTTTTTTCCTGTCCACCACGTGACCTCTTGCCCTCAGCCAGTTCTCCATAAAGTAGATGCTTTCGTGATCTGTTGCCAGACATTCCTCTGGCGTGTCCTTCCCACCTGATCTGTGATTAAGCAATGTTTAAATGCTGCGGTGGTTTGTTTGGGACAGAATCTGAGTGTGTGGGACCTTGCCCACTTGATGTGAAGTATTCTACTCTATAGCAGTGAAGAGTGAGTTACTTGACCTTTGATGCATTTGGGTCCCAGCATGGCAGTTGGGGAGTTATGAATGTAAATAACAAAATGAATCTGCAATTAACGAAAATAAAATCTTAATGATGGTAAACAGGAAACTCAGCTGAAGTTAAATTATTAGGTATTGGGTACAGAATTGGCTTCATAGTGGGAAGCAGATGGGATAGTGCAGTAGTGCTGTGTTTTGCAGCACTAATGATCCGGGTGCTGTTTGTGTGGAGTTTGCATGTTCTCCCTTTAACTACATGGGTTTCCTTTGGGTGATCTGGTTTCTGGCCACATCTCAAAGGTTGGTAGGTCTACTTTAAATTGCACTTGGCATGGTGATGAGTGGTAGAATCTGGGGGTGGGGTGGGGAATTTGATGGGAATGTGGGGAGGATCATTTACAGTAGCAGAGGAATGAGATTGCTCTGTGAGCCGGCACAGACTCAAGAGGCCGTGTCATATGGACATATGGAAATGTGTGCTGAATGCGTGCTTAAAAAAAAAATAATACAATCAAACACATAGAAATTGCAGTTCATAGGCTTTTGGTATCCAACATACCTGCTGAGTATAATGCTGATGCCCGATCTTCTGTCCCAAAAATAGTTTGTGAAATTGGACAAAAATGTTTAAATCATCAACTGTAACTTCGTAAGTGAAACTGAAAGCTAAAGTAGCAAGCATGAAAGATCAATAATAATAATAATAATAATAAGCATTTATTTTATATAGCGCCTTATCGGGTGCTCAAAGCGCTTTACAAAAACAATCAACATAAAAACAAACAGACAAACTATCCTAACGGAAAAGCGGCGAATAAACAGCGCCAGCGTCCTCTCACGTCAGGGTCCGGCAGTAGACAACAAAAAAGCACAGGACACACAGATACAATTTTTACACAAACAGCCATCACAGTGATTGCTCTAGTGATTGCTCAATGCCCGTGTGTTTCTGTATATATTTATGGTAACATGCTGTTCAGAAATCCCGAAACGGTATCAACTATGTTGTTTAACGAAAACATAATCTGTGTGGTTCCCACTGGGAGCAGAATGCAGCACTGACAGCTGCCGTGTTGTTACCACACTGAGTACCAGCAAGGAAGCGTGTGCTCCAATGCTCATCCTATGGACACTAACACACAGCAGCAGTAAGGGCTACAATTGATGGGATGGAATATGTGATTGAGGGAGGACATGCCACGCTCCTTCATGTCTGGGAGCCCACAGCCCATGCAATGAACTGGCTCAATCTTTCCCCTTGTCATCACGGTACAGAGGAAAATTGTTCCCACACCATTGTGGGCTGCAGCTGATCGCAAGGACAGTGATCATAGCCGGCAACTCACAAGTGTTGAAGAAAAAATGGCCACAATCAGTGATGGAGCAACACTGGTTAATTCATCACTGTTATTGAGGTGCTGCTGCAAGACATTAATGTGACAATCCAGGTCTATTGCCATTGTACCACTGATGTGAAGTGCTTCTAGCTTTTTGTGAGTGAATGGCGTAGGCCGAAGGTTTGTCTCCGATGGTCCAATTCCTGTCGTCAGTGAAGGGACAATGCCCTGCGGGACTCGTGACACCATTAGCCGTGTAACCGATGCTACCTTGATGTCATCTGCACTGATATGCATTGCGCACTGACGTACCTGTGCCAATTTCCAGATGGGCGCGAAGTAACCCAATCTAACATGCGGAAAAAATGATTTCATGCATGATTTGCACGTCGAAATTGTGCATAAATGCATCCCATTTCATGGTAGTACTGATTAAATGGAATGACAGCTCAGGGGTCAGATATCTGAAGCAACATGGATAAACCCTCCTTTCATGCACTGCACAAACACTGCAAATGGTGCAGAAATATACCCCGTGGCTGAGCTTTACAGATTAAACCAAATGTATTTCTACAAATTGCAAATAACTATCAGACGCCTATTTCATTTAAATGGGTTTGAACGGCCTTATGTCTATTGCCACGGTAATTGACAAGACTGTTTTCTTAATTTCTGGATGTCACTGGTCCACATTCAGAGACAGCAATCTGCCTTTGGTCTCAAACATGAAATTCATGCATTAGTTTTCCCTTGCTTTAGTGGTCCCTGGGGATGCAGGATTGCTTGCTTTCATTCCAGTTTTGTGGGTTGTGAGGTGGCTGGTGAGGCCGATGTGGGTGCCTCCCACTCTTCCACACATGGCAAGAGGTGGCTGATGTTTTAGTTTAGAGACACAGCACAGAAACTTTGACTCACTGAGTTTGCGCTGCCCAGTGATCCCGCACACTAACAGTATCCTACATTTGAGACAATTTACAATTTACCAAGCCAATTAACCTACAAACTGATATGCCTTTGTAGTGTGGGAGGAATCCGGAGCTCCCGGAGAAGAGTGGGTACACAATATCTGAGGTGGTGCCCATTTTCTGTCACTTACACAAGGCTTCCATGTGCTCTCAATGCAAGTCATTTAATACTCCTTCTCCACCTGGAGTGCTCTTAGGATAGAGATGTCCATGAGACATTGTGGATAGTGTGTGCTGCAGTGACTTTGGGCACATGAGTTGAAAAGGACTCCTGAGTGTGTAACCTCAGTCCTGCAATCTTTCCTCGAGATTACAGGAATCTCAGATTCACAGATGTGTTGCCCTGGTTAGGATAGCAGCATTCGGCCTCCCAACCACCCACTCCACCAGTGTCCTTGCTATTGCCTGTCACCAAACCAGCCTACACTGAAGAAAATGTAGTCCAGTAATAAGTGCTGGAAATACTCAGCCGGTCAGGCAGCATCTGTAGAGAGAGAAGCAGAGTTAACCTTTGAGGGAGGTCAACTGTCGATATTTCAGATTTCTAGCACCTCCATTGTTTTGCTTTTGGAATGCGGTGTATGCCTGGGTTGCCAGGTTCAAAGCTGCGCAGGGTGAGTGTGTTCAGCCACATGTAGCCAGCATCCTTCACTCTCAGCCAGTTACCTCTAACCAGCCACGTTGGGAGCTCCTGGTGTGAGCACCAAGAAGAGCAAAGACACAGAATGCAGGCGTGAGGGAAAAGGGAAAATAGTTGATGCAATACATTTCATCATTGAAATCGGTGTTTATATTTTTAAAGTTATTCACATTTAAAAGTTTAAATCTATCTCCTAGGGAGGGATGGGGGGAGGAAGGAGGGAGGGAGGATGGGGTTAAGATTTTTAAAAAAGATTTAGAGATACAGCGCGGAAACAGGCCCTTCGGCCCACCGAGTCCGCGCCGCCCAGCGATCCCCGCACATTAACACTATCCTACACCCACTAGGGACAATTTTTACATTTACCCAGTCAATTAACCTACATACCTGTACGTCTTTGGAATGTGGGAGGAAACCGAAGATCTCGGAGAAAACCCACGCAGGTCACAGGGAGAACGTACAGACGGCGCCCGTAGTCAGGATCGATCCTGAGTCTCTGACGGCGCTGCATTCGCTGTAAGGCAGCAACTCTACTGCTGCGCCACCGTGCCGCACCACTGGATAAGGGGGATGGAGTGGGGGGGGGGGGGGGGGGGAGGGGAGGAGAGGGGAATGGGGAGGAGAGGGTGCTGCACCAATGCAGAAGAGGTTTGGGCCCAACGGCTCCACTTGGTCTAGTATTTACATAAAATTTGTTGAAAGCAGTTGTGTGATGTAGTTTGGTGTATTTGATGACAGGACGTTGATGATGTTGTACAGAGGAAGGGTAAAATGGCGACTGCAATGAATGTAGTTTCGGGCAAAACCTTTTGACCTGTCACTTCAATCAGTAATATCTGATGAGAATAGGTTTGCCTCTCTGTCCAAGTTCTTCCACTTGCATTTTGCGAGTACAGTCTCACTGCACTGAAGAGTGTTTCAGAAAATTTCACTCATAGTGTCATCATCTTCATCCCCTACAGTGAATGAACAGAAAAAGTGAATCGGAAATCATTGTACTACCTTAGCTTGTACTCAAAGTGAGTATAGTTCCTTGGCTGGGGAAATGTACGGAGGGGTCCTGGAGTTGAAGTCTAAAACTCCCTGAAAGTGGCAACATATATGGACAGAGTGGTAAAGAAGACATATAACATTCTTGCTTTCATAGTTCAGGGCATTCAGTATAAGAATCAGAAAGTCATGGTGCAGCTTTTCGAACTTTGGTTAGGCCACATTTGGAGTATTGTGTGCAGTTCTGGTCACCCCATTACAGGAAGGAAGTGGAGACTTTGGAAAGGGTGCATAGAAAGTATTGATTATGGGTTGTTCGCTACAGGGAGAGGTTGGATTGTTTTCTCTTGGTTGTGGGGTAACCTGATAGAAGTATATAAAATCATGAGGCATAGCTAGGGTAGTCAGTCAGACCCCTATTCTCAGGATGGAAAAGAAAATATTGGATGGCATACAGTAGCTTTAAGATGCGACAGGCAACGTTTAAAGGGAATGCAATCGGTGGTGGGGAAGATGCTGGAGTCAATTATTAAAAAGGTAATAACGGCGCATTTGCTTAGCAGTAAAAGGATTGGTCCAAGTAAGCATGGATTTATGAAGGGGAAATCTTGCTTGACTAATATTCTGGAATGTTTTGAGGATGTGTCAAGTAAAATGGATGAAGGAGAGCCAGTGGATGTAGAAAGCTGTTGATAAGGTCCCACAGGGGAGGTTGGTGAGCAAAATTGGAGCACGTGGTATTGGGGGTAGGGTATTGACATGGATAGAGAATTGGTTGGCAGACAGGAAGCAAAGAGTCGGAATAAATGCATCCTTTTCAGAATGGCAGGCAGTGGCGAGTGGAGTGTCGCAAGGCTCGGTGCTGGGGCCCCAACTGTTTACAATATATATTAATGATTTGGATGATGGAATTAGAAGTAACACTAGCAAGTTTGCAGATGACACAAAGCTGGGTGGCAGTGTGAACTGCGAAGAGGATGTTAGGAGGTTGCAGGGTGACTTGGACAGGTTGAGTGAGTGGGCAGATGCATGCCAGGTGCAGTATAATGTAGATAAATGTGAGGTTATTCACTTTGATGGCAAAAAGAAGGAGGCAGATTATTATCTCAATAGTGTCTAATTAGGTAAAGGGGAAGTGCAACAAGACCTGGGTGTCCTTGTACACCAGTCACTGAAAATAAGCGTGCAGGTACAGCAGGCAGTGAAGAAAGCTAATGGCATGTTGGCCTTCATAACGAGAGGATTTGAGTATCGGAGCAAGGAGGTCCTTCTGCAGTTGTACAGGGCCCTGGTGAGATCACATCTGGAGTATTGTGTGCTGTTTTGGTCTCCTAATTTGTGGAAAGACGTCCTTGCTATTGAGGCAGTAACAGCGTAGGTTCACGAGGTTAATCCCTTGGATGGAGGGACTGTCATATGAGGAAAGATTGGAAAGACTGGGCTTGTATTCACTGGAGTTTGGAAGGATGAGAGGGGATCTTACAGAGACGTATAAAATTATAAAAGGACTGGACAAGCTAGATGCAGAAAAAATGTTCCCAATGTTGGGGGAGTCCAGAACATGTGTAAGAATAAAGGTGAGGCCATTTAAAACTGAGGTGAGAAGAAACTTTTTCACCCAGAGAGTTGTGAATTTGTGGAATTCTCTGCCACAGAAGGAAGTGGAGGCCAATTCACCGGGTGAATTTAAGAGAGAGTTAGATAGAGCTCTAGGGGCTGGTGGAATCAAGAGATATGGGGAGAAGGCAGGCACAGGTTACTGATTGTGGATGATCAGCCATGATCACTATGAATGGTGGTGCTGGCTTGAAGGGCCAAATGGCCTCCTCCTGCACCTATTTTCTATGTTTCTATGTTTTTATATTTCAATACTGGTACATAAATGCAGCGAGAATTAAAAAAGGCTCCAGACACCTAAAGTGATGTTAATGACCATATTTTTAATTTTATTCCTTTGTGAAATTGGGTTTGCTTTCATGAAAGAAATATTATATGTCTATACAAGAAAAATACTCTCACTATGTTTGAATTAGTTGAACTTGGAGGGTAGCTGAAAAAAATTAATCTTCAGTTTAGTTACCATTGATGTGTGATCTGTGGTGAACGGCACTTTAACTTCATGCGTTAGGATGCTCTCTATGGTGCAGCGGTAGAAGGTCGTCAGCAGCTGTTGGGGTAGACCAGACTTTTTCAGTGTTCTTAAGTAGAACAGTCTTTGTTGTGCCTTCTTGACCAGCGCAGCAGTGTTATTGGACCATGTTAGGTCCTCCGAAATGTGAGTGCCCAGAAACTTGAAGCTGGACACTCTCTCCACACTGTCCCCGTTGATAGAGATCGGGGCATATTCCCCGTTATGTGACCTACGGAAGTTGATGATCAGCTCCTTGGTCTTGGTGGTATTTAGGGACAGGTTGTTATCCGAGCACCAGTCCGCCAGGTTCTGCACCTCCGCTCTATAGTTTGTTTCATCCCCGTTGGTGATAAGCCCGATCACCGTTGTGTCGTCTGCAAACTTGACAATGGTGTTGGTGTCGAATGCAGGAACACAGTCGTGTGTGAAGAGGGAGTAGAGCATGGGGCTCAGAACACAGCCCTGTGGTGTGCCGGTACTCAGGGTGATAGTGGAGGACAGGTGCGGGCCCATTCTCACTGCCTGCGGTCGTTCCAGCAGGAAGTCCAGGATCCAGTCACATAATGACGAGCTGAGGCCTAGCTGGTGGAGTTTGGTGATGAGCTTGGTGGGGATGACCGTGTTGAAGGCGGAGCTATAGTCTATGAATAGCATCCTCACGTACGTGCCCTGTCTCTCTAGGTGAGTCAGGACAGTGTGAAGACCCTGTGTGGTACCTCAGCTGCACGGAGGCAGAAAGGAAAGCTCTACAGCCGGTAGTCCATAGAGCTCAGAGGGCCATCGGAACACAGCTACCAGACTTGGAGGGCATCTACAACACACGATGCCTCAGAAAAGCCACCAGCATCCACAAAGACTCTTCACACCCCTGCAACAGTCTGTTCAAACTCCTTCCATCGGGCAGACGATACAAGGCCTTCTACGCCCGCACCTCCAGACTCAGGAACAGCTTCATCCCCAGGGCCATATCTGCTATGAACCGGTCCTGCTGAGCCGGATGGCCACAACGCATAGATCAACTTGCACTTTACCCTGTCTAAAAACTGTTCCAACTGTTTCGTTTCGTTGGGTTGCTGTTAATTACTTAAATTATTGCATCGTATGGGAGGCGCATTCCCAATCTCGTTGTACCCCTGGGTACAATGATAATAAAGATATATTGTATTGTATTGTATTGTATTGTATGAAGGCCAGTTTTAATGGTTCTTTGCTTGAACTGAATGATTGGATTCCATGTGGAATGAAACCGACACTCAGCTGCATTCTACTTGAGAAAAATGTTTGCTTCATCAGCAGACTTGGTCAATTTCATGGTTCTGAATAATGATGAAATAATTCTGTCTCCCTCCACTGCTAGCCGAGGAAAAGATGTGTTGAAGTGGACTCAACCATATCAGAATGTGCAGAAAGCATTCACTTTTTCATCAGCAGTTCAAATCACCATGATGGAGGCAGAGTGCATAACCAAGTGCAACCTTGTAGTGGTTTTTGGGCCAGGGTCGACTCTGGATTAAACTTCCTGTCCTGCAACATTACCTGTATTAAATAAAAACAGAGTTCGCTGAAACCATTGTTAGCTGAAGGGCCTGTCACTGTGCTGTACTGCTCCTTAGTAGATCATGCAACATCTGAGGAATGAGAAAGAGTTAGTGTTTCAGAGAAAAGATCCTTCGTCAGAAGTGGAAAACTGAGAACACAGCAAGGGGTTGGGAAGGATGGATAGGACAAAGTGAATAACACTAAGATAGCCCCAAGTTTATAGGATCGCAGATTAATGATTAGGGAGGACAGTTCGAGAGAAAACAACAAAACCACATGTTAAAATTGTGAAATGCAGGTACAAGCTGCTACTGAAACCTGAAACCAAAATGAGAATGCTGGAAATGCTGAACAGATCAGGCAGTGTCTGCATGGAGAGAAAGACTCAAATTAATGTTACAGTTGGATGGATTTAGAGTAGAACTGATCCTGACTATGGCTGCTGTCTGTAAGGAGTTTGTACATTCTCCCTGTGCCCGTGTGGGTTTTCCCGAGGTTCTCCAGTTTCCTCCCACATTTCAAAGATGTACAGGTTTGTAGGTTGGCTTCGGTAAAGATTGTAAATTTCCCCGAGTATGTAGGATAGTGCTAGTGCATGGGGATTGTTGATTGGAATAGACTCGGTGGGCCGAAGGGCCTGTTTCCAGGCTGCATCTCTAAACTAAACTAAACCAAACCATTGAATCATCGATCTCGCCAATGCAAAGTAGCCCACATTGGAGAACCAAATGCAGTAGATGAGGTTAGAGGAGATGCATCTGGATGGGTTGCTGTGGTCCCTGGATGGAGGCAAGGGAGGACATATTGAGACAGGTGTTGCGTCTTGTGCAGTTGCAGGGGAATGTACCTGGGGATGTCCCAAATGTTCTAGGGGCCGGAGAACCTAGGGTGATGGAGGAACTGAAGGAAATCCACATTAGGCAGGAAATGGTTTTGGGTAGACTGATGGGACTGAAGGCTGATAAATCCCCAGGGCCTGATGGTCTGCATCCCAGGGTACTTAAAGAGGTGGCTCTAGAAATAGTGGAAGCATTGGAGATCATTTTTCAATGTTCTATAGATTCAGGATCAGTTCCTGTGGATTGGAGGATAGCAAATGTTATCCCACTTTTTAAGAAAGGAGGGAGAGAGAAAACGGGTAATTATAGACCAGCTGGTCTGACATCAGTGGTGGGGAAGATGCTGGAGTCAATTATAGAAGACGAAATTGCTGAGCATTTGGATAGCAGTAACAGGATCATTCCGAGTCAGCATGGATTTACGAAGGGGAAATCATGCTTGGGAAATCATGCTTGACAAATCTACTGGAATTTTTTGAGGATGTAACTAGGAACATTGACAGGGGAGAGTCAGTGGATGTGGTGTACCTCGACTTTCAGAAAGCCTTCGACAAGGTCCCACATAGGAGATTAGTGGGCAAAATTAGGGCACATGGTATTGGGGGTAGGGTACTGACATGGATAGAAAATTGGTTGACAGACAGAAAGCAAAGAGTGGGGATAAATGAGTCCCTTTCGGAATGGCAGGCAGTGACCAGTGGGGTACCGCAAGGTTCGGTGCTGAGACCCCAGCTATTTACGATATACATTAATGACTTAGACGAAGGGATTAAAAGTACCATTAGCAAATTTGCAGATGATACTAAGCTGGGGGGTAGTGTGAATTGTGAGGAAGATGCAATAAGGCTGCAGGGTGACTTGGACAGGTTGTGTGAGTGGGCGGATACATGGCAGATGCAGTTTAATGTAGATAAGTGTGAGGTTATTCACTTTGGAAGTAAGAATAGAAAGGCAGATTATTATCTGAATGGTGTCAAGTTAGGAGGAGGGGGAGTTCAACGAGATCTGGGTGTCCTAGTGCATCAGTCAATGAAAGGAAGCATGCAGGTACAGCAGGCAGTGAAGAAAGCCAATGGAATGTTGGCCTTCATAACAAGAGGAGTTGAGTATAGGAGCAAAGAGGTCCTTCTACAGTTGTCCGGGTCCTGGTGAGACCGCACCTGGAGTACTGTGTGCAGTTTTGGTCTCCAAATTTGAGGAAGGATATTCTTGCTATGGAGGGCGTGCAGCGTAGGTTCACTAGGTTAATTCCCGGAATGGCGGGACTGTCGTATGTTGAAAGGCTGGAGCGATTGGGCTTGTATACTTTGGAATTTAGAAGGATGAGGGGGGATCTTATTGAAACATATAAGATAATTAGGGGATTGGACACATTAGAGGCAGGAAACATGTTCCCAATGTTGGGGGAGTCCAGAACAAGGGGCCACAGTTTAAGAATAAGGGGTAGGCCATTTAGAACGGAGATGAGGAAGAACTTTTTCAGTCAGAGAGTGGTGAAGGTGTGGAATTCTCTGCCTCAGAAGGCAGTGGAGGCCAGTTCGTTGGATGCTTTCAAGAGAGAGCTGGATAGAGCTCTTAAGGATAGCGGGGGTATGGGGAGAAGGCAGGAACGGGGTACTGATTGAGAGTGATCAGCCATGATCGCATTGAATGGCGGTGCTGGCTCGAAGGGCTGAATGGCCTACTCCTGCACCTATTGTCTATTGTCTATTGTCTATTGTCTATTAAATAAAAATAGAAGTTACTGGAAACATCGTGGGCCGAAGGGCCTGTTCCTCTGCTGTTCTGTACAGCTCAGGCTGCACCTGGTGCATTACCTGGGTGAGATCTGATCTTGTACTTACGCATAGTAAGATTTTTACTGAACTGTATGCAAAAAGGGAATTTCATGGTACCTAGCTACATGTGACAATAGACTACCATTAAAGTTGCCACAAAGTGCCGCAGAGCACAGAGTGGCGCAGCGGCAGAGTTGCTGCCTTACAGTGCCAGAGTCTGTCCCGGGCCCGTCCTGATCCAAACAGGGAAAGTGATTTATCTGAAATTACTGAAATCATGATTGAGTCCCAAAGGCAGCAATGTGCCCAGACCTAAGATTGGGTGTCATTCCTGGTTGGAACGGAGAGAGGGCTATGATTGGAAGTGAAGTGGAGAATTGAAATGACAGGTAACTGGAAGTTGAAGGTCCCTCCTGCGAAATGAATGGAGGTGCTCTGCAACATGGTTACCCAACCTGTGGTAGGTTCCTTTGGTGTGGAGGAGGCCATATCATGAATACCAAGTATAATATACTAAATTAAATAGTTTCTTGAAAGATTCCTTGAGGAATGAAAATCTTTACAAATCTAAAGGCTGTAATAAAATCATGGAAATGGACATTGTTACCTGACAATTCTTTGACAGATAAATGAAAATGGTGGTCTATATTAGTGATCACACACCAGTGACATAGATTATGCTGAATACAACAGTTACAACAGCTGGTGTTAACCAATAAGGGAAAAACATTGTGGCAGGCTGAGCTTCGATTTGTAAGCCATATCGTACCTGCAATTTAAATTTCCACCTGAAGTCATTGGAATTAATATTTTAATGGGGTGGGGGGATACCAAAGCAAGCCTTCTACTCCCAGAACAGTATGTTCCACTTAGACGGTGCATAAGAAGCGCTACGTTTCCAGCACTATTTTGTGTGATTCGTCCAAAGTTATTAAAATTGGAGAGTCTTACCTTGACCATAAAGGCCCTTTGCCTTGGTGGCTGGAGTTGCAGGGGTAGGCTTGGCCAGGTGATGTTGTTGATGTCCTCCACTGCTGCTCTGTAGCTCCGTGCCGTTGCAGTCTGCATCCAATCTGTGTGGTTGGCCCCTTGGTGCGGTGCCTGATCCACTCGAGACCCAGGCAGCTGCCGGGCCTCCAGCAGCCCACTCAGGTGAGGCCTCGGCCTAGACACGTTGACCTGTGAATGCGCCGTTCTTCACCTCCGTAAATGAGTATCTGACTGTGGGCTGTGCAGCCGGAGTGTTTCCCAGTCAGGATCAGAGTCCTCATTTGCATCAAATAGCCCATGTTACAAGCGCCTACATACAGTAACTGTTTATGGAGGTTCGGATGCAGTGGTCCAGGATGCAAAGTGTTGGAAATTCGTGGCAACCATTCAATCCAACTAGACCAATGCTTCTGGTGAGTAATTACCTTTTCATAATGACACCAAGAAAAAAATCAAAACATTCAATGAAGAATTGGTTCACTGGACCCACATCAATTTGCATACAGGGCAAACAGATCCACAGAGGACGCCATCTCTCTGGCTCTTCACACTGTCCTGACTCACCTGGAGAGACAGGGCACGTACGTGAGGATGCTATTCATAGACTATAGCTCTGCCTTCAACACGGTCATGCCCACAAAGCTCATCACCAAACTCCACCTGCTAGGCCTCAGCTCGTCGTTATGCGACTGGATCCTGGATTTCCGGATGGAGTGACCGCAAGCAGCGAGACTGGGCCCGCACCTGTCCTCCACTATCACCCTGAGTATCGGCACACCACAGGGCTGTGTAGTGAGCCCCATGCTCTACTCCCTCATCACACACGACTGTGTTCCTGCATTCGCCACCAACACCATTGTTAAGTTTGCAGACGACACAACGGTGATCGGGCTGATCACCAACGGTGATGAAACACATTGCAGAGCGGAGGTGCAGAACCTGGTGGACTGGTGCTCAGATAACTACCTGTCCCTAAACACCTCTAAGACCAAGGAGCTGATCATCAACTTCAGGAGGTCACATAATGGGGAATTCGCTCCGATCTTTATCAATGGGGTCAGTGTGGAGAGAGTGTCCAGCTTCAGGTTTCTGGGCACACACATTTTGGAGCACCTCACATGGTCCACTAACACTGCTGCGCTGGTCAAGAAGGCACAGCAACGACTGTTTTATCGAAGAACACTGAAAAAGTCTGGTCTGCCCCAACAGCTGCTGATGACCTTCTACTGCTGCACCACAGAGAGCATCCTAACGCGGTAGTTAAGAGGTAACGTGCTTATTTGTTGAAAAAAATGCAAACATGCACTCTGATTATACAGAGTAGAATTGGAGTGGTACAGCAGATTTTAAGACAACAGATTCTGCCGTATTTAGTCTAGTGTAACAGAGCAAGCACTCAAATATTTTATGGTAATAAATAAAACCACAGCCAGAGCTGGTAATAAATATCCTGCCGACAACCAGTGAATATAACTGCATTCAGATGAAATGATTTTCAGAAGCAAATGCATGACACTAATTCTAGTGTTGGGGTTGGGCAGAGATGCAAGATGGCAGAGGCATTTACAAGATCTCTAGCAAAAAATTGAAGCTCGATTGAAAGACATGGTAAAGTGCTTCTGGAGAGCGTTAACTCAGATCAAAATGTCATACACATTCCCACTACAGTATATTGATGCTTGAATGTACGAATTCTGAAGGGGCTTTTTTTTAAATCTGAGGAAAGATAATTGCTTGATAGTTCCATTGCAATATGTCCCATTTATAGCCAGTAGACTGAAACTTTTACAAGCTTTTTAAAAATCTTTTTGGTTTTCTGAATTTAGATATTTGTTCCTTTTAGGGTTTTTTAATCATTATTTACAAACTTTACATCTTTCTGCAGCAGAGAACATTTCTATATTAATTAATAGGAACAATAGGTAGTTAAATGAAAAATCAGCATAGTAGTCCTCTATAAACTCAATTTATTGAGTAACAAATGAAATGGTATTTGCAAGTAAATTGTCGCACTAAAACAACCAAAGTGCAACTAATTAGCTTTTGAAAAATGCAGTTGAAATTGATTATATTTTTGTGTTCTCAAACTGTGTCATCGGCACACAGGCTGAGAAATATAAATGGCACAAATTGTTTATATGCAGAATCTGAGAATTGAGTGGAATTTAATGCAAAATATTATTTCCCATGGACATTTTGTGCTGAAGGAAAAATTTGCTGGATTTATGCTTTGCACTGAAGAGTAGAATCATTATGTTATACTTCTACTCCCGTGCAAATGGAATTCATAAAAGCAAGGTACCAACTGGTGCAATCAGCAATATTTTCAGTAGAACAATTCAGTTAAAGCTGTATACAACATAGTGTAGCGACCATAGAGAATGGTCCAGGTCGTCGAACCCTCGGATTGGCCAGCGAGGTCACGTGGGAACGCGACCATGAGGATTGGTCCAGCAAACGACATCGCTGATTGGCCAGCGATGTCAGGTGCGCGTTTGGCGCCCGTTTTAGCCAGTTCGGCGAAGTCTTCAAGGAAGACAGTAAGTTTATATTGGTTGTCCTGTAACTTGTTGTTTTGATTCTGTATTCGTGTATTGCGGCTGCAATAAACTTCGTCTACAACTAGCAAGTTTCGGACTCGCCATATTGGTGACCCCGAACGTGATCTGGACGATCACCAACTGAGCAGGAACCCGACGCCTCGTTGACGATGACCGAGCAGGGCACACCGGAGTCAGGCGCGGCAGGCGTTCATCTTCCGTTATTTTGGACGTACGCACCGCAAGCTTGGTTTATCCACGCCGAGGCTCAATTCCACATAAAGAAGGTGTCGGACGATTCCACGAAGTACTTCTACCTCGTCAGCGCTCTATCGCCGGACACAACCAAGCGCATGATGCGGTTTATCATAACTTCACCTGCGGAAGACAAATACGAAACCATGAAGAAGGCATTACTGCGAACCTTCGGGTTAAATAAGCATGGTGGTGCGGCAAAACTTCTGCACCTACCGGAGCTTGGAGACCAACTGCCTTCCGTCCGCATGGCTGAAATGATGGTGCTAGCCGGTGAGCATACGGATTGCCCGATGTTTGAACAGGCATTCCGCGAGAAACTTCCCGAGGATGTCCGACTGCTGCTTACGGATTGTTCTTTTAAGGACCCCGAAGCATATGCAGCGAAAGCGGACGCGCTCATAGCGGGAAAAAACAAGGCCAGTGATTCCATCAACAAAGTCTCGACATCGGTGACCACGCCACAGCGACGGAAAGATGGCGCCACGTCTCCCGCCAATTCCCCGAAAGCCCGCCAAAAAGATCCGCACAAGCGCGGCTGGTGCTATTATCACCTACGATGGGGTAACGAATCCCGCAACTGTCGTTTGCCTTGTACCTTCGCGGGAAATGCCTCGGCCGATCGTACATAGGGGCAGTTACGATTGGCCAGAACCGGCGCCTCTATGTCCATGATCGATTCACGGACACAGAATTTTTGGTAGACACCGGAGCCATCGTCAGCATAGTGCCGCCGACCGACCTCGAAACCAGATCGGGTAAGACAGGTCCCACCCTCATCGCGGTTAACGGCAGCCCAATTCGCACTTTCGGCACACGGAAGATGTCCCTTGCTTTAGGCCTCCGCACGTACGAATGGCCATTCATCATAGCCGACGTCAAACAAGCGATCCTGGGCGCAGATTTTCTCTGGGCTTTTTCACTTGTTCCTGATGTCCGCGGTAACGACCTCCGACCCGCTGCTGAAGACGAGCACGTCGCTCCGACAATCGCCTCCTCGCCCAGCCCTACTGTCCAGGCCGTCGTCGCGGCCCCCGACTCGTATGCTGCGATTCTGGCAGAGTTCCCAGAGCTGCTCGTCCAACGTTTTGACGCACCTTCAGCTAAGCACGGTGTAGTCCATCACATCCGCACTGAAGGCCCTCCTGTTTTCGCTCGGGCCAGGAGACTACCGCCAGACAAACTGGTGGTGGCACGGGCGGAGTTCAGGAAGATGGAGGAAATGGGAATTGTTCGTCAGTCCGACAGCCCGTGGGCCTCGCCGTTACACATGGTCTCCAAGGCATCTGGGGGGTGGAGGCCATGTGGCGATTATCGGCGTCTCAATGCTGTCACCACGGCTGATCGCTACCCCATATCGCACCTACAGGACTTTTCATCTGGACTGGAAGGAGCGGTGGTGTTTTCCAAAATCGATTTGGTGCGAGGATACCATCAGATTCCGGTGCGACCGGAGGACATACAAAAAACTGCAACTATTACTCCGTTCGGGTTGTTTGAATGGTTGCGTATGCCTTTCGGTTTAAAGAACGCGGCACAGGCTTTCCAGCGACTGATGGACCGCGTGGGCAGGGGTTTACCCTTTGTGTTTATTTATTTAGACGACATCCTGGTAGCCAGCCCCTCAGTGCAAGAACACCAGGCCCATTTGCGGACCGTGTTCCAGCGGCTCCAAGACCACGGGCTCATTATTCAACCCGCCAAATGTCAATTCGGCCTGCCTGCTCTCGATTTTCTAGGTCACAGAATTACCTCTGCCGGCGCTGTCCCTTTGCCAGAGAAGGTGGGGGCTATCCGGGCTTTCCCCAGGCCTACCACAGTAAAAGGGCTGCAGGAGTTCGTAGGCATGGTTAATTTCTACCATAGATTCGTTCCGGCAGCGGCGCGAGTCCTGCGCCCACTTTTCCAATGCCTTGCAGGTAATCCGGTAGAGTTGTTGTGGTCCCCGGCCGCAGAGTCGGCTTTTACGGCAGCTAAGGCAGCCTTGGCAGACGCCACCATGCTGGTCCATCCGAGCCCCTCCGCCCCCACGGCCCTGACGGTTGACGCCTCTGACGTGGCGGTGGGCGGGGTTCTGGAGCAGCAGGTTGGTGGCCGTTGGCAGCCTTTAGCGTTTTTCAGCCGGCAACTAAATTCGGCCGAGCTGAAATATAGCGCATTTGACCGAGAGCTTCTAGCTCTCCATTTAGCTGTCCGTCATTTCAAGTATTTCCTCGAGGGCCGCCCATTTGTGGCATTTACGGACCACAAGCCATTAACATTTGCTTTTTTGAAATTGTCTGACCCATGGTCGGCCCGCCAGCAGCGGCACCTGACTGCTATCTCAGAATTTACCACAGATGTCCGTCATATCGCGGGTAAGCTGAATGCCGTTGCTGACGCCCTGTCTAGACCTGCTTTTCCCCCTATTTCGGCGGTGGACTGCGAAGTGGATCCCCAGGAGCTCGCGGAGGCACAGCTCCTGGCGGATACCGTTTCGACGTACCAGTCCACCACTTCGGGATTGAAGTTGGCCCAGGTAGCTTGTGGGTCGGAGGGCACGAAAGTCTGGTGCGATGTTTCTCTTCCTCGCCCCAGGCCGGTAGTACCGCCCTCCCTTCAGCGCCGGGTTTTCGATGCTATTCATGGGCTGGCACACCCGTCCATCCGCTCCACCTCTGCCTTGGTGGCAGCGAGGTTTGTCTGGCATGGCCTGCGGAAACAGGTAGCGGGATGGGCACGTTCCTGCGTGCCCTGTCAGACCGCTAAGGTTCAGCGCCACGTCCAGCCCCCCGTACAGGATTTCGAAGTCCCGGCTTTTCGTTTTTTCCACATCCACGTGGATTTGGTCGGGCCTTTGCCTTCCTCCCGGGGCTACACCCACCTCCTCACGGTGGTGGATCGGTTCACCCGGTGGCCAGAGGCTTTCCCATTGTGTGATATCTCGTCAGCGTCTTGTGCTAGGACTTTGGCCCTTCACTGGGTAGCTCGTTTCGGGGTCCCGGCAGTTATTACAACTGACAGAGGACCACAGTTCACTTCGTCCCTCTGGGCCGCGCTGGCGGAACTGTACGGGTCCAAATTGCAACCCACAACTGCATATCACCCCCAGGCAAATGGACTCGTAGAAAGGTTCCACCGCCAACTTAAGGCGTCCCTCTGTGCAAGGCTTGAAGGCCCAGACTGGGTAGACCAACTCCCTTGGGTTCTGTTGGGCATCCGGACGGCTCCTAAGCCAGATCTCGGTGCGTCGTCCGCAGAGCTGGTATATGGCTCGACCCTTCGAGTACCTGGAGATCTGTTTCCGGACACTTCAGCCCTGCTCCCTACAGTCCCATCAGCGTTAGCAGCTCTCCGGGAACGGGTGGGCTCCCTGGCTCCAGTGCCGACTTCACGTCATGGGTGTCCCATGGTACATGAACCGTCTTCCCTGAAGGACTGTGAGTTTGTTTTTTTGCGTAAAGATGCCCATCGCGCCCCGTTGCAGAGGGTCTATCAAGGGCCGTTTCGGGTTTTACGTAAGGGAACGGCTACTTTCACCTTAGACATGGGCGGCAAGAGTGAACTCGTCTCGGTGTCCCGGCTTAAACCTGCCCATTTGGACCCAGATCAACCAGTCCTGGTCGGTCAAACCCCTAGAAGAGGCCGACCTCCGTTAGTTCCGCCCAGTCCACAAACCCCCATTCTGACAGTTCCTCCGGGACCTCCAGTTTCGGCAGTTCCCCTAGGACCCCCCGTTTCGGCAGTTCCTCCAGGACCCCCCGTTCCGGTAGTTCCTCCAGAACCTCCCGTTCCGGCTGTTCCACCAAGTCCGGAACCACCGGCTCCTGTGGTTCAGGCTGTCCCTCTCCGTACTCGTTATGGTCGCGAAATCCGGCTCCCTGCTAGGTTCCGCACCTCGGGTTCTGGGGGGGGGGTCATGTAGCGACCATAGAGAATGGTCCAGGTCGTCGAACCCTCGGATTGGCCAGCGAGGTCACGTGGGAACGCGACCATGAGGATTGGTCCAGCAAACGACATCGCTGATTGGCCAGCGATGTCAGGTGCGCGTTTGGCGCCCGTTTTAGCCAGTTCGGCGAAGTCTTCAAGGAAGACAGTAAGTTTATATTGGTTGTCCTGTAACTTGTTGTTTTGATTCTGTATTCGTGTATTGCGGCTGCAATAAACTTCGTCTACAACTAGCAAGTTTCGGACTCGCCATAATAGGAAGACTATGCGACTCCCTCTGAGATTTGTATTTTGTAGAGATTTTGTATGTCAAAGCATAATCTTTATAACTAGCCCCTTCTAAATGTATTTATGGAATGTGTTGTCATTGGCAAGGCAAGCAGTTTCTGGCTGCTCTTATAAAAATGGTGGTGTACCTGTGGTTCATGTGCGAAAAGAGCTTCCACAATGCACTCTGGAGGATTTCCATTTGCTTGACAGCAACGGGACATATTTCCGGTCAAGCCTGGGCATGATTTGGAGTGGAATTTTCAGTTGACAATGTTTCCATGCCTGCTAGCCCTTTCCCAGTAGAGGTCGCAGGTTTAGATGGTGCTGCTGATGAGGCTTTGACATGCAGTCACACTGCATCCTCGAGTTAACACTGCAGCCTGTTCAGCGAGAATTTAGCATGGTTGGAGAGGTGTCGATCTGGGATCAGCTGCTTCATCTAGCATCCGCCAATCTTCTTAAGTGTGGTCAGAATTGCACATATCCGAGCCAGTTAGAAGGTGCATTTTGCTGCAGGATATCCAGCCTTGACCCTGCTTTCATTGTCACTGAATATATGTTGCTGGTCCAATTATTATCTTCAATAATAAAGATGATCTTGACTTAGCAATGGAACATGTTTCCCAGTCAAGGTTCAGTGTAATTTAGAGTGAAATTTGGTGTGATATAGCCAAAATATGAGGACCAACCAATCTCAGATAATCTCAGGTAACAGTGATTATAAGGTCAGATCTATTAACATAGATATGGATATTTTAAAACTTGACATTGACAGTGTTCTGCACAAACAAAGGTAACAGCAGGATGAGAGAGAAAAATGTATACTTCACTCAAGGGAATCGCTGAGTATTTGCCTATTAGACCTGAAGCAGATAACTTCTACTCAGTGGGATTGTGTGAAACAGAATCAGTATTTGGTACTCCTCTGCATCCCTCTGTTTTTATTACTGACGAAGTTTATTTAGCCACAGCAGGTCAGGCAGCATCTCAGGAGAGAAGGAATGGGCGACGATTCGGGTCGAGACCCTTCTTCAGACTGATGTCAGGGAGGCAGGACAAAGGAAGGATATAGGTGGAGACAGGAAGACATTGGGAGATCTGGGAAGGGGGAGGGGGACAGAGGAACTATCTAAAGTTGGAGAAGTCAATGTTCATACCACTGGGCTGCAAGCTGCCCAGGCGAAATATGAGGTGCTGTTCCTCCAATTTCCAGTGGGACTCACTATGGCACTGGAGGAGGCCCATGACAGAAAGGCCAGACTGGGAATGGGAGGGGGAGTTGAAGTGCTCAGCCACCGGGAGATCAGATAGGTTTACGCGGACCGAGCGCAGGTGTTGAGCAAAGCGATCGCCGAGCCTGCGTTTGGTTTCGCCGATGTAAATAAGTTGACATCTGGAGCAGCGGATGCAATAGATGAGGTTGGAGGATGTGCAGGTGAACCTCTGTCTCACCTGGAAAGACTGTTTGGGTCCTTGGATGGAGTTGAGGGGGGAGGTAAAGGGACAGGTGTTGCATCTCATGCGGTTGCAGGGGAAAGTGCCCGGGGATGGGGTGGTTTGGGTAGGAAGGGACGAGTGGACCAGGGAGTTACGGAGGGAACGGTCTCTGCGGAATGCAGAAAGGGGAGGGGATGGGAAGATATGGCCAGAGGTGGGGTCCCGATGTAGGTGACGGAAATGTTGGCGGATGATTTGTTGGATACGCTGGCTGGTGGGGTGGAAGGTGAGAACGAGGTGGATTCTGTCCTTGTTACGAGTGGGGGGAGGGGGAGCAAGAGCGGAGCTGCGGGATGGACATCTGCTGATTCAGCTGGCTTTTTACATCTCACAGTTGTGTGAAATGTTGTCTGTAGGTGGCACAACGTTGGTGTACTGAGCATCAAGATTTTGTATTTTGAGAAATTAGGTAGTTTTCTTCCTGATTGGGAAATGCACGGTTATTATGCTCATATTCACAGGCATAGAACTTGCAGGCATCACCCAGAATGCCTGCAAAATCTATTTAAGCATTTTAATAAGCATATTGATGACAAACACTTGACAGAATGTAGAGATGTTTAGTTCTTGGTAAAATTATCTTCAATGCTGTGACCGACCAGTTCCATTTTACAAGTGTTTGACCAGTGATGACCTGTTCCAATCGGACAGGGAACCAAGCATTGCTTCTTCTAGTTTGCAAATATTTTAAGATTTTTTGTTTAGATTATCTACTCGGAGCTTGAGATGATGTACAAAACTTGCATTACTCAGTTTTCTGTGGCCTATTGCAGTGATAAACTAGGATTATCTTCTGCTATCGGGTTATAGAAAGCAGACTGGGCAGCGTAAATGTTAATGGCTGCTCCGGCCCACAGTGTACACAGAACAAAATGGCAATACTAAGGGCATTACGGAAAGAAAAGACAAAACTTTCTGTGTAGTAAACTTCTTCATCTTGTGCTGTTGTTGCTGTTCCATTGGATTGAGAATAACTTGCTTCCATTCCATTCTGTGGTTGCTGTTGAGACTGTAGACGTAGGCGTATCTTGCTTGGTAACAGGTTCTTACACACACTACATTCACTATACATACAATCAAACAACACTATATCAGAGAGCCAAAAGCTGCTGCGCCCGTGTGCGCCGCCATTATAAGAATAATGATCATGGCTGATCATTCTCAATCAGTACCCCGTTCCTGCCTTCTCCCCATACCCCGTGACTCCGCTATCCTTATGAACTCTATCTTGCTCTCTCTTGAAAGCATTCAGCGAACTGGCCTCCACTGCCTTCTGAGGCAGAGAATTCCACAGATTTACAACTCTCTGACTGAAAAAAGTTTTTCCTCATCTCAGTTCTAAATGGCCTACCCCTTATTCTTAAACTGTGGCCCCTGGACTCCCCAACTTTGGAACATGTTTCCTGCCTCCAACATGTCCAACCTCTTAATAATCTTATATGTTTCAATAAGATCCCCTCTCATCCTTCTAAATTCCAGTGTTTACAAGCCTAGTCGCTCCAGTCTTTCAACATATGACAGTCCCGCTATTCCGGGAATTAACCTAGTAAACCTACGCTGCACGCCCTCAATAGCAAGAATGTCCTTCCTCAAATTTAGAGACCAAAACTGCACACACTATACTCCAGGTGCTGTCTCACTAGGGCCCTGTACAACTGCAGAAGGACATCTTTGCCCCTATACTCAACTCCTCTTTTATGAAGGCCAACATGCCATTAACTTTCTTCACTGTCTTCTGTACCTGCATGCTTACTTTCATTGACAACACCCAGATCTCGTTGTACTTCCCCTTCTCCTAACTTGACACCATTCAGATAATAATCTGCCTTCTTGTTCTTGCCACCAAAGTGGATAACCTCACAGTTATCTACATTAAACTGCATCTGCCCATTCACCCAACCCGTCCAAGTCACCCTGCATCCTCACAGCATCCTCCTCACAGTTCACACTGCCACCCAGCTTTGTGTCATCTGCAAATTTGCTAATGTTACTTTTAATCCCTTCATCTAAATCATTAATGTATGTTGTAAATAGCTGCGGTCCCAGCACTGAGCTTTGCGGTACCCAACTAGTCACTGCTTGCCTTTCTGAAAGGGACCCTACTCTGAAAGAGTTAATCCCTACTCTTTGGTTCCTGTCTGCCAACCACTGAAACATGAAATTAAAGTGATGAGCGGAAAGAATTGGGGATTCATAAAGATATTGGGGCGGATGGGGGGAGTCAGTCTACCCCACGACCGAAGGGGGAGGTGTTGTCCAGTTTGATAGTCAAAGGGAAGAAGGATCTCCTGTGGCATTCTGTCCTGCATCTTGGTGGAACCAGTCTGTTGCTGAAGGTACTCCTCAGGTTGACCAGTGTGTCATGGTGGAGGTGAGCTTTATTATCCAAGATGCTCTGCAGTTTGAGGAGCATCCTCACCTCCAAGACCACCTCCCATGAATCCAAGTCCGTCCCCAGGACGGTGCCAGCCTTCCTGATGAATTTGTTAATCTTATTGGCGTCCACGACCTTCGCCCTGCTGCCCCAGCACACGACAGCAAAGAAGAAGACACTGGATACCACTGATTGGTAGAACATTTGCAGCATCTCACTGCAGACATTGAAGGAGCGGAGCCTTCTCAAAAAGTACAGCCGGCTCTGTCCCTTCTTGTACAGGGCCTCAGCATTCCTGGACTTGTCCAGTTTACTGTCCAGGTACAAAGTATTTGTACTCCCTGGTAAACTGCACATCCACAACCATTGATGGAGACAGGGGTCAAGGGTGTTCCTCTCCTCCTAAAGTCCACCACTCACTCCTTAGCCTTGTTGGTGTTAAGCAGCAGGTGATTCAGCCCACACCACTCAACAATGTCATTGACTACACCTCTGTATTCAGCTTGCCTCCCCTCACTGATGCAGCCCACAATTGCAGAGTCATCTGAAAACTTCTGCAGGTGGCAGGAGTCCAAGTTCTTCCTTCATCCTCCAGATGCACCTGTTCACCTATTAGGGAGAAAGAATTTGAAAAATATGAACTATCAGCTTTAAAGCAGTGCATAAAATGACACTGGAATCCACATGTAAAGCAAGTGAGGGGAGGTGTCAGCTCCAAAGGTACTCCCCTCTGTAATGTTGCGCCTTGCAATAAAGTGTTGCCCTCACACATAGGTTCGCGCTCTGGTCAGGCAAGAGCCCTGAACTGCTGTTTCACTATTCCTATGATGTTCTTCGTCATGATCCTACTGTTCCCCTGGCCCTGGTTATCTGTTCCATGGGTACCTTGCACAAAACCTACAAAAATTGGGCATTGGAACAGTAATCGCACTGTCTGTGCTTTCAATGTGAGCACTTTCAATGTATGATACTTTATACATACATTGAATGGAGCAAGGCACTCCTGTCCATCACTGAATTACATCGTGTTGGCTGTTGAAGTCAGTGGGGAAAGTGATACGAGTTAACCTTGAGGTAATTACTTGCAACTGAATCGATCTATTCAATGCAGCTGTGCTGCAGACTGGGAGATGTGCCTCCATTCTCTCTCGCTGGCTGAACTTACACTGAATTTGATTTCAATAAGCTTCACAATTACCTGTTCTGTTCATAGTTCTATTCTGAAAATAGTTCACAAGGTACGAGTGGCACTGTGTGTGTCTGTGTGCATGCCACATTCATGCACACAGACTGAAGGGAGTCCAGAATTGATGCCAATTGGAATATAACAGGGCAGAATGCAGATTGTAATAGTGAATTACTTGGGTGCCCAGCATGGCTACCATACTGAGTTGTCCACTAGAATCAGGGAGAATCTACCCTTGTCACTAAGCTGCCGCTAATGATTCTTGAAATGCTTTTCACCGCTTGCAGTGGTGGTTCCCGTTGAGAATGACGCATGGCAGCTCGATAAGTAACCTCCATGACAACTAAATCTTTTTAAGTCCTTTGCTGCTCCTAGAAAATCTGGCATGGGTCCCTTGTACACCGCATCAGCAGCTGTATTCGTCCATTGTGCCATCCTTGTTCAGTGTCCGGGTACTGGGTGCTCTCTTATGGTTCAACAGAAAGGTAATTGTACCCCTGGAAATTAAGATTTCATGAACAGCTGATCAGAAATTCTCTAATCATGTAATGTTAATATGCTGCTACCCACACCGTATAAATATCAAACACCCTCTCTCATGAAACGTTGGTCCCTTTCCGCACAGTATCCAGTGTTTCCTTCGTCTTTTGTATAAATAGGCACTCCCTGATATCAGCTAGCTAAATATTTTATTGTGCTTCCTTATTGTGAGTGCGTTCATCAGAGGAAGTTCTCTGTATCTGTATTTTGCGAACTTTCATTATTTTTCCGAATTCTTCACAATTCCCGTTTCTTTTGCTGAGATCCAGAAAGCATTTCCAATGCAGGATCTGTTCAGCATTATACAGATGGCTTGGTTAGATTGATAGTATCTAAGAATTGCCCTGTTGGTTACCATGTAAATTGATTCTATAAGCTGATGGCAAAATAGCTATTTCAACCTTTCTCATTTTATTTTCTCTCCTTGACAATTCCACACTCAACACTGTGACTAGGATAAACAACTTGGATTAAAATTCTACCAGGCTCTGTTTGTGGGAATCATGGTGTGATACAGTACAGACACAGGTCCTTCAGCCCATCACATTTGTGCTAACCATCTATACTAATACCATTTTATCCTCACATACTTGTAAACTTGCCCCACATTCTACCACTGACTCAAACACTATGTGGAGTGGTCAATCCCTGCATCTATGAAATGTGGAAGGAGGGCTAAGCACACAGGGGGAACAGGGGGAACGTGCAAACTCCACACGGATAACATTGGAGGTCAGGATCGAACTGGGGTCGCTGGACCTGTGAGTCTGTAGCTCCACCAGCAGTGTCGCCCTGAACTGTGTTGCTTTCATGCAGAATATCAAGTCAAGTCAAGGTTATTGTCAGAGGCATAAGTACGGTGAGGTACAGGTACAATGAAAATCTTAATTGCAACAGTATCACAGGCACATATACTCAGACGACAACAGAACATGTTACAAGTTATACAAGACAATGAAAATAGAAAATCTGTGCAAAATAAGACATTAGTGCAAAAACGCAATTAGTAAATGGGTCCATGAGATAATTCGTATTGTTCTGTTGCCAAGACAAGATTAGGATTTGCAGGTCAGTTCCAGAACCTGATGGTTGCAGGAAATGAGCTGTTCCCAAACCTGGTTGTGTGGGACTATAGGCTTCTGTATCTCCTGGTGGAGATCCTTGATGATAGATGCAGTCTTCTTGAGGCAGCACCTCACGTAGATGGTATCAATGGTGGGAAAGACTGTGCCCACCATGGACTGGGCTAAGATCACCATTCTTTGCAGCTTCATGCCTTCCTCTGTATTGGAATTGCCATGCCAGGCCACCAGTCAGAATACTTTCTAAAGTGCATCTGTAGAAGTCTGTTAGAATGTTATGTGGCATGTCAAATCACTTTAAATTTCCAAGAAAATAGGGGAACCAGACACCTTATTTGTGATTACTTCTGTGTGCTGGGCCAGGCCAGGTCATCTGAAATGTTAATACCCAAGACTATGAAGTTGCAAACTCTCTCCACCGGTGACCCATTGATGAAAACTGGCATGTGGTCTCCTGGCTTCCCCTTTCTGAAGTTAACATTGGTTTTATTGTTTTGAGAAAGAGGATAGTCTCATAGCACCACTCAAGCAGGTGTTCCATCTGTCTACTGACTCATCACCACCCATGATTTGGCCAGCAGCAGTAGTGGCGAATTTAAAGATGGTATTGGAGCTGTGCTTAGCTACCCAGTCATGGGTGTAAAGAGAGTGGAGCAGAGGGTTCAGCACACATCCCAGAGGTACAGTTGTGTTGATGTTGTTACCAATCCACGCTAAGTAAGGTCTGCCAATGAGGAAGTTGAGAATCCAGTTGCAAAGGTAAGTGGGCCAGATCTTGAAACTTGATGAGTTTGGAAAGGTTGAACGCCAAGGTGTAGTCAATGAACATCAGGCTGATATACAGTAAGTATTCCTGTTATCCAGGTGGTCCAGAACATAGTGAAATAGCATCTGCTGTTGACCTGTTATGGCGATAAGCAAATTAAAAATAACAATTGAAGGTTTGAGGTGGAAGTTAAAATAGTTATACATATCCAGAGATAGACACAATATGCTGGAGTAGTGGGTCAGGCAGCATCCCAGGAGAACATGGACAGGCGACATTTCAGGTGGAATTCTTTCTCGTACATATTCAGAATAAGGTGAGGGCTGTGCCATCATTGGAGAGGTTGGAGTCACATTTATGAGTTATAATACTGTGGCAAATCACTGAAGCTGCTTCTTGGTAAAGCAAGCAAGAAATTTGCTTGGGAGAAAGACTGTGAAATTGGGAAGTGCATGGTTAATGTTGGGAGGCAAGGACAGGATGGGAAGCCAACAGCAGCATTTTTGCTCCTTGTGAGCCACAAGGCTCTTTTAAAGATTAAATGAGCTACAAATGAGTTAACATTTCTGCAGCTAGGGTCCTTCCTGCTACCAGATGTTGGCAACTGATCTGAGAATGATTGGGCATTAATTGTTCTTATGGTTTTAATAATGTGCATATTGCAGTGATATAGTTGTGATGATGTGATACTGCATTTAATTTGACTCGAGCAACTCTGGGCAGGCAGATTCCCTAGGCCTGAATTCAAAGATGAAAAGAACTGGGTTATTGAGTTGAGGATTGGTGGGAGGGAATACATTTTGAAATGCGAGGTAAACATCACAAAATTCCCATCACCATCTCCACACCCATTCCTTTCCCCTAACCGTCAGCATAAATCCTCACTTGCAATGGTCCTCCCCCCATCCCCTCCCCGGCAGGTCGAGATACATTCACTGTTTATTCTACATCTTTATTTCTTTAATTTCCTTTAGCAAATAAATTTCACTATTGAATATTCGCTTTGTGAAAATTCATGATATAATTCATATCTCATTCCAAGAAAATCATAAGAATAATGTCAAAGTAGGCGGGTTTATTTGGATATTTTCAGGGATGAGTGCTTACAATTATGAAAAGCTAAGAGTTAGCAGTTTTCCCATGAGAGTTTAGAAAATTGAAATGTCACCTCAATTTAGAGCAATCATGGAAAGGTAAATTAAACTTATTCTTTCCATGGGTTCATGAGATGGTAACAAAAGCAGAATTTGAAGATAATCACATAATGATTAGGACAGTTAGAGAAAGATATCAATACAAGAGAGTAGTAAAGGGCCGGCCCCACTTAGGCGATTTCAAGGCGACTGCCGGCGACTAATTGAGAATTACCTGCGATCTATAAAACTCGACAGAATACAAAATCACAAATAATTACCATGCCGATTTTAAGATTAATTTAAAATCATAATGAAAAATTCTTGATATAATTGGACTGAGTCTTATGGAAAATATTTCATTTTCATTATGATTGATTCCAATAATCAATGTGCTGATATAACATTTGGTTCATCAGGTCTGTGTTTTCCACAACACAAGCTTTCCAGGTTTACCTCACAATTCAACTTTCTCTCAGACCTCCTCTGAACATCCCTCTTTTCTCGACAAATGCCTTTAACTTTAAAAAAATCATGGGTTATGGCAGAGGCTTCCATATTCTTAAGGGCCTGTCCCACTTAGGCGATTTTTTAGGCGACTGTCAAAGTTGTAGCAGATCGCCGAAATCTTCTTTTACCCGAGGACAATGACCACGGCAATGCCGAGTCAGGTCGAGATTACACCGTCTTCGGAAACACTGCGAAATTCCCATGCTTATCAATGCTTCTCCGGCGTCCTAATTTTCGCCGAAATCACTGACAAGTTTGTAATTACTTGAGAGTTTTGGAATATAACATCTTGCCTGGGTTACTTGAAAACTAAGCTTCACGGTAACAAGGCGTAAACTGGATTGACTTCCAGTTTACTAATAGCAGTATTAAAATATTTAATTTTAAACGTGGTTAAATGGATTTTTGTGCAGAGTGTGGGCATTCTTTGAAAATGTACGGGAGATGCATATCTGATTTCTGGGTTGCATATCTGGGTTGGGAGCCTAATTTAAATGTAATCGCTGATGGCCATAAACATCACGAAATTCCCACGCTTACCTGACCGTCAAACTCTCGCCTCCAATCTACCTGTCAAATGTGCTGACGGTAAATAAATTGGTTAAACACAAGTATTTTATGGTATCTTCAAATGACTTTACTTAATTTAATATTACGTGCTTCTAAATGTAACTGCGACAACCTAGCAAACCTGGGGACAGCATGCGACAGCGCCCGCAATAAGCAGCGATATCTGGTGACAAGCCAGCTGTCGCCGAGAAATTTAAATCCGGTTGATCCACTACGATTCTTTGAAGACTCCTCACGAGCATATTTATACATTTCACCTAAAGGCCATCAGTCTGCCACTGAAGTTTTCTTCAAGATTAAACATGCTTGGTTGCTTCCAATACAGAAAGCAATAAATATCACTGCAATTGTATAATTTCAGCAAAATAGTTTCAAGCTAACAGGATGTTTATGGTGTTTAAATTAAATAAGTATTCAGTGCATGGAACTGCAGGATGTGAAAGAATTGAAACATATAAAGTCCTGAGAGGACTTGGCAGGGTGAATGATGTTTCTTTTTCTGGGAAATCTCAAACGAGGGGCAACTGTTAAAAATAAGGAGTTGCCCATTTATGTTGAAGATAAGGCAAAGACTTTTCTCGCAGAGGGTTATGGGTCTTAGGAACTTTCACAAAGGGCAGTGGAGACAGAATAGTTTTTTTAAGTCGAGTGTGGAGGATTTTTGATGTTATATTCCAGATTAGGAGCAACAGTGTGAACAGTTTTTGCAGAAAGATAGGAATTCAGAGTTGAAGTTACATTTAGACCAGCCATGATCTTTTGGAATGCGGCACAATCATGAAGGCACAGCAGTGCACACTGTAGCTCCTAATCTGGATGTTTTTATTGTTGTATTATTCATGTATTTATTTTGAGGATAGGTAGAAACATTCAGAAAAAAATTATCGGGCGCATCAAGCATAATGAGCTTTCGGCAATGGGAAGGGCAGCTCACCTCTGCATTGGTGATGAAAGAAACCTGATATAGAAATTGCTGTTCGTACAATCACAGCACCACCATTTTTGTGATAACAGTAAAACTTTTTTTTTGCAAATGACAAGCAATAGATTGGTAATTGATAAAAAGCAAGCCAAATATAGAATCTTGAAGCAAGATTGTAGTTAAAAGACAGTTAAAAGATTGTAGTTAAAAGCTGGTATTGTAGTCTTCTTCTTGCGTTTGAGGCAGCAGAAGTTATGAAGCTGCTTCTGCTTCTGCTTCTGCTGTCTCTGTTTGTTGTCGTTCGGCTAACTGAGGTCAGTTGACAGGGCTCACCACAGGGTGGTCGACAACATGAGCCCCGTATTGTAGTTAAAAGACCGAGGACTGTAGAAGAGACATACTTGTATGAGCATCCTTTCATCTTTTCACTATCTTTGCCAATACACGTTTTAATAAACTATAAGAGTGCTTAATATCAGATTTTTACTTCTAGGATCAAATAAATCCTTTGAGGAGAAGGGGTAAGGCAGTATATTTATGTGGTAAAATCAGGAGGGTAAACAGGGGGTAAGGGATAGCTTGGCAGATATGGTGAATGTAAATCCAAAGAGATTCTACAAGTATATTCACGCACGAAAGTAACAAGGGAGAGAAAAGGGCTCCTGAATGATCAACAAACGTCCATGCATGCAGGCAGAGGAAATGGGCAAGGTGTTAAATTAGTTTCTCGCCTATATTTTTTGTGGAGAAAGATATGGAGGTTAAGGAATTTAGGGAAGGTAATACATGTGTAAATGAGAGTCCACATTATAGAAGAGGTGCTGGAGGTCTTAAAATACATAAAGGTAGATAAATTCCTGAGACCTGATCAAGTGTATCTTAGCACTGTGTGGGCAGCTGGGGAAGAAATTGCAAGGGCGCTGGCAGAGATATTTTGTATCATCAATAGCCACAGGGAAGGTTCTGGAGACTGGAGGGTGGCGAATGGTGTGCCTCTATTTAAGAAAGACTGCAAGGAAAAGCCTTGGGACTACAGACCAGTGAGCCTTGCATTAGCATCAGTGATGAATTAGTTATTGAATGGCATTCTGAGAGATAGGATTTAAATGCATTCCGAATAGAATTGACTGATTCGGGATAGTTATCTCGACTTTGTGCATGGGATATCACGTCTCACCAACTTGATCATGTTTTTTGAAGAGATGATCAAGAGGATTGATGAGGACAATGTAGTAGATGTCTTCATGGATTTTGGCAAAACCTTTGATAAGATACAAATTGGTAAACTAGTCTGAAAAGTTAGAACACAAAGGATCTAGGGTGAGCTAGCCAATTGGATAAAAATTGACGTAGGTGGGTGAACAGACAATGGTGGTAGAGAGTTGTTTTTCCGATGCCTGTAACAAATGATGAAACACAGGGATTGATGCTGGGTATACTGTTCATTATTTATATAATGGATTTAGATATGAATGTAGGAACATGTGAATGTAGAATTAATAATAGGTGGGATTAGCTTGGTTATACAACTTGGTCAGCATGGTTAATACGTTTGCGGATGATTCTAAAATTGGTGGTGAGATGGACAGTAAAGAAGATTATCTATGATTACTAGGTTTTGATCAGCTGGGCCACTGGGTTGAGGAATAGCAAATGGAATTTACTTAAGATAAATGCATGGTGTTACATTTAGGTAGGACTGACCAGGGCCGGACTTGCACAATGAATGGTCGGGTCTTGGAGGGTATTGTAGAACAGAGACTGAGGGATGCATGTACATAGTTCCATGAAAATGGTGACATAGAATATAGGATGGAGTCGAAGGCATTTGACATGCAAGCCTTGATTGGCCAGAATACTGAGTACAAGAATTGGGATATCATGTTACAGCTGAACAAGACATTGGCAAGGCCACATCTGGAGCACTTGTGCATTTCTGCTCGCCCTGTTATAGGAAAGAGGTCATTAGACTGGAAAGGACGAAAAAAAAGATTTATGAGGATGTTAACAACTGTGGGCAGTTTGAGTTTTGGAGGGATATGGGCCAGGCATATGCAAGTGGAATTAGCTTGATTATACAATGATTATACAAAGACTTGTTTTCGTGTTATGCAGCTCTATGACGATGATTAATTACTTATAATTTGAACAAACAAAACAGCATGAACTTGATGTGAAATTACTTTAACATCAGGGACAATTGCAAAGAAAACATGACTGATTATTTACATGCTTAAGGTTTATGCAAAAATATATATTTTTCTTAAAAAAAACATTTTACGCCATCAAATTGCACTGCATTTTAAATTGTAAAATATTGATGTTAAGATTGACCTACAGCAGAAATCACTTCCTGTAAAAATGTTGTTTAGTGTACCAGCTTACTTGGCATTGATGTTTATATCAAAGTACATCTAGATCAAATTGTGGTTTGGGAATTAATTTGCAGAAACTGGGAACAAAGTGGTGGCAAAGGCATGACTATCATAATTGAATTGCTGTCAGGATTTTGATTTGTTGTCTGAATGATGTGCGAGAAGCCATGGCTGGGACTAATTTATTGACTGTCTTAGTTTAGATCAATCAGTGAATTTTTCAAGCATTGGCAGAAGCCCTTGAGTGTGTTTGAGCTAAGGACGCAGATTGCAAGAGATTGGATGTGTTAGTAAAGTGGTATCATCTGTATTTAATTAGTACTTAAATTTAGAAGGATGCTTTTTACTGAGCATTTTATGTGTGTTTTCATTTTCCAGTGCTGATTGAAAACATGTCCATTTTTTGACAACAGATTTGTGATTTGGAGAAAGTTGTTTTTATAAAACATCCACATTGTTGGAAGCATAGAATAAATAAAGGGTAATTTAATAAACAGATTCCTGTCCATTACAATTTCTATCGCTGGAAAACTCACGTTCAAAATTATAGGAATTAAATAAATGTTTTCAAATGCAAAGACGCGGACTGACCCAGATACTTGAGTTCTCGATCTGATGATTACTTCCCTCAAGCGACAGAGGGAAGATAGAAAAAGAGAGACAACTGCATTCCAGATTGCAGGCACTTTGTTCCCCAGTATGGCCAGAAGGGAGAGAAATAGCATGAAAATTATAGGGTAAGATATCAAATAGAATTATATCATTTTAAAAAGGAAATTTACAAGTTAAAAATGTAGTAACGTTTCCTTTCATCTACATACATGTAGTTAGCTGTACATGCGTGCCACTTATTGCTAAGTGGATGTCACTATCAGTTAGAAGGTCGTGGGTTTCAGTCACACTCCAGAATAAACTTTGATGATTTATTGAGAGGCACCAAAGGCGTTTGTTTTTCCAATAAGATATTAACTGTGCACCCTGGGAACTCGTTGACGGTTAAATAATTCAGATTCAAGATTACAAACATTTGTAATGTTTACGATATGATACGATATGATACGATAACACTTTATTCAATCCCGGAGGGAAATTGGTCTGCCAACAGTCACAACACACAAGGTACACAAAAACTTGAAATTAAAAGTGAAAACAAAAAGAAAAAGACAAGCAACTATTGGCTGGCTGCCGTGTGCACAGCGCCTTCACTGGAACAAATTAACAAACAAAGACAGACTTGTCCCCTCGGCAGAGGATTCTAAACTACGGTGACCCCCCCCCCCCACACACACACCGGGTCCCTCTTTGTATACCAAAGAATTAGATGATACTAGACTAAGTGGACCCGTTGGGCCCAAACCTCTCCTGCATTGGTGCAGCACCCTCTCCACCCCCCTTCCCCCTCCCCTCTCCCCCCTTCCCCCTCCCTTCTCCCCTTCTCCTCCCCTTACCCTTCCCTTCCCCATCCTCTCCCCCTACCCCCCTCCCCTTCTCTCCTCCCCTCCCCATCCCTCCCCTTCCCTCCCCTTCCTCCTCCTCTCCCTCCGCCCCTCCCCCCTCCCCTCCCCCCTCCCTCCCCACCTCTCCCCTCCCTCCTCCCCTCCCTCCTCCCCTCCCCACCCCCTCCCTCCTCCCCACCCCCTCCCTCCTCCCCACCCCCTCCCTCCTCCCCACCCCCTCCCTCCCTCCTCCGCCCCCTCCCCTTCCCCTCCCCCTCCCCTTCTCCCCCCACTGAATCACCCTTAACCTCCCTTATCCTCCTTCCTGCCCCACCCTCCACCCACCTCCCTCCCCCTCCTTCCCTAGGAGATAGATTTAAACTTTAAAATACGAATACCTTTAAAAATATAACACCGATTTCAATGAAACTTCTTCCATTAGCACCAAAGGGGCGACGGTGTGTAAGCTGGGCCTAAAATTATCGCGCTATCGTGTACCGTTTTGGCTGTAAACAAACGAGAGTTTTAGTATATAGATGCTATTGGTGTATTCAAAGTCTCATAAAATGTAACAAAATACATAAAGATACCTGAATAAACTAAATTCAGCCAGGGAGGTAAAATGAAGCACTGTGTGTTTAACTGGAACTATGACTATGTGGAGCAGACTCGCAGGGGAAACGAAGAATAGGATCTATAGTAGGCAAGAGATCCTAACAAACTGCTGACACAGGTCTTGGATTTTCAAACTCCCAATTGTTATTTAAATATTTAAATGGTGCCAGAGCCAGGGATAGACACAAAATGCTGGAGTAACTCAGCGGGACAGGCAGCATCTCTGGAGAGAAGGAAGAAAGGTCTTGACCCGTAACGTCACCCATTACTTCTCTCCAGAGATGCTGCCTGTCCTGCTGAGTTACCGATTTACTCCAGCATTTGTGTCTATCTTTGGTTTAAACCAGCATCTGCAGTTCCTTCATACACATGTGAAAATTGGAAGTCAGACGAAACATTTCCTCAGGATTAGAACAGCACTGGAAGAGGGAGGGTCACCGATGAGAGGGGAGTGATGCCTGAATGTAAAGAATCGCCTGTCAGCCACAAAGCCACATAGCTTGCATCACCTTCTCCTGAGCTCGCAGAATACCTCAAATATCCGATTGCCTCTGTGTGTGTGCTATTGGTGCCTGCCTAAGTAACTGCTGGCTTTGGTTTTCTAAAGGCCTCCTTTGACCTTGCGAAAGTGGTGATAAGATAACGATGATGCAACTGGACTGTAACTTGCACTATTTTAATTACATCTCTGTCACTGTAAAATGGCTTGTTTCTATATTGCCAGAATGTGAACAATTAAGATAGCAGAGGGCAAGAACACAGTTGGATTTGCGATCCATCAGGTTAAACTAATCCTGATAGTTTGTGCAAGTTAAAAAATTGAGACCTTTGCCTTTATATATTTGTGGCTTTACAGTTGTAAAGTAACAACTTATTTCTCACAACTCTTTCAATGAGCTACTTTAATTTTCCAGCACTGAAATGTTGATTCAAAAATGGTTAAACTTAAAATTTAACTCCAAGACCTCACCTACAAAAAAAATCCACCTCAATACAGAAAGAAGGCTTAGAAACCCTGTTCTTTATGCTCAACATTGAAATCTGCCACGGAACTACACACAAGCATGTTGCCATAGCAACTGTAACACAAATCAGCTGTTGCACTTAAAAAGAGGACTTGCAACAAGCAAAACCTCAGTAACCTCACACAAAGAAACATTAAATAAGTATTCTTTCAAGCTCAACACCAAACTCGTGGAACTTGCAGTCAGCGCTCATCTCTGCAACTGGATCCTCGACTACAGAACCCAAACAGTGAGGATAGGAGACAAATCATCCTCAACACTGGTGCTCTACAAGGATGTGTTCTCAGCCCCTGTCTTTACTCCTTGTACACCCACGACTGTGCAGCCATGTACAAATCTAATTCAATTTACAAATGTATGGACGACACCGCCGTTGTGGGTGATATCAAATAATGATGAGACGGAGTACACGAAGGAGATTGAGTCAATTGAGGAATTGAGATTAAACTGGTGTCATGGCAACAACCTTTCAATATCAGCAAGACAAAGGAGATATTGATCGACTTCAAGAAGCAAAACAATGCATGCATTGCATTTCGTGTGCATTGATGGCGCCAAAGTAGAGATGGTTGAAAGCTTCAAATTCCTCAGAGTAAACATCACCAGCAACTTGTCGAACCAATGGCCAAGGAAGCACACCAATGCCTCTACTTCCTTAGAAGGCTTCGGAAGTCCAGCATTTCCCCAACAACTCTAACCAACCTCTACAGATGCGCCGTAGAAAACATTTTATCGTGATGCATTACAGCATGGTTTGGGAACAGCTCCATCCAAAACCGTGAGAAATTACAGAGAATTGTGGACGACGCCCAGACAATCACACAAACCAATCGCCCTTCCATTGACTCCATTTATACCTCACGTTGCCTTGGCAAGGCCACCAGCATAATCAAGGATGAGTCTCATCCTGATCACTCTACCATCTCCCCTCTCCCATCAGGCAAGAGGTATAGAAGTGTGAAAATGCAAACCTCCAGATTCAGGGATAGTTTCTTCCCGGCTGTTATCAGGCAACCGAACCAATCTATCAACAACTAGAGAGCAGTCCTCAGCTACTATCTACCTCATTGGAGGCCCTTGGAATATCTTTAATTGGACTTTACTAGACTTTATCTTGCACTAAACGTTATTCCCTTTGCAATGTTTTGGTACACTGTGGATGGCTTGATTTGTAATAATGTATTGTCTTTCCACTGACTGGTTAGTATGCAACAAAAGCTGTTCAATGTACCTTGGTGCATGTGACAATAAACTAAACTCAACTAAATTAAACTGAAACTAAAGAACAATGCACCCAATGCACACACCCATTATACTAAACTGTAATGAAGACATGTAGATTCAAAACTTCCTGCCAATTTTTTGCCAATAATATGATCATATATCTAAAAAATACTTTAAAATTACTTTTTCTCACCTAAATGCCATGTAAGCAATTTATCCTGTCTCTCAAATTCTTTTGTTGTGTTTTGTGAATTCTCACGGCAAAATTTTGTTTCCCAAAGCCATAGCACAAAAGTCGTCTAATCAGAGATTGGGGGAAATAGTGGAATAATCCATGAACCATTACAATTAAAATCAGTGATAAGAGCAGTGTGCACTGCATTGGGTTGAACAGAGGCACTGAAGGCGGCACATGGCGTAATAGGAAACGGGTCTCATTAAAAAACTGAAATATTGTTGTAATATTCATGTAATATCCAATTCGCTAGATGGAAACACGCATCATTGCAAAACTATATATGAAAGAAATAATGGGATATGAAGTTGGTACGGCAGAGAGGCACTGAGGTACAAGATCAGTTATTAGCTTAGAATGGCAGAACAAACATGAGGAACATTGTGACGCTTTTGTTTAGGTAGATAAAGAGATAGAGCATAGAAACAGGCCCTTTGGCTCACTGACTTCACGTTGACCATCCATTTACACTAATCCTACACTGAACTATTCTCACTTTATTCTCTCCATATTGTTAGCAATCCCCCCCCCCCCCCAACCCCCCCGCTGATTCCATCATTCACCTACACTCAAGGAATAATTGACAGTAGCCAATTAACCTACCGACTTACATCTCTTTGGGGTGTGGGCGGAAACTGGAGCACCCAGAGGAAATGCTTGCATTGACAGGGAGAATGTGCACACTCCACTCAGACAGCACCCAAGGTTAGGATTGAACCCACTCCTCTACAAGCTGTCCCACTACTATTTTATGAATATCCAGGTTTTAGTATTTACAATCATTAATCTATTTAATATTAAAAATATTAAAATATAAATCTCAATATTAAGCAACAGTGCAATCATGAAGTATAAGTTTAATAATATTTATGTCAGTGTTTGATCATGTACAGTATATAAAATAGAACAAAGGAAGGAATGATGGAATTTAAATGGAGAGAAAAAAAGTTAAATAATTTGCAATGTATTTAAATCTTCCACAAACAAATATAATTCAATCATATAAGATTAATCTTTCCCTTTGGCTGTGATAATTAAAATTGCTTGAAATTGTCTCTATCCAGTTCCCATGAATTTTGTGTTCACAATACAAAACTGTCTACATTATAGCAAAAATCAGGATAAGGAGGGAAATCAAAATGTTCAGGTTTACTATCACAGTTTTTGGAGCTCTTTGCAGATGTAGTGTGCATTTTATGCTTGCTGACATTGAACTGGGAATGTTTGACAAATGGACACCAAATATAGTAGATTATTCTTGTGCATAAGAACTGACAGCTCATGTTTTGACAAGCATGAATATCATCTTCCATCATTGAATGTACTGGACTAAGGGGGCGATGGGTTGTCAGCACATCTTACTTTCAACACCTTAAAGGAAGGATACGAGTCAAATCATGGAAAATAAAACACCTACCAGTGGCATTTACATCTCCGATCATCACACATCGAAACGGGGAAAATGTCTACTGCTATCTTTTTCATTATCATTTGCCTTTTCCTTCATGTTTTGGCATTCTTCATCACAGTGTAATTATGCATATTGTCTCCATCTTTTCTATTTTTTAACTCTTTACCTGTTAGAAAAATGAATAGGCACTCCATTTCTTGTATGTTATGAAGTCAGTGGTTTGAGAGTAGGTTTCCTCTGCTTCTTAAGTATGTACCTTTGCCAGACATGTGGCATCACTACATTGTGATCCAATAATTTACTATGGCAACTGTGGCGACTTTAGTTGCAAATTATGCAAATACAACAGTCACGCGATTCTAACTTTCTTTCTGTCAAACTCTCCAAATCTGATCTGATTTTTGTCAATTCAAAATGAAAAGGCCACATTTGAAAGTGAGTGAATTATTCCAGGTGAGAATAACATAAGAACAGGAGAAATAGGCGCAGAGGTTTCTTGAGTTTACTTCACCATTCAACAAAACTATGGCTGATCTTCGACTTTATGACATTTTCCTGCTCTATTACATCCCTTGATTCCTTTAAGATCCCAAAATCAACCGATCTTTAATGTAACCTGTAACCTTCACAACCTTCTGAGGGAGAGAACTACAAAAATCCAGTGGTCTCTGAGTGAAGATGTATCTCCTCACTTCATTCCTAATTAACCTACTTCTTATTTGAAGTCCGTGACCCCGAGATCTTGACTCCTTACCCAGGGGAAGCCTCCTGCCTGCATTTCCCTATGGAGCCCTCGAAATATCTCATTTGACTCACTGAAGTAACCCCACATTCTTCAAAATTCTCGAGAGTACATGTCGCGCCTATTCCATCTCTCATTACATGATGGTAGTGCTATCGCAGGATCTAATCCTGTGGATCTTTGCAGCGCTCTCTCTATGTAGAAGATATATCCGTTTTTTCAGTATGGAGACCAAAATTATACATAATATTCCAGGGAAATAAAAGCAGAATATTGGAAGAACTCAGCGGGCCAAGCAGCATCTGTGAAGGCAAAACTCAATGTACACCTTTTTGTCTGCTCAGATGCTGGTTGACCCACTGTGTTCTACATGTGTTCTGTGTTTAGTTTTAGATTCGAGCATCTGTAATTTCTTTTATCATACTGCAGGGTCAAACAAGGTCCCATATATTGAATTGAGACCCCTTAACTTTGAACCTCTTGCATGAAGATCAGCATTCGATTTACCTTCCTAATTGCTGTTCTTGCAGCACATAAGCTTTTGATGACTTATCTACCCAGACAGCCAGGTCCCTTGCGATATCAACATTTCAATATCCCAATCAATTTTCACCCAACAGGGAAATAGTCCAGATATCTGCTTTTTTCCCCAGAATTTTACTTTTATTCTGCATTGTGTATCACCTGCCATGTTGTTGCCGACTCATTTAGCTCACCCATATCCCCTTGATGTCTTTAATCATGCACATCACTGTTACATTTCCACTTAGCTTTATGGCAGCAGCAAAGGTAAGATGCTCCCCTCGTCCAAATTGTTAACAAATGTGAGAAGTTGAAGACTTCTGCAGTACCCAATTTGCCTATTTATACTGAAGATAGACACAAAGTGCTGGAGTAACTCAGCCGGTCAGGCAGCATCTGTGGAGAAAAGGAATAGGTGGCGTTTTGAATTGAAACCCTTTAATGACCTATTCCTTCTCTCCAGAGATGCTGCCTGACCCGCTGAGTTACTACTGCATTTTGTTCCTTTCTTTGGTGTAAACCAGCACCTGCAGTCCCTTCCTACACATTTTACCTATTTATACCGTGCATCCACAGTAAAACTAGTAAATGGAGTCTAGAAACAATTTCCATGATGTTTTCTGTGCCATGCAGCTTCAGAGCTACACCTAAATCTATTCTAATTCTACATCATGATTTGCTGGACCTGGATCCTTTCTAACTACTGTACTGGTATCATTCCTTATCAACAGCACTACCCTTCTCTCTTTTCTTTTTTGCCTGACCTTCCTACATGTCAAATGCTGTGGCAAGTTTAGTTGATAGCTTTGATCACCTTGCAGCCACATTTTTCAGTGTGGTGATATTAGAATGACCACTAACGTGTAACTACTGTGACAACGCCTCCTCCCTTGGATACCGCTCTGATCCCAATCATTGGCTGACAGGCCAGGAGAGAGGTTATCCACTTTGGTGGTAAGAATAGGAAGGCAGATTATTATCTGAATGGTGTCAAGTTAGGAAAAGGGGACGTACAAAGAGATCTGGGTGTCCTGGTGCATCAGTCACTGAAAGGAAGCATGCAGGTACAGCAGGCAGTGAAGAAAGCCAATGGAATGTTGGCCTTCATAATAAGAGTTGAGTATAGGAGCAAAGAGGTCCTTCTGCAGTTGTACAGGGCCCTAGTGAGACCGCACCTGGAGTACTGTGTGCAGTTTTGGTCTCCAAATTTGAGGAAGGATATTCTTGCTATTGAGGGCGTGCAGCGTAGGTTTACTAGGTTAATTCCAGGAATAGCGGGACTGTCATATGTTGAAAGACTGGAGCGACTAGGCTTGTAAACACTGGAATTTAGAAGGATGAGAGGGAATCTTATTGAAACATATAAGATTATTAAGAGGTTGGACATGTTGGAGGCAGGAAATATGTTCCCAATGTTGGGGAGTCCAGAACCAGGGGCCACAGTTTAAGAAAAAGGGGTAGGCCATTTAGAACGGAGATGGGGAAAAACCTTTTTCAGTCAGAGAGTTGTAAATCTGTGGAATTCTCTGCCTCAGAAGGCAGTGGAAGCCAGTTCGCTGAATGCTTTCAAGAGAGAGCTAGATAGAGCTCTTAAGGATAGCGGAGTCACGGGGTATGGGGAGAAGGCAGGAACGGGGTACTGATTGAGAATGATCAGCCATGATCATATTGAATGGTGGTGCTGGCTCGAAGAGCCGAATGGCCTACTCCTACATCTATTGTCTATTGTCTATTGAGAGGCCATTCCCCAGCATTGGTTCAAACAGCCCATCTGAACCTCGTCAGCCTGCTCCAAAACCCTAAAAAAAGGAAAGGAGAGAAAGTGAGGGAGAGAAGAAAGGAAAGAAAGTGAGGGAGAGATGAAAGGGGAGAAAGTGGGGCAGCTCCCTGCTTGCTGTTCCTCTGCCACAGGCTGAAGGAAGGCTGAGTCATTGGGACAAAGCCGAAACCACCAGTGCCACCATGTGGTCAAGACTGGGCTGCCAGGAAGAAGCCCTAGACAGCCACTGAGTGGCCTACGCAATGTGTGTGTGCACAGTTATTTGCCTCTTCCTGTCCATGGACAACAAATAACTGTGCACACACACAAAGAGGCAAAGATTAAGCTGCCAGGATAATCCAGCGACTGCCAGCGTCGCCCCTTCAAACCCAAAAGCTGAGTCGCTAAGTTAAGCCTGGGACCGCCAGCTCCTGCTCTCAGGGCAAGGCTGAACTGCAGGGGGAAGCCTGAGATTACCACGCCTCATCTGTTGAGACCAGGACTGAGCTGCCCGGACAAACCCGAGATTGCCAGCGCCACCACACATTGGAAGTGCATTCCTAGTTCCAGCACTGTAAATTTCAAGGTTTCTAGGTCAGTTTATTGTCACATGTACCAATTAAGGTACAGTGAAATTTGAGTTACCATGCAGCCATACTAAGTGAAAAGCAACAAGATACCCAACCACATAAGTTAACATAAACATCCATCAGGATTATGGCATTTTATCTTTTGCGCCTGCTCCACCATTGAATAAGATCTTGGCTGATCTTTTCCCTCAGCACTGTTTTCCCACACCATTCCCACGTGCACCTCCTCTAAACTGATCTATTGATTTTGCTGCTCTCAATGTGGCCTCCCCTATGTCGGCGAGATTATTAAACAGTTTGTAGAGCACTTGCATTCTATCCTTAAACCACCATGAGCTTCCAGCTGCATGTCATTTCAAATTATCTACCGTTCCTGCACCGATTGTCTCCCCTTGGCATTCTCCACTGCCCCAGTGAAGCCAAACACAAGTTAGAAAACGTATACCTTATATTCCACATGGTAACCTGCAACCTAATGGTAAGAACATTGAATTATCCAAATTCAGGTAACCGCCACCATTCTTTCCTTATCCCACTGTCCACCCAAGCTATTTGTTCAACTTTAGCGTCCTATTCCCCCCTACCTCCCTGTAATTAGATTTATTACCCTCTTCCTTCTGGTTCCATCTGCCCATTACCTACGCACCTGTCTTGCTTGATTTCTTTTCTCTTGGGCCACTCTTCCTATCTTCTCCCATATGGCTCCAACTGCCTGTCATCCGCCCATTAGCGGTTCAATTTATTTCCATTCATCACCTTCCAGCCTCTATCTCTCCCCCCCCCCCCCCCACCCTCAGCTCCTGCTGCCTAATTTTTATCCCTCTTTTTTTTTCATCTCTCACCCGCCAACCTCTGTCTTATCTTCCCCCTTTCCCTACTGGATCCATCTGTCCGTCATCATCAAGTCATTTAGTTCTATCTCTCACCTATCAGCCCCTTTCCCACCCCTCCCTCTCACCCCTTTAAACCTGCTATCTTCCCTCAATAGTTTCGATCCTGATACAGAATCTCGACACCAAACATCAATCGCTCTCTGCCTCCACAGATGCTGCCTGACCAGCTGAGTTCCTCCTAACAGTTTGTGTTTTTGCATCTTTATTCCTTGATTCTCTGAAAATCTGTCGCTCCCTGCCTTGAATATATACGGCCAGTAAGTCTCCATGACTCGCTAGTGTTGAAAATTTTAAAGATCCTGTGTGAAGATATTTCTTATCTTCTCTATCCTGAATGACTGTCCTCCCAAGGACACCCAGGTCGATCACTAACACCAGTTAGTCTCTTGCCATTTGAAAACGACTTCACCTTTCTTTTGTAATTAAAAAATGACGATCACACATTTTTACAGATCATATTTTACCTACCATGTCGTTGCTCATTCATTAACCTGTCCATATCTCCTGCACCTATTTTCTATGATTCTATGTTTCTATAAGGAATACATGACACCCAATGTTGATAATCATTTATGACTGAGACATGTGGGAAATTGTTTTATTTTCACTCATTTCCTCCACGTTATTTTGCAAATGCCATGCTTTTGCAGAAACACAGCACTGACAGGCATTCCCTCACTATTTGGCACAGAGATCTGGAGCACCAGTGATCACTGTGGTTGGGTCCTGCTGCCCAAATGTACCACGGAACAGCAGGGTTCATTGACGCTGCAAAAATGGGCAAAATCTAATTTCTAGTGTTTTATGTATCCTGCTGAAAATGTCTGCTGTTATGGTGTGTAAACAGATGTTACCTACTATTTACGAAACAAAGCAGGTTGAAGAACATTAGAGTAAGAATCTGTAAGTGGCACATTAATTTCTGAGGCTTAAACCAGACATCTCAGCATCCAACATCGAGAATACAAAGTGCCTGCTTATTCCAGGTAGGTAAAGGGTGCAGATAAGCATCCTGACACGCAGCTAAAACAGGTTCTGGTCCTTTGTATCAGTTAGTAAGAATGTTTTGCAATGAAACATAGAAACATAGAAACATAGAAACATAGAAAATAGGTGCAGGAGTAGGCCATTAGGCCCTTCGAGCCTGCACCGCCATTCAATATGATCATGGCTGATCATCCAGCTCAGTAGCCTGTACCTGCCTTCTCTCCATACCCCCTGATCCCTTTAGCAAAAAGGGCCACATCTAACTCCCTCTTAAATATAGCCAATGAACTGGCCTCAACTACCTTCTGTGGCAGAGAATTCCACAGACTCACCACTCTCTGTGTGAAGAAATGTTTTCTCATCTCTGGCAATGGTTTGGCAACACCTTGCCAAAGAAGCTGCTGCCATGTTCAGGGTTAGTGCTGCTGTGCTATGTTTTAAAGTTAGTGGGGCCATTTATAGTCAAATGAGTGGTCTTCAAGACTGTAACCAAATAAACACGTGACAAATCTTTCCTGATTCCCTTGAAACTTACATGCACATACACGCTCTCACACACAAGTTAACACACACACTCACACACACACTGGAAATTTTAGCAGTCACCTTGGATATGCATAAGAAATTCACCTTGGACCTACATTATGTGGTATGATAGGTGGAACATTTAGAGTACACAGTGAGGACAGGTATCTCACATTCATCTGCCTGACTGCAAGGAAAATTCTCATGAAGTACCTAAAGAAACCAGGACAATTAATTTAAACCTCTAGACTACACAGTTAAAGTCATTTTGAAACTATGCATTCTTGTTCCCTCTCTACTCAGTCTGTCCCAGTGAGCTTGTTCAGTCATTCTAGCCCTGACCTTGACTCATACCAAGTGGGGTTTGTGAAGGGGTGTGGGGTGTAACAGATGAAGAGATTTGGTGAAGGGAAGAAAAAGGAAGAGAGTAGTTGCTGTAAAATGTTTAATTTAAACTTTTTGCTAAATTGTTTCTTCAGGTGGAAGTTTGGCTTGATTAAGGCAAAACAAAGTCAGAGGGAAGATAGAAACTAACAAATTGTGGGACAACCCATATCTTAGGTGTCTGAAGCCATATGGATGTCTTGGTCTCGGTGGGTTGTTCCTGACAAGTTGGAGTTCTCCAGGCTCTGAACATAGCTGATCACAGGATGGTGATCAGGGTGGCTCAGCAGCAAAACACCAGCATGGATGAAGATAAACCTAGGAGTTGGACAACACATTCCTGGTTCTGCTTAGTTCACAAGCAATGCTACACAAGCACTTTTACAGTCAGGGCCCACTTGACTGCTCCCCCTTGCCACAGTAACTGAGTATCTTGATGGCCTTGAAACTGGCTGGACAATGTTCACCTTCCCCCTTCTCCAACTGGTTGCATCTGCCCATCAGCTCTCCCTTATTTGGTTCAACATATCACCCTCCCTACTCGTAAGATTTCGGCATTGCAGCCTCCTTTCTCTCCCCGTATCACTTTTCCACCCTCTGTCTCTTCATTTCCCTTCTCTTCCCTCCAGGTGGCTCCTTGTACTTTTTATTTCTCTCTCGTTATCTTTTTCTATCACCTTCAGTCCAATGGACGATATTACACCTGCAAAACTGGTTACATTGCAGGAAAGAATTTTGAGGATATAACAAGTAAAATGGATGAGGGAGAGCCAGTGGATGTAGTGTATCTGGACTTTCAGAAAACCTTTGATAAGGTCCCACACAGGAGATTAGTGGGCAACATTAGAGCACATGGTATTGGGAGTAGGGTATTGACATGGATAGAGAATTGGTTGACAAACAGGAAACAAAGAGTAGGAATAAACGGGTCCTTTTCAGAATGGCAGGCAGTGGCAAGTGGAGTGCCGCAAGACTCAGTGCTGGGGCCGCAACTATTTACAATATATATGTTGGAATTAGAAGTCACACAAGCAAGTTTGCAGATAACACAAAGCTGGGTGGCAGTGTGAACTGCGAAGAGGATGTTAGGAGATTGCAGGGTGACTTGGACAGTTTGAATGAGTGGGTGGTTACATGGCAGATGAAGTATAATGTAGATAAATGTGAGGTTATTCACCTTGGCGGCAAAAACAAGGAGGCAAATTATTACCTCAATGGTGTCAGATTAAATAAAAGGGAAGTGCAATGAGACCTGGGTGTCCTTGCACACCAGTCACTGAAAGTAAACGTGCAGGTACGGCAGGCAGTTGTATAGGGCCCTGGTGAGACCACATCTGGAGTATTGTGTGCAGTTTTGGTCTCCTAATTTGAGGAAGGATGTCCTTGCTATTGAGGCAGTGCAGCGTAGGTTCACGAGGTTAATCCCTACGATGTCAGATGAGGAAAGATTGGAAAGACTGGGCTTGTATTCACTGGAGTTAAGAAGGATGAGAGGGGATCTTAAAGAGACGTACAAAATTATGAAAGGACTGGACAAGCTAAATACAGGAAAAATGTTCCCAATGTTGGGGGAGTCCAGAACCAGGGGCCACCGTCTAAGAATAAAGGGGAGGCCATTAAAAACTGAGGTGAGAAAAAACTTTTTCACCCAGAGAGTTGTGAATTTGTGGAATTCTCTGCCACAGAAGGCAGTGGAGGCCAAATCACTGGATTAATTTAAAAGAGAGTTACATCGAGCTCTAGGGGCTAGTGGAATGGGGGGATATGGGGAGAAGGCAGGCACAGATTACTGATTGTGGATGATCAGCCATGATCACAATGAATGGTGGTGCTGGCTCGAAGGGCCAAATGGCCTCCTCCTGCAGCTATTTTCAGTATTTCTATGTTTCTAGAAACCCTGTTATAATATTTGAACAGACAATCAAGTGCCATGCTCCTGTATCACAGCTAACCAGAGTGAACACATTTTGACATCCCACTTAGTACTGACTCATCTTTGCTGAGCTAAAATGACACCCCCAGTTACTGGCAATTCTGAGACTGACTGTTGTATTTCTAGCAGCCTACATTTAGATCTGTTTTCAGTTCATGTTCAAACTGAGATAATGAAGGAAGACGAGTCAGTAGAATGGATGCTGTTATGTTTTGTTATTTGTTTCCGTACCATCTGAACATAAGAATTCTTGAGGTCCGAAAAGGCCATTATATTGCATGGCTGGCTAAAGAATTGATATGGTTTAGCCTTTTAGAGCAGCATTTTACCAGTCATCAGCTCCCTATCAGATTTGCTAAAGGTATGTCCTACCCCTTCTGTAAAGTCTCCACTCCACATAAAAGAGTGAAGTATAAACTGTCTACGTGTACTTTCTTCTGAGCTGAACTCTTCAGATGTTGTTGTAGAGCTCCTGAACTCTGTCATAGCGACGATTTATTTTCCAGGGACCTAGCCTTTGTTAGAACTGCATGAAATCAATGTTAAAGGTGAAAGCATTCAATTTATTTCATGTACTAGAGTAACAGCACCTGTCTGTGTGAATTTCTCAACTTCACTTGTGATTCGTAGCATTTTTTGCCATGACAAATCACTTGTCATAGTAATATATAACCAGGCTCTTCAGCCCATGGGAAACATTATGTCACACTTCAGAGATTTGAGTATCTGATGCGAAGATCTCCCAATGCAAAATTAAACTGTTTTAAGCAGGGATGCTTGGACTTGAAACAAAGATATGTTCATTAATTTGAGCAGATATGGTCCACTGCAGGAAGATTGGTTTAGCGTGGGAAGTGCTGGGGAGTTACAAGATGGAAGGCATCTCAGGATGATCTCAAGGAACGCTGACCAAATGGAATAGAAACTGTTTCATACTGATATAAACATGGAGAAACAAGAAATTGCAGATGCTTGGTTACATTAAAGGCACAAAGTGCTGGATTAACCCAGCGGATCAGGCAGCATCTCCGGAGAACATGGATAGGTGACTTTTTGGATCAAAATGTTACCTATCCCTGTTCACTGGAAATGCTGCCAGACTCGCTGAGTTATTCCAGCACTTTGTGCCTTCTGATGTAAATATCTCCCTCACAGTTAACTCAAAGGTTTCAAAGGTCTTTTATTGTCACATGTACCAATTAAGGTACAGTAATATGCAAATTACTATATAGCCATACGAAAAAAAAGCAACAAGACAAACAACTACATAAAAGTTAACATAAACATCAACCACAGCAGATTCCCCATATTCCTCACTGTGATGGAAGGCAAAAAAATCCAATCTGCTTCCTCTTTATTCTCCGGCAGTCGAACCATCCGTCGGGGCGATCGAAGCTCCCACAGCCGGTGGTCGAAGCTCCCGCTTCGGGGCGATCGAAACTCCCGCATCAGGGCGGTCGAAGCTCCTGCGGCTTGGAGTTCCCGAAGTTGGTCACTGACCAGTGACCGTGAGCTCCGTGATGTTAAGTCCGCAAGCACCTACGATTGGAGCTCTGAGGTCGATCCCTGGCAAACGGATCGCGGGCTCCACGATGTTAAAGACCCATAGGCACCCGTGGTGGAGCTCTCAAAAGTCGGTCTCCAGCAAAGGCCGCCAACTCCTCCGTGTTAGGCCTCAGTGCGGACGGAGATACGATATGGAAAAAAATTGCATCACTGTCGAAGTGAGAGATCAGAAAAAGTTTCCCCCCCCCCACCCCCCACATAAAACAAGCTAAAGAACACTATAAACATACATGTAACACATATTATTAAAACACAAAGAAGGAAGGGCCAGGCAGGCTGTTAGCGAGGCAGCCATTGCTGGTGCCACCCATTGCTAGTGCCACCCATTGCTGGTGCCACCCATTGCTGGTGCCACCCGGTGATTCAGCATTTCTCTATTGCCCTCAACCAGCAATTCTATAATTGAACCTCTTCAATACTTTAACTGGGAGCATGAAATGAATAGAATTCATTTCATGCTAGTGAGGCTGTATTTACTTGTTATCTATTGATCTTGACACCAGTTCCATGATTTTGAATTAACATCAATGATTCAAGCCGTACACATAAGCATTTAGTTGTGATGCGATAAAGGCTGCAAAGTTTCACAAAGCTCGATATTTATTCATTAAACATCTTTCTAATTTACTGTTCAATAGAAGCTTGGCTAAAATTATACAAACTTGAGAGGGTTAAATCATGAGAATGAATTGCATAAACTTAACTTGTACTCCTCTAAATAAAACTTTAAAATCTTTTTTTTTTTTGTGCAAACACCATCCCGGATACATCCCCGATGGCTACTTGAGTGCAACACACTCAAGTGTATTGCCTTGCTATTGAGGAAGAATTGAGGTTGTTGCTAAACCTCAGATCATTATTAACTGAATTCAATTCAGTTACTTTTGCTTTCTGAAGTGAAGAAAAGTCCAGCCATGACATAAGAACCATATGGGTAGGACAAGGGGCTAAATAGTCCAGCACAGTCATGATTTTTGGTGAATAACATAAAAAAGTATAGAGAAGTCTGATTTAACAATCTGTTACTGGGTTGGAGGCAGAAAAAATGCTAGCTGCTACTTCCATAGGCTGTGGAATCAGGGAGAAAGGAATACTTAACAACCTGAGCACCATTGGTGGACAGAAGAACAGTGTTTAGGTTGCAGGCTAGTTTTGTTTCAGCACAGATTCTGACAAATGGTCATCAATGTGAAGTGTTGACCGTTTGTTTTTCTCTTTATTGGAGCTACCTGACATTGTAATTTCAAAATTCCATGTTTTTATTCCATCTGTATGTCTCACATGAGAGCGTCACATGGCTTCTGTTTCAGAAGCCTGCTCATAAGCCCTGGAATTTTGGGCTCAGCAAGGTTAAAACCATAATCTGCGGAAATAAATCACAATTCATACAAAAAAATCTAATTTGACGCGACACAGAAACAATCTTCACTGGATAATGAGTCCAAATGCACCTCATATCAGAATAAATATTGTTTCACAATACAATACTACCATCTCTAATGCGACAAGACACATTGTAACAAAATACACTTCTTTTGCCTGTTGCACCCGTTTAGATGAGCTTTAAGGATTCATACTGCATGGAAACAGGCCATTCGGCCCAACTCATCAAGGCTAACCAAGTGCTCATCTAAGGTAGTCTCATTTGCTTGTATTTGACCAATTTCCTAAATGTCTTAACTATTTATGTACCTACCCAAATGATCTCTGCCTCCCAATCCCATTTTCCTGTCTTCTCACCATAACCTTTGACACCCGTTCCAATCAAGAATTTGTCTAACTCTGCCTTAAAATTATCCATTGACTTGGCCTGCACAGCCCTCTATGGCAATGAGTTCGACAGATTAACTACCCTCTGACTAAAGAAGTTTCTCCTCACCTCCTTTCTGAAAGAGCACGCTTTAATTCTGAGGCTATGACCTCTGGTCCTAGACTCTCCCACCAGTGGAAACAACCTTTCCACATCTACCCTATGGGGACCCTTCTTTGAACTATTTGTCACAGGTGGAAAAAAGCTGGAAAAGAGCCAGGGAAGTGATAGGTGGAGACAGGTGAGTGGGAGATGGGTGGACAGCGGGTAGAGATGAAAAGAAGCCAAAAGGCTGTGAGATAAGGGGCGAAGAGGTAAAATGTGAACCCAGAGGGAGAGTTGGAAGGGTGAAGGGGGTGTAGAACAGAGGGAGAGTTTAGTGTGCATCTGGATGGGACACAGGGAAGAGAGGGGGTGTAAAATGGGGTGGAGAGGGTGAGTTGTTACCTAAAATCAGAGGGTGAGTTGTTACCTAATAGGAGAGAATGGCCAAGTGTAATAGGAATCGATGTGAAAGCTGAGATGAGCAAAGGATTAAAAGCACTATATATCAATGCGCAAAGTATAAGAAGTTAAGTGGATGAGCTTGAGGCTCAGTTAGAGATTGGTAGGTATGCCATTGTGGGGATTACAGAGACGTTACTGCAGAAGTATCAGGACTGGGAACTGAATATTCAGGGTTATACGTCCTACAGAAAGGATAGGCAAGTGGGCAGAGGAGGTGGGATAGCTCTGTTGGTAAGGGATGGAATTCAGTCCCTTGTGAGGCCAATTCTCTGAATGCATTTAAGAGAGAGCTAGATAGAGCTGTTAAGGGTAGCGGAGTCAGGGGGTATGGGGCGAAGGCAGGAACGGGATACTGTTTGAGAATGATCAGCCATGATCACATTGAGTGGTGGTGCTGGCTCGAAGGGCCGAATGGCCTACTGCTGCACCTATTGTCTATTGTCTATTGTCTATTGACATAGGGATTGATGATGTAGAGTCACTGTGGATAGAGCTGAGGAATTGTAAAGGTAAGAAGACACTAATGGGAGTTATCTCCAGACCCCCAAACAGTAGCCTGGATATAGAGTGTAAGTTGCAGCAGGAGTTAAAATTGGCATGTAACAAAGGTAATGCCACTGTAGTTATGGGGGATTTCAATATGCAGATAGACTGGGAAAATCAGGTTGGTTCTGAAAAGGATCCCAGCAGGAATGACAATGGAACAGCAATTGCATGTATTTCTGGTCATAATCCAGAAGATGCTGGATCATTTCATTCCAAAGAGGAAGAATGATTCTAAGGGGAGTAAGAGGCAACCGTGGCTGACAAGGAAAGATAGAAATGGAATAAAACTAAAAGAAAAGATATATAACACAGAAAAGAGTAGCAGGAAGCCAGAGAATTGGGCAACTTTCAATGGACAACAGAAGATAGCAAAAAGGGCAATATGGGCTGAAAAGATGAGGTACGAAGCAAAGCTGGCCAAGAATATAAAGAAGGACAGTAAAAGCTTATTTAGGTATGTTAAGAGAAAAAGATTAGTAAAGACAAATGTGGATAACTTGAAGGCAGAAACAGGTGAAATTATTAAGGATAACAAGGAAATGGCAGAAGAGTTGAACAAGTACATCGGATCTGTCTTCACTAAGGAAGACACAAACAATCTCCCAGGTGTACTAGAGGACAGAGAATCCAGGGGGGTAGAGGAACTGAAAGAAATTTGCATTAGGCGAGAAATAATATTGGGTAGACTGATGGGACTGAAGGTTGATAAATCCCCAGGGCCTGATGGTCTGCATCCCAGGGAACTCGGGGAGGTGGCTCTAGAAATCATGGACGCATTGGTGATCATTTTCCAATGTTCAATAGATTCAGGATCAGTTCCTGTGGATTGGAGGATCCCATTTTTCAAGAAAGGAGCCAGAGAGAAATCGGGGAATTACAGACCAGTTAGCCTGACATCGGTGGTGGGGAAGATGCTGGAGTCAATTAGTAAAGATGTAATAATGGCGCATTTGGATAGCGATTAAAGGATTGGTCCAAGTCAGCATGGATTTATGAAAGGGAAATCCTGCTTGACTAATCTTCTGGAATTTTTTTGAGGATGTGACAAGTAAAATGGATGAAAGAGAGCCAGTGGATGTAGTGTATCTAGTCTTTCAGAAAGCCTTTGATAAGGTCCCACAAGGGAGATTGGTGAGCAAAATTAGAGCACACGGTATTGGAGGTAGGGTATTGACATGGATGGAGAATTGGTTGGCAGACAGGAAGCAAAGAACAAGAATAAACGGGTCCTTTTCAGAATGGCAGGCAGTGGCGAGTGGAGTGCCGCAAGGCTCGGTGCTGGGGCCGCAACTATTTACAATATATATTATTGATTTAGATGATATAATTAGAAGTAAGACTAGCAAGTTTGCAGGTGACAAAAAGCTGGGTGGCAGTGCGAACTGCGAAGAGGATGTTAGGATGTTGCAGGGTGACTTGGATAGGTTGAGTGAGTGGGCAGATGCTGTATAATGTCGATAAATGTGAGGTTGTCCACTTTGGCGGCAAAAACAAGGAGGTAGATTATTATCTCAATGGTGTCAGATTAGGTAAAGGGGAAGTGCAACGAGACCTGGGTGTCCTTGTACACCAGTCAGTGAAAGCGTGCAGGTACAGCAGGCAGTGAAGAAAGCTCATGGCATATTGGCCTTCATATCGAGAGGATTTGAGGTCCTTCTGCAGTTGTCTGGGGCCCTGATGAGACCACATCAGGAGTATTGTGTGCAGTTTTAGTCTCCTAATTTGAGGAAGGACGCAACTGGCGCCTGCCTTCTCCTCATATCCCCCGATTCCACTACCCCTTGAGCTCTATCTATTTCTCTTTTAAATGAATCCAGTGAATTGGCCTCCACTGCCTTCTGTAACAGAGAATTCCACAAATTCACAACTCACTGGATGAGAAAGTTTCTTCTCACCTCAGTTTTAAATGGCCTCCCCTTTATTCTTGGGGATAAATAATCCCCTGGTCCCTTGTGTCCCCGGGTTCTGGACTCCCCCAACAATGGGAACATTTTTCCTGCATCTAGCTTGTCCAATGCTTTTATAATTTTATATGTCTCTATAAGATCCCCTCTCATCCTCCTGAACTCCAGTGAATACAAGTCCAGTCTTTCCAATGTTTCCTCATATGACAGTCCCTCCATCCCAGGGATTAACCTCGTGAACCTATGCTGCACTGCCTCAATAGCAAGGATCAGCCATGATCACAATGAATGGCGGTGCTGGCTCGAAGGGCCAAATGGCATCCTCCTGCACCTATGTTTCTAGGTTTCTAATACATTGTTCATGCCATTGGTTTATAAACTACCCAAGCGGAAAATGAGCACTTTATATTCGGCTTGGGTAGCTTACAATCCAATGAACTGAAGTTTTAATTTTAGAAACAAATCAACACCTTTTATCCCACTTCCCTGTGCCCCACCTGGATGCATACCCATTTCTACCACTATCCCACCCCCTTTCACCTTCTCCCTGTTCAATTCCCCCTCTTTCCCTTCACATTTTGCAGGTCTTCTGTACTTATCCTACAGCCCTTCATCTTCTTTTCAACTCTGACCTTTGTCCACACATCTGCCAACCAACCCCCTGCCCCCACCCCCCCCCCCTCCCTTATGTCCATCTATCACTTGCCAGGCTTTGTCCCACACCCACCTCTTTTCCAGCTTTCTCCTGCCTACTACAATTAGTCTGAAGAAGGGCCCCGACTTGATACATCCCCTATCCATGTCTTCCAGAGAAGCTGCCCGACCCACTCCAGTACCTTGTGTCTTATTTGTAAACCAGCATCTGCAGTTCCTTGTGTCTGTCGGTATCACATAGTTAGTTGAAAAATAAACTTCCTCTGTTCTTCCCCACTGTTTCACCTTGGGTTCAACATTGGCAGACCTCCGATGTAATAATGTGACATTATTAATTTCCCCGTCAGTTGGCCAAACGGTTAATGTTGAGTCTGTACAGTTTTGGAAAGCCATTTCCCTGAGGAACGGGATTGAATCTGGCCTAATTTATTGCATACACGACTGCGGTCAACAAAAGGGATATAACTCTCAATAATCAGCGTTGCATTTAAACTGAAACCACTTTGGTTTCGACACAAGCATTTACCCATGCACAGCGTGGTTCTCCTATTTATTCTTGCATGATGTACATTACAATAACAATTTAAAAAAAAACAAAAACTGAAAGTTGACAAACAATCAACTGACATAGAAGAATCCAATTCTCTCTGCAAATAGTGCAGACATTTCTAATTGTCTTCAGCCAAATATGCCAGGTATATCCCACATGACAAAAGCTGCTGGTGAAAGATTTGGCACGACAAAGTCATGTGGGATCTGACAAAATCTGGCAGTCGTGCTGAATTCCTGCATATCTCTGGGCAAACCATCCCTGACGTGCCAGGACCCTGACATTTACCCAGTGATGTGGAAAATTGGCTAGGTGTGTATCTCCTATAACAAGCTGGATAAGCCTAGCACAGCCAATTACTTGCCCATCGATCACCTCCCAGTGGGAAGCCATAATCACTGGTCTTATCAAATGTTGCCTGTGCACTTATAACTTGTGCAGAGATCTGCTTTTCCCAGATCAATGAGGTTCCAGACTTCTTGTATCTGATTTGGACTCCAGTAAAAAAGGGAGTTCCTGTGGAGAGCTAAGAGAAACAACTCGCAACATTAGGCATTTGACTGAATGGAATCATAGATTTGATCCATTGTGCCCACAATGGCTCTCTATCAGAGTAACTCACTTCCCAAACCCTTCCCTTCACAGTTTTTTCTTCTCTGCACATTTATAAATTGTTACAGCCTTGCAAAAAAAGCTAAAGTGCCATTTGCTTTCCAAGTAACCAGCTGTACCTGACGAATAACTTTTCTGACTCATTCACAAGAACTCCTCTGTACTCCATGAATTTGCAACTTCTCTCCATTTAGATCATGGTTTGCCTTTTGATTCTTCTAACTGAAGTGCATAACATCACACTTCCCCATATTGTTACATGGCTTAACCCTGGTGAGCTTGCTCCACTCGTGGAACTCTGTCCTGATGACTGTAACTTCTTCACCTTGCCTAGGCTCTCCGGGCGCGGTGGGGGCTTAGCCACTGTGTTTAAGAAACATTTCAACTGCCGCCTCCTGAACGCTGATCATTTCTCCAGTTTCGAGGTGCAACTAATTAAAGTAGGCCTAGCCTATCCCCTCTTAATTGTTCTTGTGTATCGCCCACCAAAAATGCATAAGGACTTCATCACCCAATTTGCTGATCTGATTTCTAGCATTTTGCCCAAATTTGACCGGATCATGATTCTTGGTGACTTTAATATTCATGTTTGCTGTCCCACTAAGCCTCTTGTGAGTGAATTTATGCACCTGGTTGAGTCCTTCAATCTGACTCTTCACACCACGGGACCCACTCACAAGTTAGGCCATACTCTCGACCTAGTGTTATCGTCCGGATTCCCAATCAACAACATTGAAACTACTGAAGCCTGTCTATCGGACCATTGATGGCACTGCCCTGAGCTGGTTCGCTTCGTACCTCAAAGATAGGAGTTTCGTCATCAACATAGGCAGTTATTCCTCTGCTCCAGCTAGCCTCTCCTGCGGAGTTCCACAAGGCTCCATCCTAGGCCCCATTCTCTTCTCTCTATACATGCTCCCCCTTGGCCAAATCATTCAAAGGCACGGCATTTCTTTCCACTGCTATGCCGATGACACTCAGCTTTACCTCCCCCTGAAACCCAACAACCAGTCAAATTTAAACAGCCTCTTACACTGCCTTGAGGACATAAAATGTTGGATGGCACAGAACTTCCTCCAATTAAATGAGAGCAAGTCTGAGGTCATCCTATTCGGCCCCCCCGACTCCATCAAATCGATAACAGGCAGTCTTGGAAGTCTATCCTGCCTAGTCAAACCGCATGTCAAAAACCTCGGCATGATATTTGACTCTGCATTAAAATTTGATAAGCAAGTCAACGCTGTGGTAAAAGCCAGCTTCTTCCAACTTCGAACCATAGCTAAAATCAAACCTTTCCTCCAATTCGACGACACAGAAAAAATCATTCACGCTTTCATTTCCTCCTGCCTAGACTACTGCAACTCCCTATACACTGGGATCAGTCAATCTTCCCTGTCCCGCCTGCAACTGGTCCAAAACGCCGCAGCGAGACTCCTGACGGGTACCCGTAAAAGGGACCACATCACCCCGATTCTGGCCTCTCTCCACTGGCTCCCTGCACGGAACAGAATCAACTTCAAGCTCCTCCTATTCACGTATAAAGCCCTAAATGGACATCCCCCCCCCTACATCAAAAATCTTCTAACCCCCCTCTCTAACTCCAGGTCCCTCAGGTCGGCCGACTTGGGGCTACTCACTATCCCGCGGTCTAGGCTTAAGCTCAGGGGTGACCGCGCTTTTGCGGTTGCAGCTCCTAGACTGTGGAACAGCATCCCTCTCCCCATCAGAACTGCCCCCTCCATCGACTCCTTTAAGTCCAGGCTCAAAACCTATTTCTACTCCCTAGCATTTGAGGCTCATTGAGGAGGCGCTGTGAACTGTTTGCGTGCTACTGTATGTTTCATTTTTTTCCTTAGTACCTAATCAGATGTACAGCACTTTGGTCAACGTGGGTTGTTTTTAAATGTGCTATACAAATAAAATTGACTTGACTTGACTTGACGGCATTTGTAAGTTTGTTTAGTTATTCGTGAGAAAACAATTAAAAGACATAATTCCCTTTGACCAATTGATTTGCACGATCACTTGTGGCACTCATGTTCGGGAATGCTAAAGGCCTTTCATATTTTGCCATTTTACGTTACCAGTAATGAGGCTAATCAAGTGAGTAATCACGTACGGTGAAAACCTCATATGCCATCTGATCAGTACATAAACAGGCAAGTTAATATGCTTGGTATTTGTGGCATCATGTTGGATTGTTTACATGTATTTTATTACATGTGAGAGCAGAAACAGATGGCATATGAGTATTTACCTTATTCCTGTTGTGCACATAGATCTCTCATGTTTCAGTTGTTGTCGTTGGCTTCTTTTTTTGTAGGCTTACAAAATGATGTTGCTTTCAAGCAGAAAGTGAAAAATGTTTTATTTTTGTCACTGTAAAAAACTGCGCCTCATATTAGTTGGGGGGGAGGGGGAAGGGGAGGGGAGAGATTGCTCCTATGGACATGAGCACGAAGCCTAAAGGCTCCTTCACACTGCAGCTGAACAGCTCTTAAACTGCTCTGTGAAAGCCTGCAGATTAGCTGCGCTTAGGAGCAGTGATTTGATGCAATTCCAGATCAGCTGAATTGCTGTCCAGTGAGTGTAGGGTTCTGCTATCCTAACAGACCTTTCCACGTACTTCCCTCGTGTACTTGTCTTTAGCTCGGCTGCGGACACTGTTAGTCTCGTATTGATATAGTGTTGGTTTTGTAATGCCAATCTGTCGTCTGTGAAGAAACCATTCACCCAAAGGGTGCAGGCACCATAGTTAGTGTTTTATTTAGATCTGATACTTCACAGTGTGATTCAAACTGCCTGGGTGAAGAAAATAGGCAAAGCTCAGGAGACTCTGTTCTATTCATCCCTGTAATAGTTTTTATGCCACTGGAGGCTTAAGAAAATCTGTACTGCTTGGACCACCTTTCATTAGCATTGAACGTGATGCTGCTGGGTGAGTTAATGTGCGTGAATAACAAAAGGCAAAGCTACTACATGAAAGCAGGGAAGCAAATATTGTTTATTTAGCAGTGCTGATTTCCATCATGCTTTCACATAGCATAATACAACTGAGAAATGTGATATACTTGAATGATGAAGGGGTAGCAGTTTGCTCACAGTGTGCTTTTCCTCGTAGACTGTACAACCTAGTTTTCAGTGTCTGCATCAGAATGCAATTGCTCATTGTTTTAGTTGAATGATTTCCTTGGGTTAATGGGCTTGCATAAAAGTCTATTAAACACGGTTACATTATTTGATTGCAGTGCATTTCATTACGTCTAATGATAAAGAATGCTTATTTGTTATTGAATTCTGTGGTTAGAAATTCAACTCAGATGGTTACTTTTGGGAGTACTGCATTGGAGTTATTCACTTTTTATTGTCCTGAATGAGCAAGGCTATGATTTGATTTCTCTTACAGTTTTAGCATTTTTATTCTCAATATTATCCATTCACGTTGCTTGAAAGCTGCAGATAAATTACCTTGTTCTATGGCAGTTGATGCAGTGAATTGTGAAATACTTAAAATGTCTGGCATACAATGAAGAAACATCACTTGCTGGATGCTATTTGCATTTAAGAGTGATGTAAAACTTGCCACCTATCTTCGACCGTAACATGTAATGTAGATGCAGTGATACCTAATGATCTGTTCATTGTAATAATCTGCCCATTAATGTACATAGCCCCTATACACACGAGTGTGACAATGTAAAGTCTAGAGTCAGGGTTGGCAAGGTAAAACCTGGATAACTGCATTTGTCACTTGTCTTTGGACCCTAACAATTGTGGAAGAGTGAATAAATATTTTTATTGCATGTTTATTTGTGTTAATACAAGATGAAGGATGGCAGTGTAGAAAATGGAATATTAAATGCATATAGTATACTGTGGAGGATCTTTAACTTGGTTTGAGAAACACATTATATTGACAGTCATCAGGCCTCTACTGCATAGGCCGTTGTCTGCTGATTTCATAAGGTTCAGTTATTTATCCATATATTAATGTTCAGCTACCTTGAAAGGAGCTTTATGAAACACAATTATTCAGTGATATTTATTGTATGATGTGACCAGCAGTAAATTCCATTAAATATTTTAGTAAAATCTGATATTATTTCAATTTCTTGAAATTCCCCAATTTGTTAAAGAACTCCAGGATTTTTCAAAAATTAGTCACTATCTTTTATGTTGGAAAAATTAAATTGCAGAACAAACTCTATGTTTTATGCCATTGGTCAGTCAAAAAGACAGATATGCAGTAGACGTGCCAATGAAGAGTTAAAGTACTTTTCTAAAGCGATCATAATAATAATGCATTTTATTTATATAGCGCTTTTAATATACTCAAAGACGCTTTACAGAGATTTAGAGAACATAGGGAAATGAATAAATAGATAAGTAAGTAAATAAGTAAACGAACAGAGAAAGGAGACAGAAGGTGAGGTGACCTTCAGTGGTTGAAGGCAGTACTGAACAGGTGAGACTTCAGCGATGTTTTGAATGTGGTGAGTGTGGAGGAGTCTCTAACGGTTTGGGGTAGTGAGTTCCATAGGGTGGGAGCAGCGATGGAGAAAGCCCTGTCCCCCCAGGATCTGAGTTTGGTCCGGATGTGGGGGGATAGGAGATTGGCAGCAGCAGAGCGGAGGGTGCAGGTGGGAGTGTGCCTGTGGAGGAGGTCGGTCAGGTAGGATGGGGCCAGGTTATGGAGGGCTTTGTAGGTTATGAGGAGGATTTTGTACTGGATTCTCTGGGGGATGGGGAGCCAGTGGAGTTTGTAAAGGACGGGGGTGATATGGTCACGGATCGGGGTGTGGGTGAGTAGACGGGCAGCGGAGTTTTGAATGTATTGAAGTTTACTGATGATTTTTGAGGGTGTGCCATAGAGGAGGCTGTTGCAGTAGTCCAGACGGGTGATGAAGGCGTGGATGAGGGTTTCTGCAGCTGTGGAGGAGAGGGATGGACGGAGACGGGCAATGTTTTTGAGGTGGAAGAAGGCTGTCTTTGTGATGTGTTTGACGTGTTTGTCGAAGGAGAGGGTTTGATCAAAGATGATTCCAAGATTCCGGATGTGAGGGGAGGTGGATACTGGGAGACCATCAATGTTGAGGATGAAGTTTTGGGTGGATTTGGTGAGCGTTTTTGGACCAATGATGATGATTTCAGATTTGTTGCAATTGAGTTTGAGGAAATTTGATTGAAGTCAAGATTTTATTTCAGTGATGCAGTTTGTCAGTGTAGAGTGTGTGGTGGGGGAGATTGACTTGGTGGAGATGAGGAGCTGGATATCATCGGTGAAGCAGTGGAAGTTGAGACCATGACGGCGGATTAATTGACCAAGGGGGAACAGGTAGAGGATGAAGAGGATGAAGATCATGCATTGCTCCTCTGTGTCCCCTTAGTTCTGCTCTCACTCCCCCTCCAAACCCTCTGACAGAACAAGGATAGCATTTCCTTGATCCTCGCCTTTCACCCCACCAGCCTCCACATCCAACACATTATCCTTCAACATTTCCATCACCTCCAATGTGATTGCACTGCCAGCACATCTTCCCGTCCGCACTCCTTTCTGCCTTCTGCCGAGAGTGCTACCTCCGCAACTCCTTGGTTCACTCATCCCCTTCCCACCCAACCCTGAATATCTGTAGGTGGACACAAAATGTCCAGTCTGAAGAAGGGTCTCGACCCAAAACATCTCCCATTACTTCTCTCCAGAGATGCTGCCTGTACCACTGAATTACTCCAGCATTTTGTGTCTTCCTTCGATTTAAACCAACATCTGCAGTTCTTTCCTGCATATCAGTCTGCAGGTGTTGGTAGGTAGGTGCCAGTCAAGCAGCCTGCTTTATCTTAAATGACACTGAGCTGTTTTCATACAGTGGAAAGTACTCTGTCGTGTACTGGGCGTGTGACATATAAATAGTTGAAAGGCTTTAGGGTGTTAGGATTTGAGTCCTTCAGGAAGAAGGTACAGGAGCCTAAGAACTGTGACCTCCAAGTTCAAGAACAGCTTGTTCCCAGCAACAATCAAGCTCTTGAACACTGCACAACACTAACCACAACCTCAGAATGGAGGGGGTTTGAGGGGGGATGGAGTGGAGTAAGTGAGCCAAACATCTGTGATAATTAATTTGGTACTGGAAAGGATTCTGAGGGATAAGATATATATGCTTTTGGGTAGACTGGGGCTGATTAGGGATACTCAAAATGGTTTTGTTTGGGAGATTTTGTCTTATGAATTTGATTGAGTTTTTGGAAGAACTAACCAAAAGGTTGACGAGGGCAAGCCCAGAGACGTTGTCTACATGAACTTCAGCAAGGTCTTTGTTAAGTTTCTGCCTGGTAGGTAGCTCTGGAAGGTTGCACCACATGTGATCCAGGGAGAGCTAGCTATTGGGTACAGAATTAGCTTCATGAAAGGAAACAGAGGGTGGTGGTGGAAGATTGCTTTTTGAACAGGAGGCCTGGACTAGTGGTGTGCCTCAGTGTTAGTTGCTGTTTGTGGTTTATATATGCTTTTTCATTCAAAAAATGGTCATGCAACATGAAAACAGGCTGTTTGACCCAACTTGCCCATGCTAACCAACATGCCCCATCTCCACGAGTCCCACCTGCCTATATTTGGCCCATATCCCCCTAAACCTTTCTCATCCATGTATTTGTCCAAATGCGTTTTAATTGTCATTATATTACATGTCTCAACTACCACATCTGACACCTTGTTTCATACACCCACCACTCTCTGTGGAAAAAGTTGCCCTTCAGGTTCATATTATATTTTTCTTCACTCACCTTAAACCTATGTTCCCATGTTCTTGATTCCCCTACTCTGGGTAAAAGACACTGTGCATTCACTCAATCTATTTCCCTCATTATATTTTACACCTCTATAAGACCCCCCCCATCCTCCTGCGCTCCAAGGAATAAATTCCTACCTTGCTCAGGTCCTTAAGTCCTGGCAACATCCTCGTAAATCTTCTCTGCAATCTTTCCAGCTTAACAACATCCTACAGCAGTGTGACCAAAATTGATCACAGTCTTCCAAATGCGGCCACACCACCATCTTGTACAACTGAGAGGTGGTGGGTATATGGATCAAGCTGCCAGAGGAAGTATTTGAGACAAGTACTATAACAGCATTTAAAGGACATTTGGACAATTACACGGATCTGAAAAGTTTGAGGGAAATGGAACTAGTTTAGCTGGTGCGTTTTGGTTGGCAAGGTTGGCCCGAAGTGCCTGTTATCTTGCCGCATGACTGATTCTATTAGAAACTTGCAAAACCTGGTGTGTCAAATGAGATATATTCCTCTGAATTGCCAGCAGTCTAAAGCATCATGTAACTAAGATGTTAGGTGCTTGTTTGCTCAGTGCTATTGTGAATTTAAAAATATTCCAAGCCCTTGGCTGTTCAAGTATTGATGGTTTAAACCATTTGGCATATGGGATTTATAGAATATTACATTTTTGCTTACGATTGGAAGTGAAGAAAGACACACTGTGCAAGCTCATACATTAATTTGGTGCTCAGCACATTCATGTCTTCAATTTCAAAATGGTATCTGAAATTACCAGGCCATTATTGACCTGCAAGTTCGACATGCAGTGTTTGATAAAGAATTTGACTGGCATGCTATTCCATTCTAATAACCATCCAAATATCTAATGCTTGGAGGCTAGATAACTAATGCCTGGAGAATTATGAGATTTCCAAATTTCTTGTCACTGGTTCTGTAGAGAATGAGTTGCACTGTTCAGAGGAAGCTCCATTGTGGCGCTGAAGACAAAAATAAATCACTGGCCCACCCTGAATGAGTATGGCCATGTCAAAGCCAGCACTGAATCCAACTTTGCTCAGAATTATTACCTCAAAACACTATGTTCACGTGATTGGGCATTAGATAATTATAAAGCATTTTTAGAATTCTGTTTTTTCATTCCATTAACATCTGACGTTGAGGTGGGGACTCGGAGCTCAGTAATATCAGTTAAATATGGGACAGTCACATTCATTAAGTCAAGCATTTGAACAGCCACCGAAGATATATTCCTAATGCGACCATCATGAGCCAAAGAGTCCCTGTAGTTCAGGCCAAAAGTCAGGTTGAGTTAGTTTTAACCATATGTAAGTGTCATTAAAATTCTGACATTCTGAACTATTGCTGGCACCCAGTCCAGAGTACATAAGGTGAAATTAATCTTTCTGTGAAAGCAGAATTTAAAAGGCAGAATTTAAAATCAACATTACAGAGTGAGATAATTAATTTCATTGAAAGGTACAAGGAGTATTGCATAACGGGAGTGAATTATGTTACATTTAATTAGCAGCCTCTTCCCATTCTGGTAACACAGTTGTCTGAGTGTTAAATTTATTATTATTGATTAGACATTTCAAAATCACTTTAGAGGTCTCTACGAGATATTCAGAGTTACACATACTGACATCTTCCAGATAGTCCCAGTGTATATGTAAAGCTAATTACATTTTATCATTTGTTTTCCTCTGGTACACAATGTTCGGCAACCCAAAGGTGGCAACCCCTCTCTGTAGAAATTGATAGATGCCTTCTTCTTAAAACTACAATAAAGCATTCTGTGCCGAGACGCATAATCAAAGCTTTTACTGAAATGCATAATATTCCATACAGCTCTGATTTCGTTTAAAATTTACAACAATTTACAAAAGCCTTGACAGTAATTGCCACTGATGCCTCCAGAATCCTGCATTCATTTACAACCTTATATTATGCAAATTCTGATAGATAAAAATGCAAAATGCTCAAAATGTTTCCTGTAATCCTAACACCTTAATGACAAGCAGGGTGTCCCCTCATAAAGTCAGGCATGTTCAATATTACTGCAGCACCGCACCATGAAGCAGTCAGTCCCCTATCAAATAAACAGAAGCAGCATGAGAAGGAATCCCACAGTCATCTCAATGAACCGCAACATACCTTTCCTTGCTGCTTCATGCATAAAATTTCCTGCTCTGGTGCACCTTAAACAGAATAAATGTGGTTAATTTCAGTTCTTGCCACCCGATCTAACCATAATATTGCCAAATAACTTCAGAGTCTCACAGATCTGTCTGGATTAATGACTCAAACCACTGTAGCAATGATATTGGTGCGGGCTTGCACCCCTTAGAACTGAATGACTGTACCTTTAGATCTGGGAGACTTTGGCAAAGGGATATTTGTGGATAGAAGTTCCACTCTGTGAGTCATGCAGCACGAAACATGCCCTTTGCACCAATTTGCCCAGGACAACCAAGATACTCCGAGCTTGTTTGGGCCATATTCCTCTAAACCTTTCCTAATCTTGTACCTGTCCAAATGCCTTTCAAATGTTGTTATAGGATCTGCCTCAACTACCTCCTCTGGTAGCTTGTTTTATATATGAAAATGTTCCTCCTAAGGTTCCTGTTAAATCTTTCCACTCTGACCTGACACCTGTACCCTAGAACATTAAGGTGCTAGTTCTGTCCCTCTCTTAGTCAAGTTTCTGCAATGGCTACAATCTTCTAGTTGCATGTACCCGTCCACACCATTCGTTCATTTGCCTTACCCGTCAGGCCTGTAGAATTAAAATAAATGCAATTCAATCCAACAGACCTTCTTCGATCCCTGCCATGCTCCTTTCTGTCCACTGAGCTCTCTTTCATTATCTTCTATACTGACTTCCAGCCTCTCACTGTCTCAGTCCTGCGTTCCAACCTATCTCCCTGACAATCTAATTCATAATGCAGATTTGTTGGCAATTTGACCAGGGATATCGGAAGATGCAAAGAGAGGAAAATGCTGGATGAATCCAGGAAGCAAATCCAAAAGGACAGTAATGTGATCGCATAAGATTTTGCTACCTTGGTACCCTGGAGTGAGGGAAGGACATTAGTAGCAACACATGGCCAGCTGTGAGCTTGGAAGTAGAGTTGCAGTAGGTTGCAGTGACCAAGAAGGTGATAGCAGTGAGGATTTGTAAAAAAAAAAGGCAGAGATTTTGAAATGATTGCTTCAGAAATGATGTGGCTCAGTTTGATCCTTCAAGGCTGACCAGCTTCTGCTTTCCAGCAGAAAGGCTTAGCATTTAAATGGTGACCTTCACAAGACAGAACAGTTAAGGTGACTGGGCTTCCATTTCACTGTTCCTTATGGGATCGCCGTTTGTTTTCACGGGGAGTTGGAGTACTCCTCGTTTATCTTTCAACCATCCGATCATTATGACTTGATTTTAGTTATTCCATTTCAATTGTGGTGGTAAATCAAAAGAGCTGCTGGAGGAATTCAGTGGGCCTGGCAGGATCTGTGGAGGGAAATGGACAGTTAACATTTTGGGTCGATACCCTTCAGTCTGGACTGTCCATTTCCATCCACGGATGCTGATTGTCCCTCTGAGTTCCTCCAGCAGTTCTCCTTTTTTTCTCCTTAAGACTCTAGCATCTTCATCTCTTGTGCCTACATTGTAGAATTGACGAACTCACTCTTTTGTTGTGCGCCCGTGTGTAAATCCCTATTATAAATAGTACTTCTTAAATGGCTCTGTTCTATCTTTTCCTTTGGTTTACTTGTCTGTTCTTTACAGTTCTTCAACCCATTACAAAAGAGGAAGAATCAATGTAAAAGATCACTCACCTAAAGCATGATTGTCTGCATTCTTTGAAAGATGTTATCCACACACTAACGTTCTCGCCTTTCTTCTCTGTGACCTTGTGTGAAATAGACAAGAGTTGGCTTCAGATTCCAGGTGGCTCTTCTGAAAGTAATCAGTATTGTATGTTTTGAAGGAGATGATCAGCACAAGTTGGATAAAGATGATTTATTGTTGTAAAGAATAGATTTTCAAAAAGGCTTGAAATAGAAATAGACTTGGTACTGGCCCAGACAGAAGGTATTTTTATTATTGATGCAGTGGAGTGCCGATAAATGCTTGAATATTTTATGAAGAAAAGCGATCCTGGGATCAGGATTATCCTCAGATAAGGATTTCTATAAATTGATGATAAAAATAGTTATTTATTCACAAAATGCTGGAGTAACTCAGCAGGTCAGGCAGCATCTCAGGAGAGAAGGAATGGGTGACGTTTTGGGTGTTCTGACTCTTCTTCAGACTGAAATATAAAAATAGTTAGGTTGCAGCCAAAGCTTTGAAACCTATTTTTTAATTCAGCTGTTCAGTCTAAAAGGGACAGATGGTGCTTAACAGCTCCAGCATTTTGTGAATAAATAAGTGCTTAACAGAAACATATTTTCACAAAAAAAGCAATCAGTTTTCAACAGTGTTCAGCTCGTGAAGAGAAAACTTGCAGTGGATTGACTGTAGCTAACCTTTTACATCAATTTGAAAATAATTTCAAGAGACAAATTCAATACAACATAGAGTTGAAATTGCATTTTTGTACTTGGTATTTACTTCTCTGGAGTATTGTATATGTTTGACTGGATTAGCAAAATTGCTAATACTTGGCATCCATTACTCAAAGCAGAATGTGATGCAATTGCCATTGAAGAGAAAATTCCCCGGCCCCTTCCTGTATCCCACCCAAGTTTTCAAATAAACCTCAACTCATGTTTTATGACAGAAAGAATGGTGACTATGATATCCCCACAGTAAATAGAGGTTTATCTTCTGGAAGTACAAAAATTTGGGACGGTGTTGGGACCGCAGCTATTTATAATATACATCAATGACTTGGATGAAGGGATTAAAAGTACCATTAGCAAATTTGCAGATGATACAAAGCTGGGTGGCAGTGTGAATTGTGAGGAAGATGCTATGAGGTTGCAGGGTGACTTGGACAGGTTGTGTGAGTGGGCGGATGCTTGGCAGATGCAGTTTAATGTGGATAAGTGTGAGGTTATCCACTTTGGTGGTAAGAATAGGAAGGCAGATTATTATCTGAATGATGTCGTTAGGAAAAGGGGACATACAACGTGATCTGGGTGTCCTAGTGCATCAGTCACTGAAAGGAAGCATGCAGGTACAGCAGGCGGTGAAGAAAGCCAATGGAATGTTGGCCTTCATAACAAGAGGAGTTGAGTATAGGAGCAAAGAGGTCCTTCTGCAGTTGTACAGGGCCCTACTGAGACCGCACCTGGAGTACTGTGTGCAGTTTTGGTCTCCAAATTTGAGGAAGGATATTCTTGCTATTGAGGGCATGCAGCGTAGGTTTACTAGGTTAATTCCCGGAATGGCGGGACTGTCATATGTTGAAAGACTGGAGCGACTAGGCTTGTATACACTGGAATTTAGAAGGATGAGAGGGGATCTTATCGAAACGTATAAGATTATTAAGGGGTTGGACACATTAGAGGCAGGAAACATGTTCCCAATGTTGGGGGAGTCCAGAACCAGGGGCCACAGTTTAAGAATAAGGGGTAGGCCATTTAAAACAGAGATGAGGAAAAACTTTTTCAGTCATAGAGTTGTGAATCTGTGGAATTCTCTGCCTCAGTGGGCAGTGGAGGCCAATTCTCTGAATACATTCAAGAGAGAGCTAGATAGAGCTCTTAAGGATAGCGGAGTCATGGGGTATGGGGAGAAAGCAGGAACGGGGTACTGGTTGAGAATGATCAGCCATGATCACATTGAATGGTGGTGCTGGCTCGAAGGGCCGAATGGCCTATTGTCTATTGTCTATTGTTATATTTTGATTGTTGTGCTGTGATTCATAATGCCAAAACATAATCTATTTCATTACCATGCCATTCTTCTGCCATCCTTCCTGGCTAAAATTAGTTGGTAACTGTCAAGAAAAGACATGACAATTTCTGACTACTTGAACCAGTTTCTTTTCCTTCTACTGAACCACCGGGATGCCTATTTCACGTATTGATTGCACTCCGCAATGAAGAACCTCCCAGTATCAATGGTCAACTTGTCTTTCATTACTTGCAGCGATGTTATTTAAGTGTGCGAAAGTCTCGTTTGTTAACACTCTGTATATTGTGATCTAGATTATATGAACCATGATATAAAGAGAACCTAAAAACAGTGGAAAGCCATGCAGCTTTTTTCGAGTATTTCTATGTACTTGACTTTGGACTTTGCTATATTATTGTTCATCTTATTTTGCTCTAACATTACCTGCCCTTTTCCTACATATGTGAATATCCAAGCCCCCTCCACTATTTTCTCAAGGACTCCCCTTTGAATCTTGTACTCCGCCTTATGATTATTTTCTGAGCTGCTGTTTATACTTAAACATATGTCCCACTGTTTGATGAGTGGAATTGGGCTCTAGAAACTGTCAGGTCAGCATACAGTTCCTAACTCATGGTTTGCTGTAAAACAAAACAGAAAATGGTGGAAACACCATTTGAACAAACAGATAGCAACAGTGGAGAGAGAAACAGTTAAAGTTTGCAGTCTGGGACCTTTGTCAGGTCATTCTGAGGAAGAATTTTGAACCTGAGAGCTTTTGAAATGATCTGCTTTTATTTCAGTTCTCCAGCAACTGCGCATTTAAAAAGAATTCTGTAGTTTTCTGTTCCGACTGCACGGTTCAATATTAACTACAGTTATTTGTTTGTTTGCTATTACTCTGCATGGTTGGATGTGATGATGAAAAAGTCTATAGGGACACCTTGTCATTCATCATCTTTGTTATGCTCCAAAGAGTGGGAGATTATCATGTGGGCTGGAATCAGATGTGCAATTCAAAAATTCGAAGAAAACTCCAAACCTGGGACAGGTCTCTGCCAAAGTGAGAGTTCATGAATAAGCTTGCAGATTTAGCAATATAATTTTACCATTGATAAATATTAAATATTGCATTTTGTTAGGAATAATATGTACATGACAAGCTATCTCCACGTTACAAACACTAGACTTATGGACACCCCTATGGAGAAACGAGCTTCCACAATGTTATTAAATTTAAAGGTCCAGTGTACTCCTACAAATGGCAGGACTAATTTCCCCTCTCTGTCCATTTTTAGTAATTGTTCTTTTTTATTAGTCTTATGTGCTTTTGATGCCATTCATTGCTACACTGTGGAGGTGTGGTTGCAATACGGTGTGATATTTGTGTATTTTCCGACTTACCGATAAAATTGACTTATGGACGTCTGCATAAACGGAACCCATTCTCTATCCCAGGAAGTGTAAGTGTCTGAATCGGACAGATTAGCAGTGGGACCTTGATGTACAGTTACACGAATCATTAAAAATAGGTGGGATAAGTTAACAAAACTTTCAAATAAATCCATGCATTGAGATTCATTACCAAAATGTAAAAATTGAAAGGCAGCGTTGCTATTTAAGTGTGCGAAAGCCTGGTTCGTTAACACTCTGTAAACTGTGATCTAGATTATATGAACCATGATATAAAGAGAACCTAAAAACAGTGGAAAAAAGATTTGCCACATCTGAAAGGCTATACCTATCAGAAATGACTGCACAGGACGTGTTTGTTTTCTATTAAAATAAAAGTTTGAGAGATAGATAACTTGTTCAAAATCTTTAAAAGTATGGAAGATTTTAAAAGCAAAACACAAAGTGTTGGAGTAACTTAGGAGGCCAGGCAGCAAATTATAAAAGAGTAGTTAACGAGAACATAGCCCAGAAATTAAAGTTCACATTCAGTGAGCTATCCAGGTGCTAAAGCACTGATTAATGTGTTAAAATATGATTTGTGCAGTTCCTTGATACTGTGCATCTTCCCTGCTAAGATTTGTGCAAAGTGAGACAAAGCGCTGTTTGACCAGTTCCTATGGCAGCCACAGGAGCTATAGAAAAGGCTACCCTAGTGAGGAAAGATGCGAGGGAGGGGATCAACATTTGGTTACTCACCCCTCCCTTCCACTCCCCCATGCAATCTAGCCCCCTGCACTCAGTGGCACAGAGCAAGTCCCCTGCTGCAGGTAACCCCAAGCCACTGAGGGGCATGAACTCATCACTCTCCTGACACCACAGAATGCAACACTGATGTATATAGCTGCAGCAAGTGCTGTGAGACCCAGCAATGATGCATGAAATATACAGAGTATCTAAAGCTCATTGGGGCAGATACCAAACAGCAAAATTTAGATAGACACAAAATGCTGGAGTAACTCAGCAGGACAGGCAGCATCTCTGGAGAGAAGGAATGGGGGACGTTTCGAGTGGTTATCCTTCAGACTGAGAATCCAGGGAGAGGGCGACAGAGATATGGAAGGGTAAGGTGTGAAAACACAAATTAAAGGGGACGATGCTCAAGGAAATGTTGAATGGTACATTGTTAACTGAGGGGAAGGTGACAACGAGGCATACAATCAGTGATATTTAATCAGGAGGACAGCAAAACTAGTCGGAGAACTAGGATGGGGGAGGAACGGAGAGAGAGGGAAAGCAAGGGTTATTTGAAGTTAGAAAACTCTATATTCAAGCTGCCCAAGCAAAACATGAACTGTTGTTCATCCAATTTGCATTGGGCCTCACTCTGACAGTGGAGGAGGCCCAGGACAAAAAGGTCAGTGTGGGAATGGTAGGAGGAGTTAACATGTGTTTAGCAACTGGGAGATTGGGTAGGCTATGCGGACTGAGCAGAGGTCTTCTGCGAAACGATTCCCAAGCCTGCGCTCAGTCTTGCTGATATATTGGAGGCCACATCTGGAGCAGCGGATACAGTAGATGAGGTTGGAGAAGGTGCAAGTGAACCTCGGCCTCATCTTAAAGGCCTGTTGGGGTCCTTGGACGGAATCGAGGGAGGAGGTATATGGATAGGTGTTGCATCTCCTGTGGTTGCAGGAGATGGTACCTGGGGAGGGGGTGGTTTGGGTGGGAAGGGAGTTAACCAGGGAGTTGCGGAGGGAATGGTCTCTGCCAAAAGCGGAAAGGAGTGGAGATGGGAAGATGTGGCTAGTGGTGGAATCCCATTGGAGGTGGCAAAAGTATTGGAGGATTATATGCTGAATGCGACGGCTGATGGGGTGAAAGGTGAGGATTAGGGCGGCTCTTCCCTGTTGCGACTGGGGGGAGGGGGAAGCAAGAGTGGATCTGTGGGGTACCGGTATGTGGGCCTCACCTATGATGGAAGAAGGGAACCAACCCCCTTTCCCCTAAAGTATGAGGACATTTTGCATGTCCTGGTATGGAACACCTCATCTTGGGCACAGATGTGGCATAAACAGAGGAATTTGGAGTAGGGGGATAGTGTCTTTACAGGAGGCAGGGTGTGAAGAAGTGTAGTCTAGATAGTTGTGGGCTTATAAGAGATGTCAGCCGATAGTCTATCTCCTGTGATGGAGATGGTGAGATCAAGAAATGGAAGGGTGATGTCGGAGCTAGTCCAAGTGAATTTGTGTGTAGGATGGAAATTAGTAGTGGAGTTAATGAAATTTAGATGTCACTAGACCAAGTGGACCCGTTGGGCCCAAACCTCTCCTGCATTGGTGCAGCACCCTGTCCTCCCCTCTCTCCTCAACCCCCCCTCCCCTCTCCCTTCTCCCCCACTCCCCCCTCCATCCCTCCAACCTCCTCCCCTCCCCTCCTTTTAAACTTAAAAATGTGAATAACTTTAAAACCATAAGACCGATTTCAATAAAACTACTTGCATTATCACTAAAGTGACAATGGTGAGTAAGGTGGGCCTAAAATTGTCGCGCTATCGTGTACCGTTTTGACTGAAGTTCAGTCACAAACAAGATAACAAACGAGAGTTTTAGTATATAGATGGTGGAATTCTTGAAGTCACAATTCCTTTCCATCTTACTGCAGGATTTACCTCTTGTTTTACTGGGTTAAAAATGAAGATCAGAGGTTGCATATTGTTATCCCAATTTCCGTTGACAATGTGGAAATGTGCATCGAATAGGGGTGAATAGGGGTGGAGAGGGGGGAATGGGGGTGGAGGCAGGACTGTGGGGTTGGGGGCAGGGAAGGGGTAAGTGGGGGTGGGGTTGGGGGGATAGAGTGGGTCAGTGAGGGAGGGGGGGGGGGAATTGAGGGTACGACACCAATACAGGAAAGGCTTTGGATCCAGGGCTCACTCAGTCATACCCTCTCCCCTTCCCTGTTCCCCCTCTACGAGGAATGGACCCAATTTGGTCTAGTATATTACTAAAACTCTCGGTTTGTTTGTGTGTATATTTTTTTGTGTGTGTACCATGCCCTCTACACAGCCAAAATTGATACAGGACAGCGCGACAATTTTAGGCCCACCCTACTCACCATTCCCCTGTAGTGTGAATAAACCCTCTTTTGTTACTTTTTTAAAACAATTTACCTAATAAACTTTAATAAATGCACTCCCCCCGCCCCACACCACCCCCACACCAAGAGGACCAGCGGGAGAACCGGCGTCCATCCCGGCGTGCCCCGCGCCTGACCTTCCTCCCATGGTGCCGTGTGCCGCAGAGGAGGCGGTAGACGATCCAACAAGATGGCTGTCCCCACCGTTCGCAGCAGGAGAAACGGGGCCAAGGTCAGTGCCTTCTCCCTGTCCACTCTCACCCACCCACAGTTCCGGGAGATGCTCCCCGTCCGGCAACGAATCCATGCCGTTGACAGTGTTCCCCGCCGCAGATTGCAGCCGAGCTGCAGGAGACGCTTCGGCTCCACAAAGGGAAGGGAGGGGGAGGGATGGGGGAAGGGAGGGGGAGGGATGGGGGAGTGGGTGGGAGGGAGAGGGGGGAGGGGGGAGAGGGGAGGGAGGGGTGAAGGGGATGGGGAGGGGTGAGGGGGAGGGATGAAGGGGAGGGGAGGGGAGGAGGGGGTGCTGTACCAATGCAGGAGAGGTTTGGGCCCAACGGGTCCACTTGTAAGAATTAAAAAGTCACCTGGACTGGTGCAGGGATGGGAATGGTTTTGAGAAATATGCGCCAAATGTGGGCAAGTGGGACATGTAGATGGGCAGTTTGGTCGGCATGGATGAGTTGAGCCGAAGGCCCATTTTCCTTGCAGTATGGCTCTATGACTATATGGGGGTCATTTTCACCAAGAGAATGGTGAATACCTGGAATACACTACCCAGGAAAGTGGTGGAGGTGGGAACGCTGAAAGCATTTGAGAAGTCACAAGATGAAGGGTCTCGACCCGAAACGTCACCCATTCCTTCTCTCCAGAGATCCTGCCTGGATCCTGCCTGGATTTGGATTGGATTGTTTAGGCAGAGAAGCGTATGGGATTAGAACTGGGAAATGGGATTGGCGCAAATATGTGTCCACTGGTCACAGTGAATTTAATGTTGTGCGTCTCTAAAAACTCAATGACTATGACAATGACTATCAGCAAAAATAAAACCTAGCTTCTTGAGCTAACTACACTGTTCACAACTATTATCCTATTAAAATAAACTGAGGCCATAAAATTTTGGTTTATGCTTTAACTTGGGCTATATTTGTATCATATACCCATTTCATATTAGTTATTATTTTCATTCCCCACACATGATTATTGAAGTGTGCAGCTTGTATTTCTGCTGATGTGCACACATCAAGAATGGACAAATTAGTGACCGGGCTGAATTATTTTTGGATATGGTTACAGATAAGAAGTGATTGCATGCAGAGGATGAGCATTCTGATAAACACAACAAAGAGTAAATGAAAGTATGTGATGAAGCAAAAGTGGCTTGGTCAAAGAAAATGCCACAAGGAAAAAAGATTGCGAAGAATGAGCCCCCCATAGGAAAGCACGTATAGTTGGAAAATTTGCTTTTGATTTTCAGTTGGCAATTTTATTTTGTAGGTAGCAGTATAGTCTGTGGAGAAGTGCCCCAGTTGACAGTCAATTTGAAGCTTCATGCTGGGATTTAATTTCTTTTGGTAGCATATTCATGCCTCATTAAACTGAATGACTGATGGCATTAAATCCTGCATAAAATAATTTTATCTGAATTGTGTGCTACCAGAGGAAATTAAACCCTGCTGTGCTTGCAGTATAAAAGTAGTTCTCTAAAAAAAAGCAATATCACCGAACTGTTAGCACACTGCTGTAAGAACAAGCCACTGATGAATCTGTTCAACTCTGCAGTCTTGTCATGGGCAACAGTTTGCCAAAATGTTCTGTAGAAGCATAGAATTTCAAGATAGAAGAAACCATTCAGTCCATCATGTCCAGACTGATTGGAGAAGAGTCATATTGCTTATTTACATTTCCTCATTCTTAATCTGCTCCGATCAGTATGATATGGAACAGAATTCAAGAAAATAGGGGCACAAGTAGGTCATATTTATCCATCTTTTCCTTAAATACATCTAATCATCCACCCTTCACTAGTCTTGAGAAGAGAGAATACCAGAGTGAATACTGCTTTCAGAGAAAAGAAATTTCACCACACATCAGTTTTAAATAACAGCCCCTTCATTTTGCAGATATATCTCCTTGTTTGTGACTCTCCCACTATCTTTGTTTATTTGTGTACGTTGTGTACTGAATATATAAAACATATCTACATAAGCCCCCTTATGATCTTATACATTTGGTAAGATCACTCCTCATTCTTTTAAGCTCCGAGGATTACAGACTCAAACTGTCCAGCCTCACCTGATAAGCAAACCTGACTCTTTTGACAGAATTGAGTTACCGTACTGAATTCTGAATTTACTAGAACAAACATCTGTGAGGAAAGGTTGATGGTAACATCATTTACTGGCTTCAGTAGAGACAATAATATTTCTGCAGTCATACACAAAACATTACTTAAAAGCAGGAACCATGTATGATTGGTCATCTATGGCCTGTCCATACTTGTTTGTCCAGTCCTCTGTGTACCATTAACAACTGGTCTGCTCATCTCCATTCATCAGTCAGACACACGACTCAAAAATCATATTTCCCATTAGGTTGGTGAGACTAGTTTTTAATGTTAAAAATTTCCATCTCAGACACTGATCAGGCCAAACTAAACATATCTTCAAAGGATATATGAGAGGCATAATTTGGAACATTGCAAAATGGTGCAAAGAGAGTGTAAAGCAGAGAATTGCAGTTTAACATGTAATACTAATTGTGGACATATATTTGTCTAGTGCTTCCCTTTACTTGTTTACATCCCATCGTCCAGAAGGCTCAAACTCTGGGAAGAGCTACTAGAGAAATCTCCGGAAGACATTCACATGCCAATCGTTCCCTCTGAGAAACTCCCACCAGGTTCTGACCAATCGTGGATAACCTGGCGCAGTCTCAACAGACTGTGGACAAGCAGGGGAGGAGCAAATCGAACATGCTGAAGTGGGAATATACTCGAGATCAATCACACAATCACACAATCACAATCACAATAAAACTTTATTAGCCAAGTATGTTTTACAACATACGAGGAACTTCATTTGCCATACAGTCATAACAATAAAAAGCAACAGGACACACAAAATACATTTTAGCATGAACATCCACCACAGTGACTCCTCCACATCCCTCACTGTGATAGAAGGTGACAAAAAGTTCAATCTCTCCCTTATATGTCCTCCAGCGGTCGGGGGCTCTAACCTTCCGTTGACAGGATGATCTTGACTCCCGTAGCCAGCGGCGAGCCTTCCTTGTCGGGGCGATCAAGCTCCCTCATCGAGGGGGAACCTCAGCTTCCCCGCGCCGGCGATCTACCCTGGGTCGGAACCAGTCGAACCTCGTGCAGCTCTTGGAGCTCCCGACCGGTCTCAACCCGAGACTGCGAGCTCCTGATGTTAAAGTCCGCATTGCATTGGAGCGTCGATCCCAGGCAAGGGATCGCTGGCTCAGATGATAAGTCCACGCCCCTGCGGGGACTCAAGGTCAGTCCCAGGCAAGACCTCCAGCTCCGTGATGTTAGGCCGCAGAGCGACCGGAGATACGATCCGGAAAACAATCGCATCTCCGGCAAGGTAAGAGATTGAAAAAAGGTTTCCCCCGACCGCCTCTTCCACCCCCACACATAAAACAAACTAGAGAACATTTACACAAACTTTTAAAACTTACCAAAAATAACAAAAGAGTTTGAAAAGGACAGACAGACTGTAGGCGAGGCAGCCATTGTGCGGCGCCCCCTGGTGGCAGATTGTGAGTGTGGGCGGGGCCTCCAGACTACAGAACATCTCCTGAGCTGTGACATGCTGCATGACACATGCACTGTAAAGGATCTTGCAGAAGCCAACGACGTGGCACTAAAATTTGCTCACTATTGGCAAACAGTTGTGTGATAACATCAATAAATAAATAAATCCCATCAGTATTTGCTCAGAGTATTAGTTTCATTCAACCTCAACTATCAATGGTTCTTCCTGGGCTGATTCCCACCAGCGCTGCTCAGTTGTCACCTATGCCAGCCTGTAGTCATATTCAAAATAAATGGGAGATAGACTCAAAATGCTGGAGTAACTCAGTGGTCAGGCAGCATCTCTGGCGAAAAGGAATAGGTGATGTTTCGGGTCGAAAACCTTCTTCAGACTGAGTATCAGGAGAAAGGGAAAGGAGAGATATAGATGGTACATAGAACAGATGAATGAAAGACATGCAAAAAGCAATGGTGATCAAGGAAAGGTGGAACCCACAATGGTCCATTGTTGGCTGTGGGCTGGGTGATAACAAGTTATACATACTGTAAAACTCAACAGGACGATAGTGAAACAAGTACGATGACTTGGGAGGGGGTGGGACAGAGAGAGAGGGGGTGCAGGGGTTACTTGAAGTTAGAGAAATCAATATTCATACCAGTCGATATTGAATATTCATATTCAATAAATGGGGCCAGGGTTGATGTGCCAACAATAGGAGGGTGGTTAAATCTGAGGTGCCAGATATTAAGTGCACCTCAGCTCAGCAACTAACAGAACATCCCTGAACTCCATGGTAAAATCTATGTTGCAGTGCACAGGTGTGTGAATCCAGAGTCCCTGATGCTGTGCCCACCACAGAAGGCCCTGTCATTCTCTGCAGACATCAGTGCATCCAACCTAATCTGCATTGTATGACTGGAGATCATTGTTTACCACATCTCTGGCCTTAATATCTTATTTGGTGGACAGGTTATCAAACCAGTTCATGAAAGATGTCAGTATATTTCACAGCATTTACAAGATATCTTTGTCAACCAGATATTCTTTCGTGTACTTCCCTGGTGTATTTTTTTAATTGTTTTTTTATTTGTATGTGCACATCATTCAATCAGATAATGATCCCCATCTACAAATGTGATTTCCAACCTGTATTTTAAAATATCTTTTTTTTTTCATTAATTCAAGGGATGTGGGCTGGGCAGACATTAAGATTCCCATCCCTAATTGCCCATGAGAAGGTGGTGGTGAGTTCCCTTCTTGAACCACAGCGCTCTTTGAGATTCTGGTAGAACCGTAATGCTGTTCCATGGTTTTGTGACCAAGTAGCATGAATGAATAGTGATATATTTCCAAGTAGGGATGGTGTGTGCTTTTGCTGTCAAGAGTCAAGTCAAGAATGTTTTATTATCATGTGTCCCAGATAGAACCATGAAATTCTTACTTGCTGCAGCACAACAGAATATGTAAACATAGTACACTGTAAACAATATGATAAACGAGAGAGAAAAAAAGTTCCGTGTGCATATATACACATACCCACGTCCAAATACACACACATACACACACACTCTCCAATCCAGCAATTTCTCATAACAATACCCTTCCCAGCGGTTTCACGGCATCCTGTAAAGTGCCTAGAGTTGTCTCCAGTATTCTAGCAGTGGCTAGTAGAGTAGAGTAACTAGTGTCTTCGAAGTTCATGTATAAATTCTATTGTCATATTTTCTATACCTCAGTTAATAAAGGAAGTAATACCTGTTTGCTAATCAGCTAGTTTCTACTGCTGTCCTGACATATTTGATGATCTTAAAGGGCTCCCTTTTCTTGTTTGTTTCTCCAAACAATAGGGTTGTGCTGATTATCCTGAAGATTAAGCTTTCTGCAGCCACTGTTTGCATTCTCCTTTGGCCAAAATTTTCCAGGTCCAGATTGGCATGGCCAAGACTCTTCTTGAAAATGAATGGTGGGATCCTGTGCACGGTGTGGCTTTGAACAACACAAATCCACATTAGGCAGGAAATGGTGTTGGGTAGACTGATGGGACTGAAGGCTGATAAATCCCCAGGGCCTGATGGTCTGCATCCCAGAGTACTTAAGGAGGTGGCTCTAGAAATAGTGGAAGCATTGGAGATCATTTTTCAATGTTCTATAGATTCAGGATCAGTTCCTGTGGATTGGAGGATAGCAAATGTTATCCCACTTTTTAAGAAAGGAGGGAGAGAGAAAACGGGTAATTATAGACCAGTTAGTCTGACATCAGTGGTGGGGAAGATGCTGGAGTCAATTATAAAAGACGAAATTGCTGAGCATTTGGATAGCAGTAACGGGATCATTCCGAGTCAGCATGGATTTACGAAGGGGAAATCATGCTTGACAAATCTACTGGAATTTTTTGAGGATGTAACTAGGAAAATTGACAAGGGAGAGTCAGTGGATGTGGTGTACCTCGACTTTCAGAAAGCCTTCGACAAGGTCCCACATAGGAGATTAGTGGGCAAAATTAGGGCACATGGTATTGGGGGTAGGGTACTGACATGGATAGAAAATTGGTTGACAGACAGAAAGCAAAGAGTGGGGATAAATGGGTCCCTTTCGGAATGGCAGGCAGTGACCAGTGGGGTACCGCAAGGTTCGGTGCTGGGACCCCAGCTATTCACGATATACATTAATGACTTAGACGAAGGGATTAAAAGTACCATTAGCAAATTTGCAGATGATACTAAGTTGGGGGGTAGTGTGAATTGTGAGGAAGATGCAATAAGGCTGCAGGGTGACTTGGACAGGTTGTGTGAGTGGGCGGATACATGGCAGATGCAGTTTAATGTAGATAAGTGTGAGGTTATTCACTTTGGAAGTAAGAATAGAAAGGCAGATTATTATCTGAATGGTGTCAAGTTAGGAGGAGGGGGAGTTCAACGAGATCTGGGTGTCCTAGTGCATCAGTCAATGAAAGGAAGCATGCAGGTTCAGCAGGCAGTGAAGAAAGCCAATGGAATGTTGGCCTTCGTAACAAGAGGAGTTGAGTATAGGAGCAAAGAGGTCCTTCTACAGTTGTACCGGGCCCTGGTGAGACCGCACCTGGAGTACTGTGTGCAGTTTTGGTCTCCAAATTTGAGGAAGGATATTCTTGCTATGGAGGGCGTGCAGCGTAGGTTCACTAGGTTAATTCCCGGAATGGCGGGACTGTCGTATGTTGAAAGGCTGGAGCGATTGGGCTTGTATACACTGGAATTTAGAAGGATGAGGGGGGATCTTATTGAAACATATAAGATAATTAGGGGATTGGACACATTAGAGGCAGATAACATGTTCCCAATGTTGGGGGAGTCCAGAACAAGGGGCCACAGTTTGAGAATAAGGGGTAGGCCATTTAGAACGGAGATGAGGAAGAACTTTTTCAGTCAGAGGGTGGTGAAGGTGTGGAATTCTCTGCCTCAGAAGGCAGTGGAGGCCAGTTCGTTGGATGCTTTCAAGAGAGAGCTGGATAGAGCTCTTAAGGATAGCGGAGTGAGGGGGTATGGGGAGAAGGCAGGAACGGGGTACTGATTGAGAGTGATCAGCCATGATCGCATTGAATGGCGGTGCTGGCTCGAAGGGCTGAATGGCCTACTCCTGCACCTATTGTCTATTGTCTATTGTCTAAATCCCCCCACCCCCACTCTCCCCTCCTCCCAACCCCCACTCTCTCCTGCTCCCCACTGTCCCCCTCCCCCCCCACCTGATCTGAGTTTTGATGGATGGATGGATGGATGGATGGACGGACGGACGGACGGACGGATGGATCCCTTCGCCCCACTGAGTCCACAATAATCACCAACCACCATCATACATTAAACCTATCTTTTCTTTGTTTTCCAAGTGTTCCTATCAACTTCTCTTTGATTCTACCACTGGCCCACACAATCTGGGCATTTTACAGTGGCCAGTTAATGAATCTACCCATGTATCTTTTTATTTTATTATCAAAAATTATACTCAATTATTTAAAAACAATATTTACAATACAATAAGACAAAACATAACCCACCACCAGAATACTATACAAACAAATATACCAATTGAAACTATTATACAATTATATTACAATCCCATCCAGGATACATCCAATCCCCCGCGGTGCCCAGCGGTCCCAGAAATCCTCCAGGTTGCCTGTGGACAGCGCGTAGACCCTCTCTGACACCACCAGGGCGCCGATGAAACCCCGGAAACGGGGTAGGCAGCTGGCTCGGGCAGAGCCCTCTTCCGCCTGGCACCATGAGTCACGGATGGCCAGCTTGGCCAGGCCCAGGAGCAACCCAACCAGGACATCTTCAGCCCTATCCTCTCCCCTACGCACAGGGTGTCCAAAGATGAGGATGGTGGGTGAGAAGTGCAGCCAAAAGGCAAGGAGCAGCCCCTTCAGATATTGAAACAGGGGCTGCAACCTCACACTCTCCATATACACGTGGAACACAGACTCTTCCAGCCCGCAACAGTGGCAGGCGGCTGGCGAGTCTGTGAACCACGCGAGAAACAGGTTGCAGGGCCTCCTCAGTGCAATACCTTCCATCCCAGGTGTATCTTTTGGATATAGGAGGAAACTGGAGCAACTGAAAAAAAAAACCATGGGAACATCAAAGGATGATTTCATGGAGGACATGGGATCCTCAAAGATATCAGTACAGCAGAAGCAGCCAGTTGCGAGTTACACAAGTATTCTTTCCTTCAACACAGGGAAAATGTGCAACCTCCATACAGACAGGATTGAAGTCAGGAGTGAACCCAAGTCTCTGTCTCTAAGAGGCAGCAGCTGTACTAGCTGCACCATTATGCCAACCAGGCATATATGTAGACAACTGCTGGTGGAACAACTAGCCGATTATGTTTTCCCTTGACGCATTTGCTCTTGACAGATACAGTGCCTCTTGCATCACCAGACTGTGTACTACTTGATGCTTCTCTCGACACCTGACCATCCTATTGATATTTTCTGACAGCTCACAGTTTATTAGACATGGTATTCAATCCTATGTTTCTTAATTTTTGATGACAGCTCAGCCTCATGGGTCTGGGAATTGATTTGGTTAAGTTTGTGCATGCCAGTTTTGCTGCGACAATGCAAGGTTTGGGTCAATCAAAAAGATTCTGTGTACTAAGCAGAATTTGAATCACTACAAATTAATGATGGTGACTGTGTTGGTTATGCTGCATAATAACAGCACTGTGCTGCAAACTAATTTATTCTTGATGGCTTTGTATATAAAAGATTAAAAAACTGATATTGTCAAAACATAAATCCGTGCTGCCTCATTTATAGAATATTTTGATAATGTTATACATATTTGCTTGTGATTTTCAATTATTTGAGGCTGATAGTGGGTATATAAGTATAAAATCTACACAATTCAGTACAAGGAAAAACGAGATACACTCAGCAATATTTTACATATTGGGGTGAAATTAACAAACACAGTTAAAATGAAATGATCACAGAAACACTTTGGATTGATGATTTTACATCTATTGATTTGAGTTCCGCTTAATTTTATTGGAATCAGTCACCTGGTGTAAAAACTAATCAAAGTTTAATTTATCAAGATTATAAACTTAGTTTTCAATTGTGACACCTCTTTTGAAACTCAGTGGTGAGTTGCTGTTGGAAGTTCTTCAAGGTGTACACCTTTCTGGCTTCATAGAAGGATGAGAGAGGATCTTATCGAAACGTATAAGATTATTAAGGGGTTGAACACGTTAGAGACAGGAAACATGTTCCCAATGTTGGGGGAGTCCAGAACCAGGGGCCACAGTTTAAGAATAAGGGGTAGGCCATTTAGAACGGAGATGAGGAAAAACTTTTTCAGTCAGAGAGTTGTGAATCTATGGAATTCTCTGCCTCAGAAGGCAGTGGAGGCCAATTCTCTGAATGCATTCAAGAGAGAGCTAGATAGAGCTCTTAAGGATAGCGGTGTCAGGGGGTATGGGGAGAAGGCAGGAACGGGGTACTGATTGAGAATGATCAGCCATGATCACATTGAATGACGGTGCTGGCTCGAAGGGCCGAATGGCCTCCTCCTGCACCTATTGTCTATTGTCTATTCAGGCAGATCCCACTTCATAAATACAGACACTGCTAATTTGATTTTGTACTATGTGTGGATTGCGATATAGGCCAACTCTATAAACTGATTTGGCATTGGAATGCTAATGTTTGTCTTCACAGCAGGCTCTCTATTTTTTGGCAACTGTGAGCCAGTAATAGAATGTGCATTAAGACTCTGGAATGCCTAACCCATTCACTTTGGTGATAATGGTTTACTCCAATGTACGTTTCAAGTCCTTTTGTTGAAGATAATGTTTAATTAATTGTTGAGGTTTTGAATGATATCGGTAAAGCCTTTGTCTAGTATTGTCAATTTTTACAACATGTTTTTGGGACTGACATTCACCAGCTTTCTTCATTCCAGCACTAACTGCCTCAGTGGAGGCTGCAGAATGATGTAACTCAGTACACATTGGTGGTACTCTGTGCATTTTGCCGTGCAGGTGTCGATTTCCTGACTGCTTCTATGAAGTGACATTGGGGTGTCTCTGTGATAATCGTTACTCACCCTCCTCATTTAAAACTTCTGATTTAAAATTCTTCAACATATTCATTGTGTTTGAATAACAGGATTGAAAACCAATATTTTTCTTCCTTGTAAATACTTTTCCAGTCAATATCTAGGTAATTGAAACTCCCAATGATTAATGTTCCGACCTTTTTACTGACTTCCTTGCTATGTGTAAATTTCTCCCCATCTATCCTCTCCCCTTATCTAGAAGGTCAATAACAACAACAAATAATTACTTTCATTCCTTTCCACTCCTTGACTGACTTCCAAACTGTGAGAGTTCAATCATTTTATAACATGTTCTGCAGACGAAGGAATTGAAATTTGCTTGGGAGCTTAAAGAAAGAATGTGCAGCATGTCGTCAGCCCGTGGTGAGAGGCACAGCTTCACAGTCATTGTTGGAATCGGGAAGTAAAGCTCGCACCATATCTGAAACCACCTCTTTTGCACATTCTCTCCGTAACCGCTCTACGCCATCTTGCTCCTGCTCTGACTTGTTAACCTGTACATACTGCCTTCACCATGCATTCTTGTAGCTCGATTTAGCCGGCTCCAGGTTACTTTATTTGTACCACACTTTGTTTCCAGCAAAGGATTCCAATTCCTCATGTTTGTTTCAGGGTGATTCTACTAATCAGAAAAAAAGTACATAGCTTTTCCTTCTGCATTGCATTTACTCCCTTCTCCTATATCAAATATTGTTTTACAGTTACTATGAATTTCTCTGCTGGAGCTGTGTTTACCAAGAAGATTTAATGGTGTCCAGGCTGGAGCCTTGGGTTCGATCTGTATTCTGGGTACTGTCCGGAATTTACCTGTTCTTCCTTTGAAGGTGTGGGTTTCCTCTGGGCACTCCAGTTACCTTCTGCACCCCAAGATGTGCTGATTTGTGGGTTAATCAGACTCTGTAAATTGCTCCGACTGTGTAGAGAGTGGGATGCAAAGTGGAATAACATAGAACTAATGTGAGCAGGTGATCGACAGTCAGAATAGACTCAGTGGGCCAAAGGGCCTGTTTCAATGCTGTCTTCTTCTTGCGTATGGCGTGCACAGCCTAAAGTTGTAGGTCAAGGGTAGACATCCCGGCCAGGGCAGCATCAGTTGGTGGGTGGATGGCCTTGATGCCACCAGGGAAAAGCCTCAGTGAGCAGTCATTCACGATGTGTGGGATGGTCTGGTCTGGATATCCGCAATCGCAAGCAGGGCTGTCTGTCTGTCATCCCCCACTTGTGCAGGTGATGGGCTGTTCTTGCATGGAGGGTGCGGATCCTGTTCAGGGTTAGCCATTGCTTGCAATGGAGGTGAAATCCCAGTGGTTTCACTGTGGGGTCTGTGATGACCTCTCCGTTGTTGGTGTTGGCATCTTTCCAGGCTCTGCGCCACTCAGTCTTGGGGTCAAAGTCTTCCAGGGATTTGGCTGAAGACCAGAAGGGTTTGCGGGACTTCAGGCGCATGTTGGACAGATTGTTCAAGTCAGCATGGATGGGAAGGTCAGGGTTAGCCTCGATGGTGCACCAGCACTGCCCTCGCAGCTACGGCTTGCCTGCAGTCTGTTTGTCTTTTGTGTTTTTTGTTGTTTTTGTCTTAATTGTAGTTTAGATATGATGTAGTGTTTGCGGTTGTGTGTTATGTGGGGGGGGGGGGTGTGTGGGAACTGTAAAAGTGTCTCTCCCGAACGGAGACCCGACCTTTGTTTCTGTGTCGTGTCTCCGTTCCCGCTGTGGCCTACCATCGGCCATGCACCTGGAACTGGCGGCCTCCGGCTGGGACCACCTGGGCTCTGGTTCGCAGAGCCCGCGGCCTGGACTCACCACCTGCGGCGCTGGCTGCCTTCGGATGCTGCGGGAGCGGCTACGACTCGTCTCCGGAGGCTTCGGCGCGGGCCGCCTGGACGTCGGAAGCCCGCAGGCCCCTGGGTGGGGGCCGACGTCGGGAGCTCCGGCAGCGGCAGCGTCTTCGCTCACCCCGAATTGCAGGGCTTGGGTCGGCCCGCCGCGGACCTTTCACCGTCCGTCACGGCGCTTCAATGTCGGGAGCCCCGATGTGGCAACTTCAACAGCCTGACCGCGGGAGAAGATGGCAGGGGAAGAGAAAAGACATTCTGGCCTTCCATCACAGTGAGGAGGTGACTGGAGGAGACTCACTGTGATGGATGTTTCTTTTGTTTGGTGTTTGTTTATGATTGTATGTGTTATTGCATATTTTTATTGCTTATTTTTATTGGTCTTATTGTTGAACTGCGGGTAATTTTTCATTTCACTGCACATTTATGTGTATGTGACAAATAAATTGACTATTGACTATTGACTATCTTTTAACATGTGTTTACCCTGAGCACTTCAGTTTCCTCTCATGTCCCAGAGATTAATTGTCTGTTGTAACAGGTGCAGGTGTGTTGGGGGTGTTGAGAGGTAAGGGAATGCCGTATCTTTCAATCAATGGTTCAATTTGTGCAGGTTTGTTCAGGACCACAGAGTATCCCAAAGTATTTTACTCATTCTTAAAATGATGCAAAGGAGAATATTCAGCCCACCAAGTGCATAATGACACCCAGGAGAACAATCCTATTAGTCCCATTCCCCTACCTCTCAACAGCCCAACACACCTGTACCTGTTACAGCAGCCAATTCATCTCTGGGATATGAGAGGAAACGGAAGTGTTCAGTATAAACAAGTGGTCAAGAGAAAATGTATAAATCCTGCCCAGAGAGCATCCAATGTCAGGCTCAAACTGCATTAACTGTTGCACCACTATGATGCACCTTTATCATAGAACATAAAATTATAGAACAGTACAGCACAGGAACACAATGTCTGTGCCAAACGTGATACCTAGATGAACTGATCTCAAATGATCGATATCGCTCCATTCCCTACAAATCCATGTGCCTATCTAAAAGCTTATTGAACGCCACCATCATATCTGCCTCCACCACCACCCCTGGCAGTGTGTTCCTACCATCCTCTGTGTCAAAAACCTGCCCCGCCCATCTCTGTAATGTTTTTCTCCTCTCCTTATAGCGATGCCCTCAAGTGTAAGACATTTCCATCCTGGGAAAACGGTTCTGACTGTCTATACCACTCATAGTTTTAGATAGTTCTATCACCTTTCCCCTCATCCATGTCTATCCTACCTTCCCAGCAGCTGAATAGGATCCAGGCATTATTCTGGTAAACCTCCTTTGCACCCTCTCCAAAGCCACACTGTTCCTGTAATGGGGCAACCAGAACTGCACGCAATACTCCAAATGTGGCCTAACCAAAGTCCGATTGAGCTGCATCAAGACTTCCTGACTCTTATATTCAATGCCCATTGTAATGAAGGCAAGCATACCATATGCCTTCTTTAACGCCCTGTATGCTTGTGCCACCACCTTTAGTGACCTATGAACTTGGACTCCTAGATCCCTCTGCAGATCAGTGCAGCTAACGGTCTTGCTGTATGCTCTCTCCTTCCATTCATTCACTTCATAGCTGAAGTCAGGGGTGATCTCTGACAATGACCCATCTCTGCTGGACAAGATCAATGTCTTTTAGGTTCATTTTGAACAGATAAACAAAGTTCCACCGATGGGCCTGTTCTAAGCATCTTGATGGCAGATGTTAGATTTGCTTTCACATGCATTAATTCTTGGAAAGCAACCAGCCCGAATAGAGTCTGTGGATAGGTTCTGCAGTCATGCGCCAATTAACTAGCTTTGCCGAATCTTCATCCTTTCTTGCCATTAACTGTAGACTCTCTCCTTACATTCATCGTCCCAATGTGCAGCACCTCGCACTTGCTCGGGTTAAACTCCATCTGCATTTTTCTGTCCATTTCTGCAGCTGATTTACATCCTAGTATATCTTCTGACAGCATTCCTCACTGTCTTCAACCCCTCCAATTTTTGTGTCATCAGCAAACTTACTCACCAACCTATCTATATTTACGTCTAGGTCATTTAAATATAACATAAACAGCAGAGGTCTCACCACAGATCCCTGCAGAACTCCACTGATGACAGACTTCCATCACAACCCTTTGTCTTCTATGAATAATACAGTTCTGAATCCTCATGACCAAGTAATTGTGAATCCCATATTTTCTAATCTTCTGGATAAACCTGGACCATATCAAAAGCCTTACTAAAATCAATGTGTCCAGCATTAACCACACTACCTTCATCAATCACCTTTATCATAAGAAATAGTAGAATTAGGCCATTCGGCCCATCAAGTCTACTCCGCCATTCAATCATGGCTGATCTATCTCGCCCTCCTAACCCCATTCTCCTGCTTTCTCCCCATAACATCTGACACCTGTACTAATCAAGAATCTATCTAGCTCTTTGCTCTTTGCATTGGCCGCAACACTTAGGTCATGTCAACTTCAGTTTTGGAAGACGAATATGACACACAGCCACTACTGGAAAGTGCATGTAGTCAATTGTGAATAGTCTTCAAAGCAATTGACTACATTGAAGTTAGATGGCGATTCAGATCCAAAGGGGACAGCCCAGATCTTCAGCATGTCTTCACTTGTTGTGTTGGAATCCCTGACACTACAGTCAAATTATTGGCCGCGTACTCTCCAAATTCCAACAGCGGTGGCATGGTAACACAGGAAGTACAGCTGCAACCTAAATATTGCTGCTACCTCACAGTGTAAGAGACCAGGGTTCAATTCTGACCTTGGGTGGTGTCTATGTGGAGTGCATGTTCTCCCTGCAATCCTTTGGGATTCCTCCAGATTCTCCTGATTTCCACATCCAAAAGATGTTCAGTTTGGTTGGACTCTATAAAATTGCCCTTAATATATTGATGAGTGGAAGTATCTTGGCGAATTGGTGGGAATGTGGAGATTTTTTTTAAATGGGATTCATGTAAGATTAGTGTAATCCTACACTAAATGGGTGATTGGTGGACTGTACAGATTTGGCGGGCTGAAAGGCCTGTCTCCATTCTGTCTTTCTGTGATCTATGAAAAATCAGCTATTTATCACAGGTTGCCGGTAATCTGAAAGAGCTTTATGTTTAATTTCCTTTTTCAAAGCAAAGAGTAGAAACTGGTCCTAACTCCATCTCATTTCGAGAACTGAATTTTCTTTGGCTTGGTGATTGGACATGCAGTTAATGAAACGATAATATACTCACCCGATGGTTGCAGTAGTCGCTGTTGTGTACCATCTTGATGGGTTTGCCATCTCTGATGTGTTTCCTGCGGACATCTTGCCTGTTGGCTTGGGAGAGAGAGATCGTTGGGATTGTGGGTGCAGGTCACACAACTCGAGCCACAATTCTACTGTCAGCAAGCTAGCTTTAATTCTGTAAATTGCTTAGACACTTACATTTGGTATCTGGGAACATTTCCAAGATTGTGCACTGTTGCCGATAAGATTCAAGGTTGGAAAGGTGCAATGTTATCTGACCATTTTTTTTCTTTTAGTTTTTCCGAACATACACTTCAACCTGATAAGAATCCCTGAGATCTTTCTATCCTTGAATTTGCTGCTATAAAATTTCTTTAATCCATTTATGGCTAATAGAATTTAAATATAAGGAATTCTTTGTAAATATTCATATTAAATGGGAATTTTTCAACAAATTGCCCTTATCTACAACATTGATTTTGACATTTGACATCAACAAAAAGTGTTGATAGATATAAAACAGATTAAATAATAGTAAAACAAATTATGCCAATGGGGTTACTGCAATATTTTTTTCAATTTATGTCATGACCATGTCTATTGTGACTGGCACTGTCCATTGCTATTATACAGTGTCGGCAGATCTGGTTTGATGTCAACATTGCCAAATTGGGGCAGAGTGCAAAACACAGAACATAGAAGCATAGAAACATAGAAACATAGAAAATAGGTGCAGGAGTAGGCCATTCGGCCCTTCGAGCCTGCACCACCATTCAATATGATTATGGCTGATCATCCAGCTCAGTAACCTGTACCTGCCTTCTCTCCATACCCCCTGATCCCTTTAGCCACAAGGGCCACATCTAACTCCCTCTTAAATATAGCCAATGAACTGGCCTCAACTACCTTCTGTGGCAGAGAATTCACTCTCTGTGTGAAGAAATGTTTTCTCATCTCGGTCCTAAAAGACTTCCCCCTTATCCTAAAAGACTTCCCCAACATCGGGAACAATCTTCCCCCATCTAGCCTCTCCAACCCCTTAAGAATTTTATGTTTCTATATGATCCCCCCTCAGTCTTCTAAATTCCAGCGAGTATAAGCCTAGTCTATCCATTCTTTCTTCATATGAAAGTCCTGCCAACCCAGGGATCAATCTGGTGAACCTTCTCTGTACTCCCTCTAAGGCTAGAGGGAGTACAGAGAAGTAACATTTTCTTACCCTCTGTAGGATGCTTTATAAAAGAGAGTAACAATAACTTTGAGTTAGCGAATGATTTGTTTGTCAAACTGTTGTTTTCACTCTGCAAGTGTTTTGCTGTTTTTCTAAATGCTTTCATGTTGGTGATGTCCACACGTCTGATGAGCTTAATCTCATTTTAACTGTTACGTCAAGTAATCTGGTTTTACCCAATCAGCGATGTTCCCTTTGTTCTACCCATCCTTATCCCACATTCTCTGATGAAGGATCCCAAAATATGAAATGTTAATTATATCTCTTCCCACAGATGTTGCCTGACCTGCTGGGTGTTTCCATCATTTTCTGTTTTTATTTTAGATTTTCAGCATTGGTAGTTGTATTAACTTTTCAAGTACTTTCCTGCGGCTACAACAAATATCCATGACACCAAAGCAATATTTTACACTCTCAGTTGCGGGTCACCACTTCTGTGAATAGGATCCAGTCCAGATCATGTCATATCCAGATCCTGGAATCAGAGAGGGTCATATACCCAAACTGCTCTTCTGTTATTTCAATCAGATAGCATCTCTATTAAATCATTGAAAACTTGATCCTGGCAAATTTGATTGGGGGGATAAAGCATTGAAACAGGGCCTTTAGCCTATCAGGATAACCTCAGCCATCCACCAAAGTACACCAAATCCAAATTCATCCCATTTTTTATTCTCCCAAAGTTCCCTTCAGATTCTGTCACGCTCCTTCACACTAGGGCCATGTACTGAGGCCAGTTAACTGACCAATCCATGGGTCATTGGGAAATGAGAAGAAACGAGAGCCTCTGGAGAAAGCCCTTGTTACAGGGAGAACATGCAAACTCTTTAAAGGCAGCACCCGAGGTTAGGATTATTGGATATTGGTGGTTAATTTATCTCTTGCAGTGTAGATAAATATGTCAAAAATGGGAAAGGAAGAGTCTTTTGAATTCTGTAAATTTGTGGACCAAAGTCATCACCTTAGCAATTCCTTGGATTAATTCAATGTTTATGTTTAATTACTTGCAGTGAACAATAGAGACCAACCACTGGGACATAGGACCTAGGGAGTGTTGTAGAACAGAGGGTCCAGGAATACAAGTACATTGTACTCTGAGAGTGACACAGAAAGTGGACAGAATGGTGAAGAAGGCTTTTGGTACACAGGGCTTCATCAGAAAGACAGTTAGTATAGAAGTTGGAATGCTCTGTTGTATTTGTACACGGTTTTGGTGAAGCTGCACTAGGAGTATTGTGTTTATTTTGGTGATTCTGCTATTGAAAGAGTGCAGAAAAGATATATGAGGATGTTACCAGGACTCGGGTGACTGAGTTATAGGGTGAGGTTGGGCAGGCTGGGATGTTATTCCTTGGAGCAAAGGAGACTGAAGGATGATCTGGTAGAAAATCATGTGGGGCATGAATAGGGTGAATGCACGCAATCTTTTTCCCAAGGTTGCAAATCAAGAGTTAGAAGGCATAGATTTAAGATGAGGGGAGAAAGATTTAATAGGAATGTGTGGGACAAATTTTTCACATGGTATGTATTTAGAATTAGCTGGCAGTGGAAGTGGCGGAGGCAGGTACAATAGGTCTATCGATAGGAAAACCTTAGATGGATATGGGTCAAGCCTGGAGGGGTTAAACCTGGCCAAATGGGTTGTGCGTAAATGGGTATCTTGGTCGACATGGATGAGTTGGGCTGAAGGGGATGTTTCAGTGCTGTATATAATAAGCTATAATATAGCCTTGTAGAAAAGTGGGAAATTTTTGTAGTTTGTAATAGAAATCTGTTACTTTTTCTTCAATTTTCTGATAACATTGTGAAATCCTGCATCAGATTACTTTTCCTACCTTTGGGATCTGAGTGAAATTTTGATACCATAAGAAATAGTTGTTGTTTGACAGACATCAAAAATTCCATTCAAACTTGATAAAGTAGTTTTGTTTTACCAAAAAAAAGTAGTAATTGACGTCACATTTTGTGCAGCCTTACAAATATTAATTAACTCTGTATTGTCTGTGCCAGCGCACATGTCTAGATTTTTGAAAACTCTTCTCCTATATAATCCTCGGAGAATGGTTTTAAAAAGTGATGGGTCTTGTTGCGAAGCTTTGCCACACAGCTGCAGCAGAAAGAACATAGAGTAGGTAGACCTTGTGGGATTGGAGATGGTGCATGAGATGTGGCACCAAGGGCAGTGCCCAACGAGGACTACCCACCATGTTACACCGAAGATAGACACAAAAGACGTACAGGTATGTCGTTTAATTGGCTTGGTAAATGTAAAAATTGTCCCTTGTGGCTTGGATAGTGTTAATATGCGGGGATCGCTGGTCGGCGCGGACCTGTTGGGTCAAAGGGCTTGTTTCCGCGCAATATCTCTAAACTAAACTAAACTAAAAGAAAAATGCTGGATTAACTCAGCGGGACAGGCAGCATCCCTGGAGAGAAGGAATAGATGATGTTTCGGGTCGAGACCCTTCTTCAGACTGATGTCAGGGGAGGGGGAGGGACATATATAAGGAAGTGTAAGGTGTGAAAACAGGACAAAGCAAATGGAGATCAAGGAAAATGGAGAATAGATCATTGCTAGCTGGGAGAAGGTAACAACAAAGCAAATAGAAATAAAATGTAGTCAGAGACCGTAAGACTGTTCAATAAAATGTTCACTACATCTCTGTTGTTCACTACATCTTTGTTGTTATCTAATCATCAACATCATTTAAAAAGTGTTGAATCGTCCTATGTTGAACTTTTATAATAATACTAGACCAAGTGGATCCGTTGGGCCTAACCTCCTGCATTGGTGCAGCACCCTCTCCCCCCTTTCCCCCCCTTTCCCTCCCCTCCTCCCCCCTCCTCCCCTCCTCCCCTCCTCATTTTGCCAGTAGTGGTGACCTGACAAATCGTTTGACTGCTTTTAAAATTCCAGTTAGTGATGTGAAGTAAACTCTTCCTTGATGCAAGAGAGAATTATTAAGCTTAGTGGTTGGCAGTAATAAACTTACCAATGTAGAACGTGGAGGATAATGTGGACAAATTAAATTCAGAGCAATAATGTAGTGTTGACTCAGTAGGGAACTTGTGATGTTCAAATTAACGGCGATCGCTTCGCTGAACACCTGCGCTCGGTCCACATTAACCAAACTGATCGCCCGGTGGCCGAGCACTTCAACTCCCCCTCCCATTCCCAGTCTGACCTTTCTGTCATGGGCCTCCTCCAGTGCCATAGTGAGGCCCACCGGAAATTGGAGGAACAGCACCTCATATTTCGCCTGGGCAGTTTGCAGCCCCTTGGTATGAACATCGACTTCTCCAACTTTAGATAGTTCCTCTGTCCCTCTCTTCCCCTCCTCCTTCCCAGATCTCCCTCTATCTTCCTGTCTCCACCTACATCCTTCCTTTGTCCCGCCCCCCCTGACATCAGTCTGAAGAAGGGTCTCGACCCGAAACGTCACCCATTCCTTCTCTCCTGAGATGCGGCCCGACCTGCTGAGTTACTCCAGCACTTTGTGAATAAATACCTTCGATTTGTACCAGCATCTGCAGTTATTTTCTTATACTAATGTTCAAATTAAACTTATTTTTAGAATTGGGTCGAGACTTGTTACTGTTCTGAAAACTAATTCCAGTTGAATTTCTAGCTCATTTGATTTCAATATTAATATTCAGTATTAGATGGTGGGGGAACATTTTCTTGGAGCTACTGACTATCCCGCAGTCTAGGCTTAAGCTCAGGGGTGAACGCGCTTTTGCGGTTGCAGCTCCTAGACTGTGGAACAGCATCCCTTCCGCCATCAGAACTGCCCCCTCCATCGATTCCTTTAAGTCCAGGCTCAAAACCTATTTCTACTCCCTGGCGTTTAAGGCCCTCTGAGGGGGCGCTGTGAACTGTTTATGTATGTGCTGTTATGTTTGTGTGCCATTGTATGTTCGTTCTTAGTACCTGAACTGATGTACAGCACTTTGGTCAACGTGGGTTGTTTTTAAATGTGCTATACAAATAAAATTGACTTGACTTGACTTGACTTAGTATTAGTATCAGTTAATCAGTTAAGGTAGACACAAAATGCTGGAGTAACTCAGCGGGACAGGCAGCATCTCTGAAGAAGGATCTCGACCTGAAACGTCACCCATTTCTTCTCTTCAGAGTTGCTCCCTGTCCTGCTGAGTTACTCCAGCATTTTGTGTCTACCTTTGATTTAAACCAGCATCTGCAGTTCTTTCCTATACATCAATCGGTTAAGTGTGTTCAGAATTTTTCAAACAGCAAAATGTTGAATAACTGGAAAGATTTTCGAGGCAAGAAGTCGGATGTTTGCGCGACTTTCTTATGAACAAAAACAACAGTGATTTAGTGAAGTGCAAGATTGTGTCATAACTTTCAAATATCAGTCATTCCTCTCATCATTCAAATATCATCTGGAACACAAACATGCCTTCAAAATCTGACTCAATGTCTTCAAACAATTGGCATTCCAACCTGCACAAATCAAGGAACAATTCTTTTGCATTTCAAGAAAAATCAACAGAAACACCTGAAAATAGACACAAAAAGTTGGAGTAACACAACGGGTCAGACAGCATCTCTGGAGAAAAGGAATGGGTAGTGTCTAGGGTCGAGACCCTTCTTTAGACTGAGAGTCAGTGGAAAAGGAGAAACACCTGTGTTTGTTATTGTACGTTTGACAGCTTTAGACAGAATTCTGTTTGCAACTTTGGTCATAAAGTATCAACATCAAAAATGGCTGGAAAGCACAAGGTCTGAAAATCCCAAGTAGAAGAGAGGGGATTTGCGATTGTTCATGAAGTTTGGAACAAATATCCGGGAAGAAATGAAGCAGGAACTGAGGAAAAAGGTCCAAATCAATGGTTCAATGCCTGCTGAAAAAGGACAAAATTGATCATTGATAAACTTGAAGCTTTTGACATTCATTTGAAGAAGCATGTAATGACCACTGATGAAGCCAGTGTCAAAAAGAAGCTCAGTCAAAAATCAAGCATTTTCCAGCAATTGTGTTATTCACATGGCATTCCTTTAGCCGTGATATATACATTGTATGTGGCTGCATAACTAGTCTGATGATGGTAATGAAGATGAAAATGAAGAGGGCGACATCAATAAAGAAGAGAAGATTGAGGAGTCCGATAATAAGGATGGAAGCGATGATGACTTCATCGGTGAGTGGGTTGAAGAACAATCTGTGAATGCTGATGTTCAACTTGCGAGACAATATTGCTGAATTGATTAAAATAAACTGGAAAATTGCTCCGTATTTCTGCAAATCACCCATGGGGAATGATTTACTGTAAAATGTAGTCAAATGTGAAAAAGGGGATGAGATGACATTGATCCATGACTGCAAAATACATTGGAATTCAATGCTGGTTTTGCTGAGGCGGTTTTTGGAACTGAAATATACCAACGGTGCTTAGTGGGCTTTTATCCAGCCATCTTTTCCTGTCTGAAATTGAATTGCAGCTGGCATCTGAGTTAGTTGAAAGTTTGGAATTGATTGAAATGAGCGTCCTCGCCCTTATATGACATGATTGCAACTTGGTCAAAGCTGATAAAATATTTGAATTCATGGATTCATCTGGAGCAGCAAACTGATGATATTGGCAGAAAACTGAATGAAGCTGTTCATGCTAGGATTGAGCAGAGAAGAAACCCTGGCATTTCAGGACTCCTCAAATACTTGGATGATCCAATGGATCATGGCTGTATCTGGAACTCCTGACTTGGGTTTCCACCAACAAATTATCTTGCCAAAATTGTGAGAAGTTTACATGAGGCTGTTCTCGATGAATTACTTGAAGACAATGGTGAAGAAGATAATGATTAAGCTGAGCCCATTGCACAGCAAAGTAGATCAGAAGAGCTCAATGCCATTTTCTCCAGAAAGAATGTCAAGAAGTCGAAGCCAATGGAATCAGATTTAAACCCACAAGACATTTTGAAGATACTGAAACAAGAAATGGCTGTCCAGGAAAGCACATTGAAAGGCTTGGATAGAGTGTATGTGGAGAGGATGTTTCCACTAGTGGGAGAGTCCCAGGACTAGAGGTCATAGCCTCAGAATTAAAGGATGCTCTTTTAGGAAAATGAGGAGGACTTTCTTTAGTCAGAGGGTGGTGAATCTGTGGAATTCTTTGCCACTGAAGGTTGTGGAGGCCGTCAGTGGATATATTTAAGGCAGAGATAGATAGATTCTTGATTAGTACAGGTGTCAGGGGTTATGGGTAGAAGGCAGGATCATGGGGATAGGAGGGAGAGATAGATCAGCCATGCTTGAGTGGCAGAGTAGACGATGGGTGAATGGCTTAATTCTGCTCCTATCACATGATCTTATGAAACGCCCAAGCACACTTGAAAAGGTGTACAGAGCACACATGACATTCCTCCTAGCTCAATTTAATCTGAAAGATGTTTTAGTGCTACTGGCCTCTTCGTCACGAAATGTTGCACATCATTGAGTTGTGAGACTGTTGATGCCTCATGTTTTTTGAGATTTTATCTAATGAGTCTAAAATAGGGTTACGTTAGTGAATTAAAGATAAATTTGCCAAAAAGTCATGTTTTCATTAAAAAATCCCAAATATCAGATTTTTGAAAATGAATCAATTTAATAGGGGCAGAGTGATTAATTAATGATTAATCACTTTTTCAAAATTAATCTTTTTTTAATTTATTTAATTTAATTTAAATTTTAACAAAACAAATACATGTATGAACTCATAGTATACGATGGTACCTACATTATAAATTTGATTATACATTTTAAATTCGATTATACCTGTATTGTTCTGTATTATCTCCCCACCCACAACCCCCCCCCCCCCCCCCCACCCCCCAGTTAGAAAAAAGAGGAAAAAGGAGAACAACAAAGATAAAGAAAAATAAACTTTTTGGAACAATTGATGAATAAGACCATACCATTGGATTCAAGGTTGTTTTTATTGGGAGATACTAAAGGAATATTACCAAGATTAATTTTAGATAAATATCAGGAAAGATTTCTCAAAATAGCAATAGCAATAGCAAAAAAATGTGTGGCGGTCACTTGGAAAGATCACAATGAAATAAGAATTGCAAGATGGTATGCAGAAATGCGTAGTTGTATCCCATTAGAAAAAGCTACTTATAATCTGAGAAATAAATATGATTTCTTTTTGAAACTTTGGAACCCATTCACTTTAAAACTAGGATTAAGAATTGGAAATATTTAACTTTAGGATTGTTTTGATACCCCTAAAAAGAATTTAATAAGAAATTAGCCGGAAGTGTTTCCTTCTTGTCTCCAGGTTTCCTTCTTTCTTCTTTCTTTCTTTCTTTCTTTCTTTCTTTCCTTTTAAAATTTTTTTAAATTAATCATTTAATGAGTTAATCAGAAACCTGCCTTTGGCCCAACATTAGTCACCCTCCAGTCATCCAGTACATCATGAGTATGGTCGCACACATGACACCACACCCTCCACACAACACTGCACTTCCATAAGGCCGGTCCCAACAAGCTGCTTCACTGGTGTCTGCCACCAACTAAAGGGGAACTAAACCAGTAGGAACAGTTACTCCAGGACAATAACAGCTTCCAGCTGCAAAACTGAAGATCAGATCTGACTAAACACCAAAAAAATGTGCTGATGAAGCATTCAGATCACGTTCTGTAAACTACTGGTGAAGTGGGAGATTTTAATGCTGAGTTTTTTTGTGTGTGACCTCTGCAAATCCCCTTTAGTTGGTGGTGATGATTTGAAGATGCCAATACCTGCCCTTTGGATGGCATGTCCACTAGCTGCCCTCACACCTGCTGCAGAGCTGGGGATATACTGTGAAGGTAATTACAAGACTTTTCTCCTGCTCTCGCATTATCTATTGAATGTGTGCTGAAAGCCTTCATTATTTCCTGGCAATTGAATGGATATTAATAATTACATATACAATGGAATGAAATACATCTTCTCTGCGAGGTTTCAATGCTGAATACTGATTAAAACTAAGCCAAGAGTAATATTTGGTGTACTTCGAAAAATTTCCTTGCAATATTTGAGTCTCTCATGTCTCTTCTCATGTACCAAAACACTGTTACCAGATCAGGAATGGGTGATGTTTCGGGTCGAGATCCTTCTTCAGACTAGTTAGGGATTAGGGAAACGAGAGATATAGACGGTGATGTGGAGAGATAAAGAACAATGAATGAAAGATATGCAAAAAAGTAACAGACTGGTTGTAGGATGAAAATGGTTGTAAGCTGTTTGTAGGGTGAGAATGAGAAGTTAGTGCGACTTGGGTGGGGGAGGGATAGAGAGAGAGGGAATGCCGGGGCTACCTGAAGTGAGAGAAATCAATAGTCGTACCACTGGGCTGTGAGCTGCACAAGCGAAATATGAGATGGTGTTCCTCTAATTTGCATTTAGCCTCACTCTGACAATGGAGGAGACCAAGGACAGAAAGGTCTGTGTAGGAATGGGAAGGAGAATTAAAGTGTCCAGCAACCGGAAGATCAGGTTGGTTCAGGTGGGCTGAGCAAAGGTGTTCCGCGAACCGATCGCCCAGTCTGCGTTTTGTCTTGCCGATGTATAAGAGTCCACATCTTGAACAACGGATGCAGTAGATGAGGTTGGAGGAGGTGCAAGTGAACCTCTGCCTTACCTGAATGGACTGTGGGGGTCCTTGGACTGAGTTGAGGGAGGAGGTATAGTGATAGGTGTTGCATCTTCTGCGGTTGCAGGGAAAGGTACCTGGGGAGGGGTTGATTTGGGTGTGAAGGAATGAGTTGACTTCATCAACTTCACCACCAATTTACATCCTGCACTCAAATTTACTTGGACCATCTCCGACATCTCCCTCCCCTTTCTTGATCTCACAGCCTCCATCACAGGAAATAGACTATCGACTGATGTCTATTACAAACCCATTGACTCCCACAACTATCTCGACTACATTTCTTCCCACCCTGCTTCCTGCAAAGACTCTATACCCTACTCCCAGTTCCTCCGTCTACACCGCATCTGCCCCCAAGATGAGGTGTTCCATAAAAGAACATCCGAGCTGTCCTCATTCTTTAGGGAACGGGGGTTCCCCTCTCCCATCATAGATGAGGCCCTCACTCATGTCTCCTTGGTACCCCACAGCTCTGCCCTTGCTCCCCCTCCCCCTAGTCGCAACAGAGTCAGAGTCCCCCTAATCATTACCTTCCACCCCATCAGCCATCGCATACAACACATAATCCCCCGAAATTTCCGCCACCTCCAACGGGATCTCAGCACTAGCACATTTTCCCATCTCCACCCCTTTCTGCCTTCCACAGAGACTGTTCCCTCCGCAGCTCCCTGGTTAACATCCCTTCCCACCCAAACCCTCCCCCCCCTCCCCAGGTACCTTCCCCTTCAACCGCAGAAGATGCAACACCTGTCGCTATACCTCCTCCCTTGACTCTGTCCAGGGACCCCGACAGTCCATTCAGGTTAGGCAGAAGTTCACTTGGTCCTCCGTGTGCCGCCAAAAGAGCGCCGACCCGCCGAGGCATGGACTCTATAAGACCCCTGAAGGTGTCCTGTGATATCTGGCACCAAAACATTAGCAGCAGATCCTTCAAGTCCTGTAATTTGCAAGGTGGAGCCACCGTGGATCGGACTTGTCGATCCAGTAATGCTCAAGCGGATTGAGATCTGGAGAATTGAGGCCAGGGCAACACCATGAACACTTCATCATGTTCCTCAAACCATTCCCGAACAATGTGTGCAGTGTGGCAGGGCACATTATCCTGCTGAAAGAGGCCACTGCCGTCAGGGAATACCATTGCCATGAAGGGGTGTACCTGGTCTACAACGATGTTTAGGTAGGTGACTCGTGTCAAATGACAACCACATGAATGGCGGGACCCATGGCCTCCCAGCAGAACATTGCCCAGAGCATCACACTCCTTCCACCGGCTTGTCATCTTCCCACAGTCGGTTCGGACCAGATGGGATAGTCTTCGTTGCCCTCGAGGATCGATGAGCCTTGGGCGCCCAATATCCTGTCCCCGGTTTGTGGTTTGTCCCTCCTCGGACCACTGTTGGTAGGTACTCACCACTGCTGAGCGGGAGCACCTCACAAGCCTTGCCGTTTCAGAGATGCTCTGACCCAGTCGTCTGGCCATAACAATTTAGCCCTTGGCAAAGTCGCTCAGGTCTTTACTCCTGCCCATTTCTCCTGCATTCAACACATCAACTTCAAGAACTGACTGTTCACTTGTTGCCCAATATATCCCACCCCATTGACAGGTGCCATTGTAACAAGATAATCAATGTTATTCACTTCACCTGTCAGTGGTCATAAGGTTTTGGCTGATCGGTGTATATTATATTCCATGTGAATCCACTTGGTGGATTCGGGATTTCTGTTCCATGATTCTATGATGGGAGAACTGGGAGGTTGGAGATTCCAGGACTGGAAGCAGGGATCCTTGTAAATGGCTTTGTGTGATACTTACTTAGTGTCTGCTGCTGGTTTTCCCATAAACAACCATCACTAGGTGTTTTCTGACAAAATCCATATTACAATAGCAAGCATTTGCACAAGAAAAGGGACAAATGCTTGCAGGCGAGGAAGTCCTCTTGGCCATCCTTTTCCATGGTTGATGTCTATGGGCTAAATTTGGAAAAAATGTTGAGTTCATGACTTCAACCCAATTTTTCAGGGCCAATACAAGCAAAGGGAGATCCAGAGCTTGGGTAGAATTTGTGTGATATTAATGGCCATTTGAGTACATTGCAATGTTTAGAACCAGGTGGTTCAGGAGCCTGATGGCAACCGTTCTCATGCTCCTGTCCCTTCTTCCCAATGATAGCAGTGAGACAAGAGTGTGGCCAGAGTTGTGTGATTTTTGATGATATTCGATGCCTTCCTGGAGCCCTTCCTCGAGATCCCTTCGATAGTGGGGAGGTCAGTATCCGCGATGGAACCGGCAACATCCACCACTTTATTGCAGCTTCCGTCATTCTTTGTCTTTCAAACTTACTAACTAGGCCGTGATGTAACCAATCAGCATGCTCTCCACTGCACATTTGCAGAAGTTCAGTCGAATATTTGGCAACATATGGGATCTTTGCGAACATCTGAGGAAGTAGAGGCATTGGTGATTCCTTTGGAATTGCATCAACCTGCTGGGCCCAGGAAGTTGAAGCGGTTGACTCTCTCCACCACTTTACCACTAATGAAAGCATGTGCATCATCCCTCAGTTTACCCTTCCCTTTCCTTTCCTTGGCTGCAGAACACTGATGTCGCTTCAGGAAGCAGCTGTGTGTATACCCTTTAATTCCTGTTTCTTTTCCCAGAAGGTAGAAAGGGCGGCACGGTGGCGCAACGGTAGAGTTGCTGCCTTACAGCGAATGCAGCGTCGGAGACTCAGGTTCGATCCTGACTACGGGCGCCGTCTGTACGGAGTTTGTACGTTCTCCCCGTGACCTGCGTGGGTTTTTCTCTGAGATCATCGGTTTGCTCCCACACTCCAAAGACGTACAGGTGTGTAGGTTAATTAGCTGGGCAAATGTAAAAATTGTCCTTAGTGGGTGTAGGATAGTGTTAGTGTGCGGGGATCGCTGGGCGGCGCGGACCCAGTGGGCCGAAGGGCCAGTTTCTGCGCTGTATCTCTAAATCTAAATCTAAAAGAAAAAAAGGGAATGGCCCAGGGAGGCATGCACCCTTGATGATACTTGCAGCCTTCTTAATGCAATGCACTGTGAGGACAGTCTGGATGAAAGGAAGTGACTAACCTGTGAGGTACTGGGCTGTGCCCACCCTGCTCTGCAGCTTCAGGTGGGTAAGAACAGAGCAGTTGCAGATCCAGGCTAAGAACCATTCCATCAGAATACTCTCTATAGGGCATCTGTAGCATTTTGAGAAAATCCTTGTGTGCTTGCCAAATCCTCTCAGGCGCCTAAGAAAGTAAACATGCTGATGCACTCTCTTGATCAGCACATTACTGTGAGATCAGATTAGCTTGCCGGTGATATAGATACCAAGGAACTTGAATCCATCGACCATTTCTGCAGAAGCTCTGTTGATGAGGACAATGTTGTCCTGATCCTTTGCCTCCTTAGGTCAACAACCAACTCTTTTGTTTTGCTGACATTAGGGCTAGGTTATTCTGACACAGCGACACAAGGTTCCCAATCTCTTTCCTGTGTCATTATTATTGATCCAGCTGACAACTGTGGTATCATCAGCCAACCTAAATATCGAGTTGGTGTTATATTGGGCTATGCAAATGTGGGTGTAGAAGGAGTAGAGCAGGGAGCTGAGTCTAAAATCCTGAGGAGCATCAGTGTTGAGGGCCAGGGTGGTGGAACTGTTATGACAATGTCTGAGCCACGGAGGTATCTGCCTGTTTGGAGGTTCAGAAGCCAGGTGACAATGGAGGCTCCAAGGCCAAGGTCCAAGAGTATAGAGATGAGCTTACTTGGTTTTATGGTGTTGAAAGCTGAGCTGTGGTCATGGAACAACATACTGATATATGTGTTATTATTGTCAAGATTATCCAGAGGTGAAAGTCGTGAAAGGGCAAAGGCATCCTTTGTTGACCTATGTTTGCAAATTGCAAGGCATCTAGACTGTCTGGAAGATTGGTGGAGATGTGGGTATTACCAATCATTCAAAGCACTTCATTAGCAAGTGCTGGCCTTGCCAGTATTGGCCAGATCCTGTCAAACAAATACATAAAATGAAACAATATGATTTTCCATTTATTATTTCTATCTCCCCTAATCACTTCAGTGAGGTACTGGGAGGATGCTACAATGTTGGAAGTGGTGCGTTGCAGACGAGTTGTTAAGCTAATGCTTCACTTGCTGTATAAAATATTCTGACAAAATATCCCATGATATTATTAATTAAAAAAGCAGGTAGGTTATCCCTAGTGACCTGGCCAGTATATATCATAAAAACAATCTTTCTAAAGCAGATTATCTAGGCATTATCACATTGCAGTTTATTTGAATTTACAGTTAACCAATACAATATCGTGCGGCATTTACCTCGTTATAACAGTGTATGCAATTCAAAATTACTAATGTGTGGATGTAACAATCACAATATAAATGTAGATTTTTAATGAAATGCTACAAATTGACCAAAATCTACTTATCTAGCAGAACTGCAGCATTATTGCACCTAAACTACTTTCTGACGGCTCCGATTGTCGCGGTAACTGAAGATTCCAGCTCAAAAAGTGAGCAGCCAGTTGTTAACCTCCCTGAGTGGTGAGCAGAAGTCAAGTACATTGGTTTTTGGACATGGAACATGATTTTTCACATTGGCCAGCATTTTAAGAGGAAATGCAGAACCAGAGGAAATTAGCTGAAAGTAACGGCACAAAGTGCCGGAGGAACTCAGTGGCCCAGGCAACATCTGTGGAGAGAATGGACAGGCAACGTCTCAGGTTTGGACCCTCCTTCATAGAGCAACAGAACCCTGAAATTTATTCCTCCAACTATTTTTCATATAGGAAACAAAAGAAAATGAGGAAGAATTTCCGTCTTAGTGACTGAAAATGGAGTGAAAACATTTTTTTTGTACAGGACTAATTAATCTGCATACCAACCCTGTCACATTATAAAAAAAGACGTGTAATGCAATGGGACCAGTTCGATTAATAACTGTGGTGAACCCACCTAATGATTTTCTGGAGACCTGCTGGAGTCCTCCTCTGGCTGGATTATACCAGTCAAATTTCTAACAAATGCTCTTTAAATAAGAGACTAGATAAAACAACCAGCTGTAAATCTTTGCAAGCCAAATAAAAGTTCACATAATCCAAAGTGATTACTTGAGGCCTTGTAGTGATTTGTGAATCAGTGCAGCTTTGAATCCAAATAACCACAGGCTGATCCTTTCCTAATTTTAAACACTGCATTGAGGAGATCATAACAGCTGGAGCATTAGATCTCCAATGAGTTAGTGCTCTGATCAAAGGAAGCGAGGGAATTACTAATCCACTAATCCTGGAGGGACAGGAGCTGTGCATGAAAAGTAAACACTTCAGGCTTCGAGTTTCTGCCTGGATACTGTTTATTAACACAGGACGTTAGTTTTGTTGCAGAGTATAAATTATTTTTTTGCTTTGTATTTCAATGTTGATTTGAAAATAACTTTGTCTCAGATACTCTTAATTTTGATTCTTAGCATCAAAAATCAAGAGAATGTTGGGGTGAAATTTTAGAAACTGAAAATAAACGTAGTGTCACAGATATAGGAAAAAGAAACTGCAGATGTTGTTTTACAAAAAATAGACACAGAGAAATGAAATGTGACAGATGATCAGTACGAGTTCATTTTAGTTTGATCATCACTGATCTCCAAGAGGGTCAATTTCCAAGTAACTTTCTTTTCCTCAATTATTTTAGTATTTTAGTTTTAGAGACATAGCATTGAAACATGCCCTCATCCCACCGAGTTCATACCGACCATCGATCACCTGTTCACTTGTTCTATGCTATCCACCTTTCTCATCCGCTCACTACACATTGGGGGCAATTTAGAGAGGCCAACTAACCTACAAACCTGCACGTTTTTGGGATGTGAGAAGAAACTGGAGCACCCGGAGGAAATCCACGCGGTCACAGGTAGAACATGCAAACTTCACACACACTGTATCTGAAGTTAGGATCGAACCCGAGTCTCTGGTGCTATGAGGAGGCAACTCTACCAGCTGCGCCACCGTGCAGTCATCTAAATGCTGCATAGAATCCTGCACCCTGGTAAGGAAGTGTAACTTTTAATCAGAAATGTACAGAGATCTCCAGAATTTCCAAGACTTTCCACCAAATGTGTGATGGACGATGGAGAAAGCTTCTGTAGAATGTCAGATCCTGCAAAAACAGGCCAAGAGGTGTATCTGCACGGTTAAACTAGCAAGCAAAACGCATGGTCCTAGTGCCTGTTCCAATAATCATCTGTTTCCAAAAGAAATGTTATATTAAGTTATTTTTGTAATAAACTTCATTTATCGTACTTGTGGCTGTACTGTGCCCTTGATTTGAATGTTCAAAATAACACATCTCAGAAAATGCTACGAAGCACAAATATGAGCTTGTTGATGCTAACATTTTATTTTGCACGAATTGTGCTATTAATTGCATTTTAGTGTATCTATATTGTTAATAGTTATTGAAGCTCTTTAAATTGTATCATGATGCTGTAGATTTTTTTGTGTAACTCTATGGACTGATTATTGGCACAATTAAATGAGAATTTCAGTGCATTTCATTAACTTTTGTAGGAAATTGATTTTGCTACTTCACTAACCCTTAAGATATCCAGGATTTATCAGTGTAAATTGATATGGATTACTTTTAAAAGACCTGAAATAAGCAAAGGATGTGGGGTTGGGATTATGAATCAGTATATTGTTTGACGTTTAAATGTAGCTTTCCTAAACATTTCTGTGCAATTCATATTAAGTATTAGATGCCAGATAAGCTCCATAATTCTATACGAAATTTAAAAAAATCAGCAGTCTTTTTGGTAGGATTCATTGAAATTGTAAAATTGTAACATGTTTGCCAGGGCTTGTCTCAGCTGCTGCAAATTTAAATTTCCAAAGTTTGAAATGAATCACCATTATGTAGTTATTCCAGACAATTTGCAGATCCTTCAAAGCAATTCTATAAAATTTGTGGCATTAATTTCTATTCTCCCTATTCATTAAGTTGACAGTGCTGTTCTGAGTTGAATTCCAGGTTAAATATTTTATTTTCTGGCTCTAAATTGTAATTCTGCTTGAGCTGCTTGTGATAGACCATTAACAAAGATTTAACAAGAATGTTGTTAATTCCTGTGAATCAATGCTTCAGCTTGTACTGCATGGATTGTTAAAGCTTTTTTTCCAGTTTCATTCCTCTATTTTAAGGCATTGTTTTCGCCTTCTCTGCAGGGGGAGAATGTGATCATTGATTGACTACAAAAGGTCCCATTAACTGGGGATAAACATTACAATACAATCATCACATTCTAGGAAAGCATTATTTTATTAAAAATCACCACTCATGTTAGAACTGAAACAAGAGCAATCTGTTACAGCCAGATGGTAGGACGAATTTGAGTTTAAGTCCCACTCCAAGGAATTTGTGCACAAATACCCTGACTGGCTATCCAGTTCACTATTGAGGAAATGTTGTATTGTTGGAGGTATTGGCTTTCAATTAAACCAAGCCCTTGTATGGTCTATCAAATACATACAAGAGATCTCAAGACCTCTTTGTTAAAGGACAAGAGAGTTATCTCTTCTCAATGGCATTTTGGAATGGGCGATAAACATTGGTCTTGCCAGTAAAATCTCCACCAGTAAATGTGCATAAAAATTGGGCAGGCCAATACTGCTCCCTCAAACAAATTTGCTACCACATTGCTTGTGCTGGAAACATATTGGCTAGTATTCCTTGCATTGTGACTGCAGTAGTGACTTTATTTAAAGAGTAATTTATTGTTTTGGGATGTCCTGAAATGGCAGTGGAAGGAGCTATGTTTCTTCCCCTTTCTTATTTTAATTATTTAACCACTTTGGCTGTCCTGCAAAGTGGACCACATGCATGGAATAGTTTTCTCATACATTTACCTCTCCAAGCTGGTATATTAACAATAGGCCTTTCTTTTTGCCTCTGAAATTTACAGCAACCTCATCCACTCAGGACATTTTCTTTTTTTACTTGACCATCTTCGGACCTGTGTTTGGTTAATGTTGACCCTTTCTGCTGTGCGGGAAAGGGCTTGTTTACGATTAAGTTAACAGTGGTGAATACTAATGGTGTCCTTGTAGGTCAGGTTGCAAGGGTTCATATGTTAGGGACTGCAACTTTGATACTTCTATTTTAATTTAAAACAATTAAAAGAGTGAATTATAACTATAAAGAATATCAGGGGATACAAAAAAAGGCTGAGAAATGAGGGGAAATCAGTCAAGGTCTAATTGACAGATTGAAACAATCTCCTCTTGTTACTAATTTAGATTAAATGAAAAAAAAAACATTTTCAATATACAATCCTCCACTTAAAACAATAATGAAATGTTGAAATGGATCCCTAATGGTAATGGAGAAGAAATTGAAACACTTATTGCGTTGAAGACTTGGTAAGCAGGGTCATTTCAAGAACAGGGAATAGAACAACTGCTTTCATTTTTAACTTAATGTAGAAATTCTTAACAATGTTGTCCTTTACAATGCAGTTTCTGCAGTTGAGTTTTTGTATATAATGGGACAATTTCAAGTCATTCTTGCAATATATGGAGTTTTTACAGTAGTGAGAAGAATTCATTGAAGTAATTGATGTTTACTGAGAATCAGCATCCATTGAGAGTAAAATTAAAAGCCTTCATTACTCAACACTTTGTGAAACCTTTCAGTCATGCATTTACTCAGGAGCCACAAACAAGACCACTCCTCACCAAGTTAATATTGTGGAAGCTCATTGTGCAGTCACCATCAATTAGAAGTCACCTACTGCTACAAAAAAAAAATTAGAACGGAGACTGGCATTGATTTCTCAGCACCAGTAATTCATACACCTGCTGAGTGTGTGAAATTCAACCTACTGCAGACGGCATATTTATTGGCATAGCTGAAGCTTTGTGAATTAAAAATGCTGCCCTTTTCTAACTTTTCCATCAAAAATTTATCAGTTTGCCTTTGCTCTTTTGGAAGAATCGTGTTTCAATTTACTGTTATGCTTTTCTCTTTAAGCAATAAAATGGTTTATTTAACCATTTGAGGATGACTGCATTGAAAACATGGACAGGTTTAACATCTAAAATTGATTTCCGATTTAAGTCAATTGTTATGTTGTGTTCCGTATGCTGCCATAGTTGTACAGTAAAGCTTGAAGTATCTTGTACCTTTATACCCGGAAGTGTATTTTTGGTCATCCATAATCTCTTTTAATCTGGAGCATTTGATTAGACCTGGGCACTATCTTTCCACAGAAATTGGCAAAGCTATTTTATGATTGTTTTGTTTTTTGTAGACATGGGTCAAGCAAATTTGGTTTGCTCTATGCAGGGATTTTCTTCCCTGACAATGAAGTAAGTGGTTTCAATCTAGCATTCAGTCAAGTTGCTGGGTGAAGAATAAATGAAACCTACCCTATTAATGAGATACAAAGAAAATGCCAATACTGGAATCCTGAGCCACACCACACCATCCCCTTCCACCAGCATCCCTTCCTCTGCCTTTACATTTTACTTCACTACTCTCCTTATCTGACACCTTTTGCATCCTTTTCATATCCACCTTGACTCCACCTACCTACCAATCAAATTGCCGTCACCTGTATCCACCAATCACTTGTCCTCCCAGGTTTTGTCCTGCCCCTACCTCTTTTTTTTAATCAGTTTTCTTCCTCCTCCTACAATCAATCGGAAGAAGGATCCTGACCCGAAATATCACCTATCCATTTCCTCCATTGGTGCTGCCTCACCCACTGAGTTACTCCCACACTTTATGTTTTGCAGTTAACAAGACCATTGCATCAAACAAAATCTAGTGGTGGAGTTGAAAATCTCAGCAATCTGTTGAGGGGTTGTGCACTCGAAGCACTTAGAGGGTTAATGTCATTGTTGCATTAATCCACAATGACTTAAGTCTTTGGCAAGTACCACTGCTGAGTGAGATTCTCTACAGCCTGCTTCCCCCACCTACTTACAGGTCACAATGTGACATGCACTATTTTCCCAACTGTTTCCTCTGTTTTCCACTTAGTTTTTTTTGTACAGTTGGAAATAAAAATGAAATTTGCTTTTTTGCATCTAATTCAACCTTAATGCCAAAACAAAAGAGGGCCGATAGGTGTTGGGAACGGTGGCTAATTTTGACCATCTAGCAAGTGAAAACAGTAGCCTGATTTGCAGCTCATCTAATTTTCGTTCACAATGACTTTGGCACATCTTTGGCATGTACCACTTATGAGTGAGATTCTCTACAGCCTGGTTTCCCCACCTACTTACATGTCACAATGTGACATGCAATATTTTGCCATCTGTTTCCTTTAAACCTAAAGCCTGCAATCTCTCCGATTTGTTTTTTTTCTTTCCAATTCCATTCCATTGCATTCTGTCCCTACACCTCCTCCCTCGACTCTGTCCACAGACCCCGACTGTCCTTTCAGGTTAGGCAGAGGTTCACTTGCACCTCCTCCAACCTCATCTACTGTATCCGTGTTCAAGATGTGGACTCTTATACATCGGCGAGACCAAACGTAGACTGGGTGATCATTTCGCTGAACACCTTTGCTCAGTCTGCCTGGACCAACCTGATCTCCCGGTTGCCAAACATTTTAATTCCCCTTCCCATTCCCACACTGACCTTTCTGTCCTAGGCCTCCTCAATTGTCAGAATGAGGTTAAATGCAAATTGGAGGAACAGCATCTCATATTTCGCTTGGGCAGCTTGCAACCCAGTGGTATGAATATTGATTTTTCTAGCTTCAGGTAACCCCTGCATTCCCTCTCTCTCCACCCCTCCCTCACCCAAATAGCACCAGCTTCTCATTCTCATCTAGCATACAGCTAACAATGGCCTGTTTCCTTTATCATCATTACTTTTTTGCATATCTTTTATTCAGTAGTTCTACATCTCGCGACATCACCATCTATATCTCTCGTTTCCCTTTTCCCCGACTCTCAGACTGAAGAAGGGTCTCGACCCAAAACGTCTCCCATTCCTTCTCTCCAGAGATGCTGCCTGTCCTGCTGAGTTATTCCAGCACTTTTGTGTCTATTTTCCATTGTATTCTCACTTGGTTCACTTGTGCAGGAACTGGTTAGTTGCCAAAGGTCTCTTCAAATACAGTGTAGCCGCCAAGCCTATTGTGAAACAATTTACTTCCCCTCCTTCGGCAAGGTGCAATCATTATGCATAAAAATGCACTTTCTTAGACAATAGACATGAGACAATAGGTGCAGGAGTAGGCCATTCGGCTCTTCGAGCCAGCACCACCATTCAATGTGATCATGGCTGATCATTCTCAATCAGTACCCCGTTCCTGCCTTCTCCCCATACCCCCTGACTCCGCTATCCTTAAGAGCTCTATCTAGCTCTCTCTTGAATGCATTCAGAGAACTGGCCTCCACTGCCTTCTGAGGCAGAGAATTCCACAGATTTACAACTCTGAGTAGCATGCTACTCAAACATACAAGGAATTGAGAGCCTGTCTTTTTCTCTGTTCAAAATAAATAATTCACCGGGTATAAGAAAATAACTGCAGATGCTGGTCAGTCTGAAGAAGGGTCTCGACCCGAAACGTCACCCATTCCTTCTCTCCCAAGATGCTGCCTGACCTGCTGAGTTACTCCAGCATTTTGTGAATTAATCATTCACCGGTTTCTTTCAATAAAAAAAAAAATCAGAAACAGTGCCAAAGAGATTAACGTGACATAATCTTGAAAACTGTTTGCAGCTGTAAAGACACCTTTGTTGCCCCCTCCCCCCACCCCCACCCCTGCAATTTACAAGGCGAAGCCCAGAGAAAGGAACTTGTTCTTCACAAAGATAGGACTTAATCCCAGTCTGATGGGATTCATATGGTGCACCACTCAGCTCTATTTGAAGTACCTAGTTTCATTTACTCAACAGTTCCATTCCATCACCAAAAGGCACAGAATATAAGAAAAGCTAAAGATTGCTTTTTCCTATTTGCATTATAATCTATATTTTGCAGCCATTGACTGACAGATATCAAAAAGCTGGGAGCAAGAAGCAATCAGGCACCAAATTTCCATTGTTTAAATAAGGAAATCAGTGAAATAAGAATAAATGCATTGGATTACTCTGAACATCATCCGATGATCTCATTCATACTGTTAACCGCTTTTCAGAAATTTAGACTGCAATGTTTTATTTACCTTATATTCTGTAATAGCTTCAGTAGATGTGAGAAAATCTGGAAATTTGGTGTTAAATGTAGAGTTATGAACATAGAGCACTTGTTGAAACGTGATACCATGTTCAGTTCTTGGATCAAAGAGACAGGGGAAAGCTATTCATCCTCTAGGGCCTCTTCCATCACAGTTAAAATATAAAGCTGGACTCAGTTTATTACTGATCTAAATCTTTGGGTGTATTTTTGGAAGAGAGATTTTGAGTATACTTTTGTTTAAAAAATATAATGGGAATATAATAAACAGCAGAGGATATTGATTAATAATCATTGTGCACTCTCTTAATGTCCATCCTCGGTACCTTGTCAAGTTCTAATACCCCTGTGCACAGCTATCTCAGTGGGTTTAGGTTAGTTCCTGGAAGGTTGCTGAATTTCAGAAGAGAAGGTGAAAGGCTTGGAGAGTAGCCATGAATGTCTCTAGGATTGGTACTGGAGATTGCTTTCGAGTAGGCCAGGCTTTGAACTGTACGTACTTGGCAGGAGCAGCAGTGGGCTGCCTGGGAGGCAAATAAGCACCTTCAAGAGCAAGGAGAAAGTGAAAGGAGCTAGTGAAAGGCCTGGATAGAGTAGATGTGAGGGAAGAGGTTTCCACTGTGTGAGAGCCGAGGACTGGAGGCCATGGCCTCAGATTAAAAGGATGTACCTTTAGAAAGGAGATGAGGTGGAATTTCTTTAGTCAGTGGTTGGTGAATCTGTTGAATTCATTACCACAGATAGCTGTCGAGGCCAAGTCAATGGATATTTTTAGCTTGGAGATTGACAGGTTCTTGATTAGTAAGGGTGTCGGGGTTATGGAGAGAAGGCAGGAGAATGAGGTTGACAGGGAAAGATGGACCAGCCATGAATAAATGGCGGAGTAGACTTGATGGCCCGAATGGTCTAACTCTGCACCTACAACTTATGAACTTATGAAAAATTTCAGTGCTGGGATCACAAATGTTGTGCCCTGAGAAACGGCAATAGTTTTGTGTTCCCCAGAGCCACTGCCACTCCTCTGGGGAGCAGACATCCTCACCTCCATAGTTTGTTGGAGGACTGTGACACCCTGTAAGTCTCTGAGGTAACATGTATCCAGAGAGATGGCAGAAACAGTCTGAGCTGCATGGTAGAGGTTAACGCTTTCACTGTAGCACCGAGTGATTGTGTATCTTTGGCTGCAGGGCCATGGTTGGATCCACAAGCATATCGTTGGAATTGTCCAGCCTTTTAGTTCACTAAAGGATTGATCCCAAGCTCTGCACAAATTCCTGTGAAAAGCTGATGCAGGTGGGTCCACTCTGCTCTCCGAGGCTTGCAAGCACATCACAAATTCATAGAAAGTGCTGCATGTGTGTGGCTGCCATGGTAGTTGAGCCAACGATTTGTGCACCCTGTAATATATCAAACAATACTGTCCAGTTAAATAAAGTGGATCCAGAATGCAGCCAATGTGCATGAAGCAAGGGGATGCCACCGTCACTTGCACCATGATGGTAATCATTCAACGTTATACTTGGTGCATATGAGGGTGCAGTGGGCCCGTGTAGGGTAGATATGCTGGATAGGGAGCGATTATGAGTGCATGTGTGATGTGGTGCTACAAGCAGTGTGTGGGACTGGCGGTGTTGAGAGTGGATCATGGCTTTTAAAGACTTATTCATTGACTTTAAATGGTTGTGGAGTAATTTGTTTACTCCATGTCTATCCCCTCCCTCTGATTGCAGTTTGGGTTTGGACACCGTCCTTGCCCCTGCAGGCAGAAGTTACTTATCTTGTTTTGTACCCCCTCCTCCAAGCAGCATTGAGTTTTAACAAAGGTGTGCCATTTCTGGGTGTCTCTGGGATCAGAAAGAGTTCCAGAAAAACTGCTGGCAACTGCAGCCACATTGTATCTGCCTTTTGAGAACTGCAGAGAGTTTTTATACCAAGCGGGCTAACAGGTGCCAGTCATTAACAGGTGCCAGTCCCTCTCAAACCTGACCCTCCTGCCAAAGCGATTAACCAGTGGACAGTGGAGACGGTGCTGGCCACGTGCCCAGTTGAAATAAGGTTCTGCTGATTCAATCAGTTTGAGCAATCAGTTGAAAGAATATTAAAAACAACTAGACCAAGTGGACCCATTGGGCCCAAACCTCTCCTGCATTGGTGCACCACCCTGTCCTCCCCCCCTCCCCTGTCTCCTCAACCCCCCGCTCCCCTCTCCCTTCTTCCCCACTCCCCCCTTCCCTCCCCCCTCCCCTCCCCTCCTTTAAAACTTTAAAATGTGAATAACTTTAAAAATATAACTCCGATTTCAATAAAACTACTTGCATTATCACTAAAGTGACAATGGTGAGTAAGGTGGGCCTAAAATTGTCGCGCTATCGTGTACCGTTTTGGCTGAAGTTCAGTCACAAACAAGATTAAAACGAGAGTTTTAGTATACAGATGCATCATTCCCAATGTTAGTAGAATTGGGGAACTGATCACAGAGAGACAATGAGCATCATCAGGAGGATGCTGATTGTCAGAAAGATCAATCTTGTTTATAAGTAACAATCATTTTGAAAAATAAATGTACAAAAGTCAAGTGAGCGAAAATTGCAGACTTGACAAAGTGCGACCAGTTGCAGTCTGGGATTTGTAATCTGTAAAACATGAGCAGTTTAAAGCAAATTATCTCATCAGCTAAATACCTCATGAATGCCAGTTATGTTGATCCAGTGGCAGAAAAGGAGCAAATTATGATTTCCCTCTCATTGCTTTCAGTGGCTCAACACAGTCACAATCAACCTTTATATTTGAAATGGTGCTTCTTATGACCATTGACAGTTAATATCTTCGGTAGCAAGATGGCCCAAATCGATAAGGGGCTGTGGTTAGTGAGTAAAAGTGTATTTTAGGAATAATTTTTGTATTCCATGAAATACCAAAGATCACAAAATAAGTGAAGGATTAGTAAATCTTTTTTAATTGGTGCTTTTGCTGTGAAAGTCGTTGAGTACAATATTGGAAACTTGTATTGTTTTAATATTTGTAGGAAAAAAATTGCTGATGCTGGTCTAAATCGAAGGTAGACACAAAATGCTGGAGTAACTCAGCGGGTCAAGCAGCATCTCGGGAGAGAAGGAATGGGTGACGCTTTGGGACGAGACCCGAAACGTCACCCATTCCTTCACTCCCGAGATGCTGCTTGATCCGCTGAGTTACTCCAGCATTTTGTGTCCAGCTTTGTTTTAATATTAACTGAAATCGACATGTAATTTAGCGAGGAGGTTCTTTGTTTCTGAATTTTCAGCCACTTTTCAATGTGTCATATATTTATGATTATGACTAAGTGAATCAATTAGAATAATCAAAGCAACTATTCAGTGACCATCTTGGAGGAAGTGAGAGAAAGCTAAGAAAGCTAAGACAAAACCATGAGACTGGTGGTCTGGCAAATCCCTGAGCCGGGTGCTCTTTGCTGCTTTTAGTATTTCTCTTCACAAATTTGTAGTGGGCCCCACAAATCTTTAGCCTGATGACCCACCTTTTCCCTGTCACACAACAGTTATCAACTATTTTGACATATATATATGCATCTTAGACTTTAAAAAAATATTAAATGGATTTAAGATGGAGGAAATTGCTCTCAATAAATGTATTTGGAAGGATTTAAGAAGACTTGAAATTGGCTGGTTTGACAATGCCAAACAAGTATTATCATAAGGTCATAAGGTATAGGAGTAGAATTAGGCCATTCGGCCCATCAAGTCTAGTCCGCCATTCAATCATGGCTGATCTATCTTTTCCTCCTAACCCCATGCTTCTGCCTTCTCCCCAAAACCTCTGACATCTGCACTAATCAAGAATCTACCTATCTCTGCCTTAAAAATATCAACTGACATCCAACACGGCCTTCTGTGGCAAAGAATTCCACAGGTTCACCACCCTCTGACTAAAGAAATTTCTCTGCATCTCCTTCCAAAAAAGAATGTCCTTTGATTCTGGGGCTATGACCTCTAGTTCTAGACTCTCCCACTAGTGGAAACATCCTCTTCACATCCACTCTATCCAAGCCTTTCACTATTCTGTATGTTTCAATTAGGTCCCCCCTCATTCTTCTAAACTCCATCGAGTAGAGGCCCAGTGCCGACAAACACTCATCATAGGTTAACCTACTCATTCCTGGGATCATTTTTGTAAACCTCCTCAGGTCCTCTGAACCCTCTCCTGAGCTAGGACATCCTTCCTCAGATATGGTGCCCAACATTTCTCACAATATTCCAAATGCAGCCTTACCAGTGCCTTACAGAGCCTCAACACCACATCCCTGTTTCTGTATACAAGCCGTCTTGAAATAAATGCTAGCATTGAGTTTGCTTTCTTTACTAAATGCAAACTAAACAAAAAAGAGAGAAAGCATCAAAAGATATGGTCGTATTGAGCTTCATTGGACCCATGAATGAAGGCATTCGACAAGGTTCCACGTGATAGGCTGCTCTGGAAGGTTAGATCGCATGAGATAGCTGAATGGATAGCAAATTGGCTCCATGGAAGGAAGCAGAGGGTAATGTTGGAAGGTTGCTTCTCAGACTGGAGGCCTGTGAAGATGGTTGTAAAAGATTGCAGCAGGATCTGGATCGATTGGCCAAGTGGGCTGAGGAATGGTTGATGGAATTTAATACAGAGAAGTGTGAGGTGTTGCATTTTGGAACGTCGAACAAGGGCAGGACCTACACAGTAAATGGTAGGCCTCTGGGTAGTGTAGAGCAGAGGGATCTAGGAGTGCAGGTGCATGGTTCCTTGAAGGTCGAGTCACAGGTAGATAAGGTGGTCAAAAAGGCTTTTGGCATTCATCAGTCAGAGTATTGAGTGTAGAGTATTGAGGTCATGTTGCAGTTGTATAAGACATTGGTGAAATCGTATTTAGAATATTTTGTTCAATTCTGGGCAACATGTTATTGGAAAGATATTGTCAAGCTTGAAAGGGTTCAGAAAAAGATTTACAAAGGATGTTGCCAGGACTAAAGGTTGTGAGCTATGGGGAGAGGTTGAGTAGGCTGGGTCTCTATTCCTTGGAGCGCAGGAGGATGAGGGGGGGAATCTTAGAGATGGTGTACAAAATCATGAGAGGAATCGATTGGGTAGGTGCACAGAGTCTCTTGCCCAGAGTAAGGGAATCGAAGACCAGAGGACATAGGTTCAAGGTGAAGGGGAAAAGATTTAATAGGCATCCAAGGGGTAACTTTTTCACACAAAAGGGTGGTGAGTGTATGGAACAAGCTGCCAGAGGAGGTAGTTGAAACTGGGACTATCCCATTGTTTGAGAGACGATTAGACCGGTACATGGATAGGACAGGTTTGGAGGGATATTGACCAAGTGCAGGCAAGTGGGACTAGTGTACCTGGGACATTGTTGGTCGGTGTGAACAAGTTGGGCACACTGTATCACTCTCTGACTCTATGACACGTCGTATTGTTCCTGTGCCTGACATCAGACTCCCAAAATTCATACACTCTTCCATATTCTGAAATAATTGTCATTGTAATTAATTTATTAGCCAAGTATGTAAACATACAAAGAATGTGATTTGCCAACAGTCATACAAAAAAAGCAACAAGATTCATAACCACATAAAAATTAAACATAGACTTAAACAGCCACCACAACGGTATGTAAGAATCCCCAGGGCACACAGCATAAGCAGAGACCCACAGCCATCAGTTCAATGTGCGGGCCACACACACGCTCCTTCACTATGATGTGACCAGAAGTGTACTGACCGCTGTCACTCTCTCTGCAGTCTCTGTCCGCCCAAACAGTCAGAAAGCCGTCCACACTCGCACGAGACTCCGGGATGTCCTCATGGAGCGATGGCCCCGCAAACATGCCACTCCCTCCGAATCCTCACCAGTGTAGGCTTGTTTTTTCGGTGACCTCACATTCCTCACTGTGATGGAAAGCAAATAACTTATAGCTTCTTTCCTTCTTTTCTCCCATGGTCGGGGCATTCGAAACATCCGCAGTCAGCGATCGAAGCTCCCGCATCGGGGCGATCGAAGCTCCCGCATCGGGGCGATCGAACCTCGTGCATTGGGACGATCGAACCTCCTGCATCGGGACGATTGAAGCTCCCATGATCAGGGCAGTCGAAGCTCCTGCGGTTGGAGCTCCTGCAGTCGATCCCGAACAAAAGGACCGCCAGCTCCACGATGTTAAAGCCGCAGTGCAGACAACAATACGATATGGAAAAAGTTGCCTCTCTGTCGAGGGAAGAGATAAAAATGGTTTCCCCCAACCCCACCCCCTCCCCCACACCCACATAATACAAAAACTAAAAGTACACTAAAAACATACAAGTAAACACAGACCAAAACAGCAAAAGAAGAACAAGACAAGACAGGCTGTCGGCAAGGCTGCCATGTATAGCACCACCCGAATGATACAGGCAAAGATTATCAGATGGCCAGAGGAAATGATGTCCCAAAACCTCAAAATAAAATGCATATGACTCCTGAGAACTCCTGGCCTAGGGCCACTCAATGGAGAAGGACCATTTGCCATGGCACGAGATCTTCATCTATGCATCGAGAGCACGGAGCCAGTTTAAACTGTGGAAGAAGCCATCACCTCACAAACTGCCCTTCACACTCGTCAAAGTCATTAATATATATCTAAAGAAAAACAATGGCGCTCATAATCACTTATGGGGAAGTCCCACTAGATGCTCTACTTTAGTCTGAGAAGCAATCTTTCACTTCAACAGGAACAAAGTGTAACAAGCGGTTTTCAAATCCTCAGGGACTGTCTTTGAATCCATGCAATTTCCTCCCTTACCTCCCTCTGACCTAGGATGCATTCCTTTTGGTCCAGGTGATATATCTTTCACACAGCTAGACTTGCAAGTATCTCGTCAGATGGTTTTAGCTGCTATCCAACAACTCATTATATCTTCCTTATTGAAATTCCAACAAGATCTTTGTTCCTTGAGAAGAGATAAAGTATTTGCTTTGTGTCTCTGCCAGGCCCTCTGCTTCCAAGAGCAAACTTCCTTTTTGGTCTCAATAGACAATAGACAATAGACAATAGGTGCAGGAGTAGGCCATTCAGCCCTTCGAGCCAGCACCGCCATTCAATGCGATCATGGCTGATCACTCTCAATCAGTACCCCGTTCCTGCCTTCTCCCCATACCCCCTCACTCCGCTATCCTTAAGAGCTCTATCCAGCTCTCTCTTGAAAGCATCCAACGAACTGGCCTCCACTGCCTTCTGAGGCAGAGAATTCCACACCTTCACCACTCTCTGACTGAAAAAGTTCTTCCTCATCTCCGTTCTAAATGGCCTACCCCTTATTCTTAAACTGTGGCCCCTTGTTCTGAACTCCCCCAACATTGGGAACATGTTTCCTGCCTCTAATGTGTCCAATCCCCTAATTATCTTATATGTTTCAATAAGATCCCCCCTCATCCTTCTAAATTCCAGTCTCCAATTGTCTCCACTCATCCTCTTGCAACTGTTACCTGTTCACATGTCAATAAGATATTTTTGCATTCCCCTTTGTGCTTGCTGCTAGTACTTTCTGCATCATTTCCCTCATTGAACCTCTATAGTTGAATTGTGTACTGGGAATTGAACAATGTTGTGACCTAAAGATCAATGATTTCAATTTTCAGCGGTATTTTTCAGCTCTCTCCCTTTTCACACTTGCAGTACTTTGATAATAGATCTTCTCCAAACACTGCAGTCACCTTGTCATACACTGTGCACACAGACTCTCAAGCCTTATTCATGATTTTTTGGGGGGGATTTTATGTTTAGTAAACTCATTTCCACTGAAGCTGAATATTACTGGAGAGTCATTTGGAAGTTGACTTCTCATTTATTTGTATGCTTTTAATTGAACAATGCAAACTGATGGTTGCTCACGAACAGGACATGCATTGAATTTTATTAGCTTAATTGACAGAAAATGTAAAAAAAAATCATATAGCATTCCTGAAACTTAAGTTATGCATTTTTTTCACATATGCCGTTGAAACTGTTCCTCTCATTAGTAGGGCTATGATTTTTTTTTGTGTACCACACATCTGCTGGGTTCAAACCATTGGTTTTGTCTGCATAATTGAACTTTTCTCATGAGTTCCCAAATTTCAGCCATCACGCAAGTGGACATTTCCAAAGCACCCGCAGAGGTTTCATTCATTGAAACGAATTAAGAGTTCATCAAGCTGAAATAGTACAATGGGTATGAGCTTGGCAGCTCTGAATGGGCCTATGTTCTTTTTCAATGAATACTGAAAAAAAAAGGATCACAGAATGGGTGAGGGTTTCCGCTCCATGCTAGAAGATTTAAACATAATGGGGTTTGGATATTTTTGGAATTTCCAAAATTGATTCAAATTGCTTTTTGGTTTATGATGAAACAAGAATATCCATCAGGCCTCTTGCATTAAAATAAGTGCAATTCAAACCAATAGTGCTTCCTAGCTTTCTGCTATTCTCTTGTCTATCCTGTCCACTGAAATTTATTTAATCACCATTTATTTCATCACCATTTCATCAACATAGATTTCTAGCCTCTCACCTGCTTCGGTCCTGCATAGGATCCCATCCCCCTGCCAATCTAGTTTAAACCCACCCGTGTAGCACTAACAAACTTGCCTGCCAGGATATTGGATCCCCCTCCAGTTCAGATGCAATCTATCCCTCTTGCACAGGTCATCTGTGGCCTAGAAGAGATCCCAATGGTGCAGACATCTGAACCCCTGTGCCCTGCACCAACTCCTCAGCCACACATTCATCTCCCCTATCTTCCTGTTCCTACCCTCACTAGCACATGGCACTGGAAGCAATCCTGAGATCACTACCCTGGCGTTCCTGCTTTTCAGCCTTTTACCCAACACTCTATATTCATATTGCAGAACCTCATTCTTTTTCCTACCCATGTCATTTGTGTTAACATGCACAACGACTTCCAGCTGCTCCCCCTCCCCCTTGAGAATGTCATGCAGCCATTCCGAGAAGCCCTGGACCCTGGCACCAGGGGGACAGTACACCATTTTGAAGTCTCATCTGCTGCCACAGAATCACCTGTCTGCACCCCTAACTAAAGAGTCAAGCTTGGTGCCATAGCTCTGCCTGGTACTGCTGCTCAACCACGATATGTCATCCCCCCCAACAGCACCTAAGAGGTTGTACCTGTTTTGGCCACAAGGGTCACCCGCACTCTTTATCTATTTCCTTTCCTTGTGGTCACACACCTTCCCAATTCCTGGACCTTGGGCGTGATGACATCGGTATACGTCCTGTCCAAGAAGCTTTCATTTTCACAGATGGTCCTGAGGTCATCCAGCGACTGCTCCAGTTCTCTAAAGCGGTCCTTAAGGAGCTGAACCTAGACACACTTCCCACAGGTGTAGATATCAGGGACACCAGCAGTTTCTATGACTCCCACATCCTGTAGGAGGAGCATTGTACCAACTTACCTGACATCACCACTGCACTGAACCAAAAAAGACGGAAAGAAATCACAAGACTCACACACAAGAGCAGAATGTACCTTGTCCTATCTGCCTCTGTGATAGCCTCCTTGCCAAAGACTCCTGAGCCAGTCACACACTTCCCCTCTACACAGCCTCTCTCCTAATACGGCTGCATCCAATAGGCCGCTCCACTACACCTTGACTTATTTTTATCAGCTACTCAATTAGCTAATTTGGATGTTCCAACGAGTCAATGGATGACTCAAAGCTGACCTGAAATTGACTTGCCTAAACCTGTCCACGGACACGTGTACGAAGGAACTGCAGATGCTGGTTTACTCCAAAGATATGCACAAAATGCTGGAGTAACTCAACAGGTCAGGTAGCATCTCTGGAGAAAAGGAACATCAGAAATAAAAAACAAAACTGAGGTGAAAAAAACCCATTTTCACCCAGAGAGTTGTGAATTTGTGGAATTCTCTGCCACAGAAGGCAGTGGATGCGAATTCACTGGATGAATTTAAAAGAGAGTTAGATAGAGCTCTAGGGTCAAGCGGAATCAAGGGATATGGGGAGAAGGCAGGCACTGGTTACTGATTGTGGATGATCAGCTATGATCACGATGAATGGTGGTACTGGCTCGAAGGGCCTGCACCTATTTTCTATGTTTCTAAATCTGACTTGCTTTTTTCAAGTTCCTGCTCCTGCTCCGACCTGAAATTGACTTGCTCTGACAAATCAACGGGCTTGCTGCTCAAAGCTTCAGAACGTGACTAAGAATACTGACTGAAAAGGAAGAAGTACTTCCACTAAATCAGAAATGGAAACTTCTCTTGGGCTAGAGCTCCAGGAGGGAAAGGCATGAAGATAGCATTGCAAGGGACTTGTACTGTTATTCTGGTTATTAATGCAGGGAGAAGGGATGGGGGTTAATAGAAAGTTTCTAATACCAACTTTACTAATATCATTAAGAAAGGTTTCAGTTGAATCCATTAGGTTTTGGGATAATAATATTCCCTGTTGTCATATGAAAATAATTATTTTTATTCGAAACAAGGATGTTGTTATTTTCATCTTTGTTCTTTATTGGCATGTGCAGTAAATGATCTGAAATGAAAAAGGAGCAATTTTTGATAATGATGAGAATATTGGGTAGTGGAAGTGTGGGGACTGTGAGCGATGTACATTTACTCGATCTCCAAAGGGTAGGATGGTTGAGGAATGGGATGTGAGGAGGGAGATTGAAGAGAGCATCAACTTCATTGGTTCTGGTTGTGCACAACCATGGCCTCAGTCATGATTGCTTTGGTCATGGAGACCATTGTGCCCTCCATTTGGGTGAATTTGTGGACAAATGCTTGTTCTCCAGAGGCTAGTTACTACTGTCTGACACATTAGTTACATTTCCCTGCAAGAGAAAAGGGTGACATTGCAATGCGACTGGGGGATTTGACTTGTGGAGTAGAGCGTGTAAGTCGTTAAGTGTGGGTGTGAGAATTGCAGTTTGTGTGGTGGTAAATAGTCTATAATTTGGTTGTGTAGTGCCATTTGTTAGAGTATGACCCAAAAAACACCTTATTCAGCAGTGAAAGGTGATAATTACTTTTTTCAATTCACTCTGGAAATTCATTTATTATGCATCAGCTCCAAGTGTCATTTTCTTGATTTCACCGTTGAGTTCACAATGAAAAACTTCAGGTCCTCATGCAATGCTTTTCTTTTGTAGATTACTGCCAAGGAACTTGGTTTCTATTATCCCAGAAATTACCAATGGAATAACTGCTTTTGATGAGGTCTCATTGAGGTAACTTCCATTCTTACCTTCTATTTTTACAGTCTCCTCATGCATTATACCTTACTCTGAATTTGTGATAGGCCCAATCCCAATTCCCTCAGCACCTTGATACAAATTGCCAACCTGACAGCCAGCCCTCCCTGCCAGCTCTGATAGATTGCTGACCATCTACCTCCATCAATCCTAAATACTGGTGCAATCCTCCAAACCCAGGTAAAATCTCTGACACTGACTCTCTCTCCTCCTAACACTCCGATGCCATATTTTCATTTGCATTCTCTGGAGAGCAAAGTAAAAAGAGCAGTATTGTTCAATAATGTCTGAGGCCTTGTTCTTTGAATACTCTAGGGTGGCGAGCACGTGACCAAAATGGTTGTTACCGCCCACAGATTATGGGGTTTAGGAGGTAAAGATAGATCAGCCATGATTGAGTGGGGGAGTAGACTTGATGGGTTGAATGGCCTAATTCTGCTCCTCTAATTGATGAACTTTTTACATAGTATGGTCATGAGGAACACTACAATTTATAATCCAATCTATTTCACATCTGAGACTTTTGATGAAGTTTGGGGGCATGTTAGTCATGTGAATTTGACCATTCTTGATTCTTGTGCTGCAGTTGTTGGATCAGGTCATTTCAAGGTGTTTGAAGGCTGCCTATTTTGTAGCATGATATCAAGTGTCCCAGACCTAGGCTCTTTGAATTCATATTTTTAGCGGTCCAACTTTCCAGGCATTTGAAGGGTTCCTGACCCCTTGAGGGTTGATGATATATTTCCCCCTTTCTACCACCTTCTACCACATTAGGCCTTCATGGAGCCCACCCCTTTCCATGTGGTTCCTGTTTGAATGGGTTACATTTGCAGCCATTCACACCCACCACTTGTTGAAGCTGCAGGACACTTTCCTTTAAGGAGGATAGATAGGCTATTAGTAGCAGAATTTAATTTAAACAGGAGCTAACAATCAATTTAAAGGTAAGAATGGTGCTGACTGTGACCTATAAACAATATTAGTGAGCAGCAGGACACAGTTTGGATGCTTTTGCATGGAATCAAGGACATTCATATTCTGGTGCCCATTTTCCAGCTCTATCCAGCTTTAATGCTCTTTGTGGATTAATCTATTGCTACGATGAACAGCAAGTCAGTTTCAAACATATGGAGGATATAAATGTTTTTTTTAAATATATTTTGTGCAGCCAGAGTTTTTATATGTGTATAAATAATCCCTATCTTATAAAACATATGTCCATTTATGCACTGATTTAGAGTGACCATAAATTAAACACATATTAAAATGAAGTATTAATCCTAACTAAATGTCTCGAAAGGTTTCACTCACATCAGCTGCAGTTGTGTCTTGTTGATGTTTATATGATATGAAAAGTGAATGAGACAAATAAAACCCTAAGCTTGATTTGCTACTTCAAGCATTAATTTCAATCAACAATAAATATGGCCTAACCTTGTCTGTGAATTTTTGATAAAGTGCACAATTCCCCTCACGAGAAATTTATTGCATAGCAACATCATATTCTGTAAGGAAAAAAGGACTAATTCATGCTATTTCATACAAAATGTATCTCTGGTGTCAGTGGGTGGTTTATAATTCACAGTTTTTAATAGTTAACGGCATTGCTTCAGAGCTCTAGTGCCCTTAGATCAATGTTGACCTTCATTGCTGTCTGTGTGGTGTTCACACCTTGTCTCTGCGACTGTATGAAGTTCCTGTGAGTTTCTGGTTTCCTCCACATGGTAAAAGCTTGCACATTGTTAGATTAATTGGCCAATGTAAATTATCCTGAATATAATTGGGTGGCAGTAGAATTGGGAGGTTGGGGGAGTACAATTGATGTGGATGTGAGAGGGGAAAATAGGGAGTGTGGGATTAATTTACAATGAGAAAATAACTGGTCCCTTGTCCAGACAAGCCACATTTTCCCCATTGGTAAATCTCATCCATGCACAATAACTTTTTCTTTGAACAGTATTATACTATGGGAAAGGTTAACCTCTGTGCAGAACCATAGATGAACAAAACCAAAGAAACAAAGAGAGGAAAATAGCCAACAACCAACCTGGAAATAGTTGATGACGAAGATAGACACAAAAACCTGGAGTAACTCAGCGGGCGGGACAGGCAGCATCTCTGGAGAAAAAGACTGGGTGACGTTTCAGATGTGGATGTGAGAGGGGAAAATAGGGCCCCTTCTTCAGAACAGTTGATGACCCTTTGAATAGTTCTGTTGGATGCCCCCCCTCCCCCCCCTCCCCCCCCTCCCCCCCCTACCCCCCCTCCCCCCCATACCCCCCTCCACCCCCATACCCCCCTCCACCCCATACCCCCCTCCACCCCCATACCCCCTCCACCCCCATACCCCCCTCCACCCCCATACCCCCTCCACCCCCATACCCCCTCCACCCCATACCCCCCCCCTTCCTGCTGCTGAAAGAATTTATGTTTAATTATTTCAAATTTTGTATCTATTATAACCATGATTAAACTATGCCATCTCGTTCAATTCACAATCACTGCACTGTGGTAATTCCACAAATGCATCAAAAAGTATGAACCTATAAATATACCTAAATCTTCTATATAAATATATTGAAAAATATATAAAGCTTCTGTGGCATTGGCTACAGCTATGAGTTATGTAACATGCATCTGGCAACTCTTGAAGAATTATTCTTTCTGCTCTTTCACACTTTATGTTATAACTGAAGCAGTCAACAAATAGAAAATCCTGTCCGTTGTTTGTCTGAAGCCTGTGTGACTTGCTTTTAATGCATGGCTTATCTACACTTACTGGTAGGATTGTTGAGGGAGCTAACCAGTAGTGCTTCACAGGACAGCTGCAGACCACTATCTAATTGACCTGAAACAATCCTTTTCAATGATCGATATTCCTGGTGTTACAAAATGTTTTCATCATCCGTCTCCTGCTGAGAATGTAGGGGGGGGGGGGGGAATGGTAACACACTTAGAGGATTGAGGATTAGAGGGTAGAAGCTGGCTAGGGAAGATGCTGACCGATCATCAAACACTCATTTATTCTGTACATTTTATTATTTTCAAATTCCCATCAACTTTCTCCAGAGAATTGCAGGGAAAGGCAATCCACAGACTTAAAGAAAAGGTGGGAAACAGTTTTCCTCTTTCAAGGAAACAAATTAAAATGTGTAGGAAGGAACTGCAGAAGAACTGCAGATGCTGGCTTAAACCGAAGATAGACACACAAAGCTGGAGGACTGTAACTCAGCGGATCAGGCAGCATCTCTCGAGAAAAGGAATAGGTGCTGTTCCGGGTCGAGACCCTTCTTCAGGTTTGACAAGGTGGGGCCCACAATGGTCCATTGTTGCCTGAGGAAGAGGTGATAAGGAAGGGATACGAACAGTAAAACTAGCAAGGTGACTCGAGTGGGGGAGGGGGCGGGGAGAGAGGGAATGCAATGGTTACTTGAAATTAGAGAAATCAACATTCATAATGCAGGGTTGGAAGCTGCCTAAACAAAATATGAGGTGCTGTTCCTGCAATTTGCATGTGGCCTCACTCTGATAGTGGAGGTCCAGAACTAAAAAGTGTCAGTATTGGAAAGGCATGTTAAAATGTTTGGCAACTGGGAGATCGCGTAGGCCAAGGCGGACTGAGCATAGGTGTTCAGCGAAATGATCGCCCAGTCTGCGCTTGGTCTCGCCGATATATAGGTGTCCACACCGAGAACAACGGCAAAGGTAGATGAGGTCAGAGGTGTTGGAAATGAACCTTAGCCTCATTGAAAAGACTGTTGGGATCCCTGGAAGGAGTCAAGGGAGGAGTTATAGAGACAGGCATCTCTTGAGGTTGCAGGGGAAAGTGCGTGGGGAGGGGGGTGATTTGGGTGGGAAAGGATGATTGAACCAAGGAGTTGCAGAAGGAACAGTTTTTATGTAACGGGTTTACATAATTCTGCTCCAAAAACATATGAATTTAGGAACTTAAGAGACTTTGAAAATGGTGCCAAAACCTGGCGACTCTTGCATGTGGACTCAGTGGGTTATTTCTATGCGTTATGTTGAGGCCATGTCTAGCTTTGCTCTTGTGCATGAAGAGAATGTTTTCAGCAGTTGTTTATTCAAGGTCTCCTCTGCTTTTCTAGTGGTAACACAGTAGAATATGAGCACTTCATCCCTTGGATATTTTGATAGGAGTCATACTGTTTTCACAGTTGGTAGCAGTTCGGTGCTACAGACATGTAATCCTTTGCTTTTAGTAACTTTCAGATATTAACTTTCAGATATTGCCAGGGATCAGCATTAGCCCAGTTAATTAATTTTATTCATGTTTTTGTGAGGTATTTATTTAATTATTGCAGTTTGCGATCAAAATGCATTCACTGCTTTATCAGTTTGGTTCATGTGGAAATGAAACTGGCTTTGAAATGTTATGAAATCTTACAGGCCAGAATGATAATGAAGCAGGGTGTGTTGTGATAATGTTCATGAAGCAGTGAGTGTCACATTTGGAAGCTGCAGCTCAGCAATTAATATGAAATGCAAAACGTTTGGAAATCAGTGTTATTATGAATCCATTATGCATCTGTCTACACTTGTTGGATTATTCAAAGGAATAGATCTTTTGGCTCACATTTGAGTGCAAGCAATTTAATACACGCTCACTGTCCATTGAATTTGAAGGCTTTTCTCTCTAAAATAGATATTTTCAGGTGTGCCTATATGTGTGTTTGTTCAAGCAGGTGAGAGGATTTGCCAATGTGTGCATCTATTTATTCTGTGAGGGGAGGGATATTGTCCCTGAATGCCTGGCTGTATGTCTTTAAGATGAGAGCTTGTGTAAGTGTGTCTGCGGTTCTGTATTCAGTTAGAAAATATATAATGGTACCGTTTCCAAGTCTGTTATTTAAAATGTTTTGAGATTTAATTGCCTAAAATTTGAACTGAACCTATTTTTGGTAAGGTCAGACATGCGTGTTTTTCTTGTACATACTCAACGCTGTTCAAAATGATGAAATCAGCCATCTTGAAACATCATAGGGGTGATTTCCACTCAGAAACAAGCACCAAATTGGTCCAATGTTATTTTGGAGAAAACCATGGTCAATTTTCAACCGGTTGCTGTGGGACATTCAGAGAAGGTATCAGTACATGAGCATGCTTCCCATAGCAAACACACAGCAGCAACACACATTTTGGCCACCATGGAGAAAGCAGAGGCTACGAGAAGAAGGAGATAGTCACATTATTCACTCAAAAGGAAATGCAAGTCAAGGACATGTACTTTGGTACATGCCAGCAGGAAGGGCTAAGAAACCCATAAGGCCCAAAGTAAACTTGGTGGCCACAGTAGAGTCCAACACACATGAGAATTCCCACATGATAGAAAAATAAGGAAAGTCATTTTATATTCATGGCCAGCTGATCTACTGTTTCGACCCGATGGGTGGAAATCTTCTCAGAAAATGCATTTAAGCTATATACCATCCATCAGCGAATACCATTGCAGCAAGCCATTAAAAAATGGATGCAGAAATTCATCCATCTGTGGGAAGCTAATAACGATGGTAGATCCCATTGTCCCATTTGCCCCCCTCCAACCCCCACAAAATGACAATTGATGAAATAATTTATTTTTGTTGTACCAAGAGAAACTATACAGTTTGTGCCTGAGTTCCCTGAAGCATTGAAGAATGAAGGGCCTTATTCAAACAGATAAGATCCTCAGCCAGCATGACAAGGTAGATGATGGAAAGTTTTTACCAGTGGAAGAGACTGAAAGAAGGAGACATAACGGAAAAATAAAGCTCAGATCATTTAAAATCAAGGCAAGTGGAAACTTCTTCCCTCGTTCAATGATGAATCTCTGGACGTCTCTTCCCCAGAGGGTGGTCAAAGATGGATTATTAAAACATTTAAAGTGGAGGTGAATGAATATTTGATCGATCAAGGATTAGAGGGAGATGGAGAAAATGCACAGGAGGAGTTGAAGCCTGCATAGATAAGCCATGATGATATTACTTGCGGTGGCAGTCTTGATGACCCGGGTGGCCTCCTTCTGCAACTAGTTTCTGGTGTTTTTGTGGTCAGAGAGAGACGAGTCGAGGAACCAGACCATGGCCAAAGGTCTTCCTGCAAATACCACTTATCTCAGTGATGACAGCCGTATGGTATCTCTGAACACTCTGTGGCAGGGGTTTCTTCACAGATGGACAGGTCTTTATCTCCTGCATGATCTTCCCACCTTGCTGTAGCTATTCCTGAGCAGCTATTCTTGGTCATTACACCTCCACTAAAGGAATGTTGCCAACAGTATCATCACTGACGCCTCTCAGCAACCAAGTGCTGGGAAAACACTGTTTGTTGGCTGCAGCATCAAACAGTTGGCTGTGGACTGTGCAAGGTATTTGAGCAGTCAATATTCTGGTTTTCTGATATCAACACTCTTTTTATAGTATGAAATGAGCAAAGTACCACAATATACTCCTAGTTCCACTGACATTGTTCCACAACAGTTGTTTATGGTTTAGATTTTGGGGGGTTGTGTGTCACAACATGTGTTGCATGACTAATGATGGCATTTGGTGTTATCTTTGCCTAATACAGGTAAAATGAAAAGTATTGGCATCGGTTTATTATGGCCACATGTACTGAGATACAGTGAACTACTTTTGAGTAGAGCTGTTGGTGTGCTTTGTTAGTGGTTGCTTCAATATAGTTGTTTCAGAACAAATTGTTGGTGATAATAACGTCTCGGAACCTAATGTTTTCGACCATCTCCATTGATGCTGATAGGGAAGTATACCCATGTCATTTGTGAAAGTCAATAACTAGCTCCTTCATGTTGCTGAGAGAGACGTTGTTGTCTTAACACCATGTTACTGAGCTCTCTATATCCTTTCTGTACGTGCCATCATTGTTTAAGATCTGGGCCATGAAAGTGGCATCATCTGCAAATGTGTAAATATAGTTAAATCAGGATTTTGCCTCACAGTCATGAGTATAATAAGGGGCCGTGAATGCATCCTTGCAAGGTACTGGTGTTGAGAATTACTGTAAAGAATATCTTGTCATCTATCCTCATTGATTCTGGTCTATTGGTTAGGAAATCAAGTATCCAGTGGCTGAGCGGGATGCTGACTCTTAGGTCCAGGAGTTTGGAGATGGGTTTGGTTGAGATTATGAAGTTGAGGGCAGAATTATAATCTGTCAGAGTCTGAAATAGGTGGCCTCGTTATCCAGTTGCAAATGAGATGAGTGTTGGGCCAGGGAAAAGCATCTGCCCAAAGCCGGTTACAGACAAACTCCAGTGGGTTAAGGCTGTCTGGTAACTTGGAGATAATTGGTGCCGTGAAAATCAGAACCTTTTTTCCCCCCAAGACGGCAGGTCATAATTTTAAGTGAGATGGGCAAAGTTTAAAGGAATGTGTGGGGGGGGGGGTTTCATATGCTGGGAGTGCTAGGTATCAGTCGTGCTGGTGGAAGCAGATATGGTAGTGGTCTTAATAGTCTTTGAGACAGGCACATGAATATGGTGGGAATGAAGGGATATGGAACACATGCACGGATTAGTTTAACTTGACGTAATGTTCAGCACAGACATCTTGGACCAAAGGGCCTGTTCCTGTGCTGTACTGTTCTCTAATCAACCTCTCCATATACTTAATAATGCAGGCTGTCAGAGCCACTTGAGAGTGGTAATTAAGGCACACATCATTGCTATTCTTTGACACTGGGATGATTGTGGTGTCAGGTTAGAATAGAGAGTGGTTAAAGATGTCTGTGACTACTCCTGCCAGCTGGCCCATGCACATCTTAAGGACGTGGCCGGGCAATCCATCCTGGCCAGTTGTTTTCCATGGATTCACTCTCCGAAAGGCCAATCTGACATCTGCTCAGTGACCGAAGTTTGTACGTTCTCACTGTAACCATATGGGTTTTCTGCGGATGTTCCGGTTTCCTCCTGCATCCCAGGTTTGTAGGTTAATTGTAAAATAGTCCTTAGCATGCAGGATAGAACTCATGTATGGGTGATCATTGGTTGGTTCAGATTTGGTGGGCCGAAGGGCCTGTTTCCACATTGTATCACTAAAACTAAAGCTAACTATCCGGCTGGGGAACACTCGTCTAGTCCTCTTCAGCGTACATTACTCTACACACTGATTGATGACATTTGTGATAGCAGTGACATACTCATTTAGGTCAGCTACAGAGTCCTTGAATATGGACCAGTCCACAACTCAAAGCAGTCATGAAGGATCTCATCTGTTTTCTCAGACCAGCATTGTATGACTTTCTGCACCGAATCCTCCCACTTCAGTTGTCAAGTCAGAATGGGGCACGGAAATGCCTCATCCAGATTTGTGTTTGCTGCAAATTCACCCAGAAATAATTTCCAGCACAGTCTACTTCTAGTAACACTGAGGTTGCTACTTCTAGTAACATTGAGGCCTTTAAACAACTCATACTTCACAACCTTGTTTCTGCACATATGTGAACCTTATGTCCTTGTGTATTTAACAACACGAAAGCTGCCTCTGCTATTGTGTACGTAATTTTCTTCACATTGCAATGCTGTTATGTTCTCTGGTTTACATTATTAGTTCTTGCGATTTTGAAAAATATGTTGAGTGAAATGAGAGTTGTTCCATTCTGTGATCGTAGGTTCAATATTTGTCGAGAGCATACTTTTGAATACTTGCATTAGCAAGTAAGTGAATTTTACTATTGTGCATAAACAGGTAATGGTGGGTTTCTTTTGGCAAGAGGTTGCAAATAATCATTTTGAATACACTTTCTGAAATTTTACTGGCCAATCTGATTTATTTTCAATTTTAAAAAGGCAAACTAGGGATCTTCATGGTATTACAATGTGAGATAAAGTGAAACAATCTGACCACTCTATTTTGTTGTTGCCTGTGACCGCACAGGTTTTCTCCGGGTGCTCCGGTTTCCTCCCACATTCCAAAGATGTGCAGGTTTGTAGGTTAATTGGTTTCTGCAAATTGTCCCTAACGTGTAGGATAGAACTAGTGTACGAGCGATTGCTGATCGGCCCAGTTTCGGCGAGCCGACGGGCCTGTTTCCATGCTATATCTTCAAACTAAACTAAACTAAACTAAACTATACTATGCTTTCCATGATTGTGCTTTCCAGACACAATGGATGATAAAGAGAAACAGTGCCATAAAAGAGGGAAAGTAAGAAGCAGAGGAGGAATGATGTAGGAAAACAAGAAATCAGGATATATATATACTCAATGAATAAAACCATGTGATAGCACATCAGAGTGAATGTGGTAGAGAAAGAGGATGTGTGAGACACTAAGACAGAACCTCTGTAAATTAGAGTTATTGAGATAGGAAGGTACAGCACGGAAAACAGGCCCAAGAAGCCCGTGCCAACCACCCATTTACACTAATCCTACAATAATCCCACTCTTCCTGCATTCTATCAACTTCCCCCAAATTCTATTCACTTATGCACCAGGAGCAATTAGCAGTGGAAAATTAGTCGAATGTCTCGTAAGTCTTTGGGATGTGGGAGACAACTGGAACATCCAAAGGAAAGCCATGCAATTACAGAGAGAACACTCAAACTTTACACCCAAAGTCAGGATTGAACCCATGTCTAGGTGCCACAAACAAGCCACTCTACCAGCTGTGTATCTGTGCTGTGGAATTAATTGCATGATCGGTGACACAAAGATCAATAATTGATCTCCACATAGTGCCATTGCAGATTAACTATTACAGTACACTGTGTGCTGAATACAGTAATCTCACTATGAGTGATGATCCTATGGTGTTTCGATAGTCAAGAGAGGGGGACTTTTTCAGCTCAGGGCAGCAAGCACTAATATCACTTCATCTTCAGTGCTCACCTGGCTACAATAACCAAAGAGTCGGGCACTTGCCTTGAGCAGGATTGGTTTCAAAAGATCACTCCCTCTTCTCCATAATCTCAGCCTTAACCTTTTTGGGGTTTTTTTGTGGATGAAAAATGCTTTACAAATTCTGATTTCCTGGTCTGACCCCTTTATTCAGCTTTCAGGAATCTAGTGCACCTCAAACTGTAATCGATTAGGATCTGGGCATGTTGGCAAAGTCAGCAATGGTTGTCCACTCTCAGTTGCTCTAGAGGTTCTAATGGTGAGCTGTCTTCTTGAACTGATGTAGTCTTTCTGCTGAAGGTACTCCTACAGCACTGTAGTCAAAGGAATCCAAGGATTTAGATCCAACAGCAGTGAAGAGTTGATCCAAAACATTGAATCAACACTTCTACACTGAGGGACTCTCCGCCTGACACCTAAATGTCTTTCCATCATGCAAGGCACAAGCCAGGAGTACTGTGGAATAGTCTCCCTTTGTCTGGATGAGTGTAGTTTTAACAAAAGCTCAAAATCATCCTGGACAAACTTGCAGGCTTGATTGGTATGTTATGGACCACCCTAAACATTCCTTCCCACCACCTCGGGCACACAATTGCTGCAAGACCATCATAAAGCATTTATTTCTGTATATGAAAAGAAATAGCATTGATCATCACTTACAAACCCTTTTTGTTTAATTATCTTCCTCTTATAATCCTTGCCTTAACAGGCTTTGGTAGCTCCTTGGTACTTAATTTGCAGCTGAAATTATCTTGTGAATTAACTTTGATACTGTTCTCTTGTAAGTGTTGCTGATAAATATATTGATTCCTTAAATTAGGAGAGGGACATGAAAATCAAATAGCTGTGTTTCATCTGTACAATGGTTAACAGATTACGCTTTGCTGACTCTGGAGTAGTCAGATTCAGGCAAAGTAGCATTTTTCCCTTGTGCATATGCAAAAAATCCTGCTTCTTTGACCTGTAATTTGTGGTCATTCATTATGGATGACGAGAATCAAAACATGGTCAAAAGAGTATCAACATGGGAGATAATTAACTGTAAGCAAAAATTTCATAATGATTTAAGGAAATGCCATTATTATGATATACACAAATTGGAATTTACTAGCACTGATAATATAATGCTCCTTTGTATCCAACAATTGATTTTTAAGGCTTAATTGGCTATGATAAGAATGAAAAAAAAATGCTTTAATACCTCATTTAGCTTTTTACTAATCTTTTAATCATTCCCTTAATCACATATAAATCTCATACAACATATCAAATTTAAAGGCATCTTAGTTTAGTTCAGAGATATAATGCGGAAACAGGCTCTTCAGCCCACCGTGGCCACACCGACCAGTGATCCCCGCACATTAACACTATCCCACACACACGAGGGACAATTTCCAATTTTACACTTACACCAGCCAATTAACCTACAAACCTGGATTGTGGGAGGAAACCGAATATCTCGGAGAAAATCCACGCTGTCATGGGGAGAATCCGGGTCTACGCGCTGCAGGTGAGAATATAATTTTCCGTGTTATCAATTTACAAAAGGTAATGCATTCATCAACAGTCTCAATTGACATTTAACACCAATCACAACAATTCAAATTTGTACAAAATCTCAAACATAATGAATGAATGAATGAATAAGTTTATCGACCAAGTATGTGCATATACAAGGGATGTGCCTTGGTGCTCTGCTCACAAATGATAACACAAACATACAGTTAACAATTAAGAATATAGCATAAACACATCAAAACAATAAGGATACAACATTACGGTCTAAACATGTGGGTGAAAATAAACCAGAGCAAAAAAGAAACTACAGACTTTGGTTAATGAGTAGAACAACCACTTGTGGAAAAAAGCTATTTTTATGTCTGGCTGTGGCTGCTTTGACAGTCCGGAGTCGTCTTCTAGAGGGAAGAACTTCAAAGAGTTTGTGGCCAGGGTGAGAGGGGTCAGAGATGATCTTGCCCACTCGCATAATGAGATGATGCAAGGCATTTCAGAGGAGTATTGTCAAAAAGCAACTATATATCAAGCCTCAGAAAAAAAGAATATCAGGACATACTAAAGCTTTGGTCAAAGTTGCAGGTTTTATGGAGCACCTAAAATGGAGGATGAAGCAAAACGTTTTGGAGAGAATTTCAAATTTGGGTGCACAACAGGCGATGGTGCAGTGTTTTACCCCAAGGGATGTGGAAGGGTGCAAAACGCAATCCATGATTTGGATTTGGAAAATAAAACGTGGACTTTTCAATTATTAGAGCAAGGATGCTTGATTATGTTGAGGCAAATAACCTCATGCTAGTCGGAAGAAAGATCCCAGCCCTAAACGTCGCTTATCCATGTTCTCCAGAGATGCTGCCTAACCTGCTGCGCTGCTCCAGCACTCTGTGTTCTGCTCAAGATTCCAGCATCTACAGTTCCTTGTTTCACTCTAATATTCTTCATAAAATTGCCGTAGTGCAAAACGTTGCAGTCTATATCTTGACTCACACAACCTCATTCCCACTATGCCTGATCTACACTCTGATTTACACTTATCCCTGTTCCGGTTATACAAGTGAAATCTCAGCTCTGTAAGAACATAATGTAGTTGTAAGCATTAGCTTCAGGCGATTCCCAGCGATGGGTCTCGTTTAGTTTATGTTCTCCAGAGATGCTGCCTGATCTGCTGAGTTAATCCAGCTCTTCGTGTCCTTTTGTTTATTAACCAGCAACTGCAGTTTCTTTGTTTCTTCTAAAATAATACATTTAGTCTACTCAGTATTTGGATGTAGGACATTTCTCTTCAATAAGTATTGAGTATCTGATAAATATTTAAATAAGTCTGCAATTGTGTAATGGGCTACAGAGCAACCCCGGTGTCAAGGCTGAATATAGTCAGCATGCTTGGGGAGTCTAACTATGCGTCTGAGAATGATTGTTGTCAAAGGAAAAAATGCAGATGAGGAGTGGTGTGGGGCGGGGTGTGCCTGGGTGGGGGAAGGAGCAGGTGAAGCCTCTGAATAAAAGGATGTACGTTTGGAAAGGAGATGAGATGGAATTTCTTTAGCCAGAGGGTGGTGAATCTGTGGAATTCACTGCCATAGACTGCTGTGGAGGCCAGTTATTTGGTAGTTTTAAAGCAGAGATTGACAGGTTCTTCATTAATAAGGTTGTCAAAGGTTACGGGGAGAAGGCAGGAGAATGGGGTTGAGAAGCAAAAAAATAGATCAACCATGATTGAATGGAGGAGAAGACTCGATGGGCTGAATGGCCTAGTTCTGCTCCTGTGACAAGAACTTATGATGGAGGATATGGTACAGATAGTTGCTTGCTCAACTCAAAGTGGTAATTTAATAGTTGGGAATTAAACCGTTGATTTTTACATCTTGATAATAAGAACAGATCAATGTGGAGACTTCAAAATCTTATCATCTGAATCCAACATCCAATCTGCAGAGGTGATCAGTGGAAAATGATATGGTGTTGTAACCTTAAGGTTACCCCAAATTTTTCTACAACCTTTTGAAGTGTGGTCAACCATGTGATGTAGAAAACGTGGCAGTCAATTTTTTTTAGGGATACAGCACGGAAAAAGGCTTTGCGGCCAACCGAGCCTGCGCTGACCAGCGATTAATGCATATGCTAACACTATCCTACACACTGGGAACAATTTACAATTTTACTAAAGCCATTTAACCTACAAACCTGCACGTCTTTGGAGTGTGGGAGGAAACCCACACGTTCATGGGGAGAACGCACAAGTTGCTGTAAGGCAACAACTCTACCACTGTGCCACCATGCCTCCCCTATTGTGGCACAATCTTGCAGAATGATACCTGAGTGATTTGGAGATGCTGGTTGAGTTTAAATACAGGCCGGGACACACAGGGTGTAGATTGGTTATTTCCTACTAACCAATGGTAGTGCTTGTTTGTAGTTGCTCCGCCTTATATGCGATATATATTACCAAGAGCTTGCTTACGTAGGGCAGTTGGAGTAGCTGTTAGTCGCTGTGAAGTATTGCAGATCAATGCTGCAAGTGGACTGTAATAAATGTGTGTTGCATTTTCGACGTGTGTACGACTCCACTCATTACATGGTGTCAGAAGGGTTCTTACCTACTCCGTTCATGTTTATCGGGTTTTGTTTCTTTACATTTATTTTATGTGCCTGTTAACTCTATCATAGCAAGCTCTTGGTCTCTCTCAATATGGAGAACTGTTTAACAATGAGCTTGGCAAGCTGCCCCTCAACTTCAACATCGCCACTGATCCCCAAGTCACTCCTGTGTTTCGTGCACCACGTCGTGTTCTGCATGCCATGCGTGGCAGAGTACACAATGAGCTCAAGTGGATGGTCTCCCTGGGCGTCATTGCTGAAGTTACTGACCCATCTGACTGGGTTTCCACCATGGTGGTTGTAACGAAGAAAAACAAGGAGGAAACCCGTATCTGCATCAAGCCCGGGGACCTTAACACAGCTATTAAACGTCCGCACTACCCAATGTGAACAGTAGAGGAAGTTGCTGCTCACATAGGCAACGAATAGGTGTTCTCCATTCTGGATGTCAAAAATTCGTTCTGGCAGATTCCACTGGACCCAGACTCGTCCAACCTTACTACGTTCGGCACCCCCTTCGGCTGTTACAAATTCCTGTGGATGCCCTTTGGCATCAACGCTGCCAGCGAGGTCTTCCAGCGCACGATGGAACAATTGTTTGCGGGGTATCCATGCGCCATCATTGTTGATGACATTCTCGTCTAAGGTCGCGACTTGGCTGAGCATGACGCCAATTTGAAGAAAGTACTGGACCGTGACAAAGTCATTCAGCTCAAGCTCTGAAGTACAAGTTTTGGGTCCCGGAAGTTACCTACGTAGCCATGTTTTCACAAGTGATGGCCTCAGACCAGACCCTTCAAAGACTGCTGCTATCAATGAAATGCCAGCTCCTACTGACGTTACGACTACAAAGGTTCCTTGGGATGGTCAACTACCTGGGAAAATTCATTCCCAACCTCAGCGATATATCTGCCCCCCTGCGTGAACTAACAAACAAAGACGCTACATGGTCCTGGTATCCGCAGCACTAAAGAGCTTTTGATATCTTAAAGTTGCAACTGGCCAGCGCACCCACCCTCGCATATTTCGCTTTAGTCCCATATTTCGATGCGTCCCAGTATGGACTTGGTGCTGCTTGCCTGCAGCCCACTGCAGATGGCGACTGCAAGCCTGTTTCTTATGCCTCTCGCACGCTAACCAACACTGAACAACATTACGCACAGATCGAAAAATAATTGCTTGCAGTGGTTTTCGCCTGCACGAAATCCAAGGACTTTATTTTTGGAAAGTCTGTGCCAATAGAAACGGACCACCAGCCATTGGTCACCATCTTGAATAAACCCATTCATGCTGCTCCGGCTTGCCTGCAACGAATGATGATGCAGCTGCAGCGTTTTGATTTCGACATTGTCTACAAAAAAGGCAAAGTCATGCACATTGCTGACACGCTATCAAAGGTGCCACGCAAAACCAGCGAACAACAGCCCTCTGAACAGGATCAGTTCTCCGTAATAAAAGTATTGTATGTTCCTACTGATTGCCTAAGCGACCTGGCTGAGCACACGGCTGCGGACGAGACTTTACAACTGCTGTCCGCAGTCATCCGGCGTGGTTGGCAACACCCCGCTCGCGATCCGCCCATACTTCCTGGTTCGTGACGAGCTGGTGTTACAGGACGGGATTATAGTCAAAGGCCACAAGGCAGTTGTCCCAGCTGTCCTCCGGGACAAGTACTTCGACGCCGTCCACAGGGGCCACCCCAGTGTGGAGGCAACCTTACAATGGGCACAGAGCATGTTTTACTGCCAAGTACATACGTGATAAAACTGAAGTCTGCGCCATCTGCAACAGCCTAACGCCGCACCAGCAGAAGCAGCCCTTACTGCCGCACCCGGTTCCTCCTCTACCGTGGTCCAAGGTAGCCACCGACATATTCGAATGGCTATTCGGGCTGGTTTGACATCGATCTACTCCAAACCGTCACATCTGAAGCAGTTATCCAGAAGCTGCAACGCCATTTCTCCATGCACGGCTCCCCTGCACGCCTTCTGTCTGACAACGGCAGTCAGTTCACCAGCCAGCTTTTCAAAAACTTTGCACAACGATGGGACTTTCGGCATGGCACCAGCAGCCCTGAGTTTCCGCAGTCCAACGGACTCGCCGAACGAGCCGTCTGAGGCGCAAAACAACTAATGGAGCGTTCCTACCTCGCTAAATCTGACGTCTACCTGGACCTACTCAATTTAAGGAACATTGCCAGGGATCCCGTACTGGGCTCCCGAGCCCAGCGACTGCTGTCTCGCCAAACCCGTGCTACCCTGCCTGTACCCCAGCAGCTTTTGCAGCCACAGGTCCGTTCTCCGCCCGCGGTCCAGAAATGACTACAATTCAAGCGCGATGCACAAAAACGTTTTTTTCAACAAATCCAGTAAGCCGCTTAAACCTCTCTCCAGTGGACAGGTCGTTGGCCTCCAGACCACCAAGGGCTACGGCCGTCTGGGTCACATCCACAGCCCTGCCAAAGAACCGCGCTCCTACCTGGTTAGCGCGGACGGAGCCATTTACAGACGCAACCGTCAACATCTCCTTCCAGTGAAGGAACCGCATCCTGCGACTCCATATCCAGAGGTCTCGCGTTTTGCATACCCTCCCACTACCGGGCCGGCTGCTCCACTACCAGAGGGAAGTGCTTCGAAGAGTTTGTGGCCAGGGTGAGAGGGGTCAGAGATGATCTTGCCCGCTCACTTCCTGGCCCTTGCAGTGTACAGTTCGTCATTGGGGGGAAGGTTGCAGCCAACAACCTTCTCAGCTGTGCGAACGATCCGTTGCAGCCTCCAGATGTCGTGCTTGGTGGCTGAGCCAAACCAGACCATGATGGAGAAGGTGAGGACGGACTCAATGATAGTAGTATAGAATTGGACCATCATTGCCTGTGGCAGATTGTGTTTCTTCAGTTGCCGCAGGAAGTACATCCTCCGTTGGGCCTTTTTGACTGTGGAGTCGATGGTGGCCCCCCATTTAAAGTCTCTGGAGATGATGGTTCCAAGGAACTTAAATGACTCCACTGATGTGACTATGGTGTTGTTGATGATGAGTGGGGGGAGGGGAGGGGGATCTCTTCGAAAGTCTACAATTAGTTCCACTGTCTTGAGAGCATTGAGCTCCAATTGTTATTAAATAAGTAAGGTGAGTCAAAATGATTTAGACAATGAGAGGGGTCAGTCAGAGTTGGAGAGAGTGGACACTCAGTTCAAAGGAGATTAAAATATCAAGAGGACATGGAGGAACATGGTAACGGAAGCAATGCATGCTATTTGTGACTTTGGTTCGGGTAATTTGGTAGGACCAACTGAAACCTGACAATGAGCGGCTTCCAATGCCCATGAAGAACATATCAATGCCATAACATTGTTAATTGGCTTTTTGTTTTCTTACCTAATGTATTAGCTACGTGGCCACTTTGACTCATGAGGAAGAACTTTTTCAGTCAGAGAGTGGTGAAGGTGTGGAATTCTCTGCCTCAGAAGGCAGTGGAGGCCAGTTCGTTGGATGCTTTCAAGAGAGAGCTGGATAGAGCTCTTAAGGATAGCGGAGTGAGGGGGTATGGGGAGAAGGCAGGAACGGGGTACTGATTGAGAGTGATCAGCCATGATCGCATTGAATGGCGGTGCTGGCTCGAAGGGCTGTATGGCCTACTCCTGCACCTATTGTCTATTGTCTATTGTCTATTGTCATCAAAGATTATGGGCAGCAGATTAGTATGGGTGTCAGGGGTTATGGGGAGAAGGCAGGAAAATGGGGTTGAGGGGGAAAGATAGAACAGCCATGATTGAATGTGGAGTCGACTTAGTGGGTGGGCTGAGTGGCCTAATTCTGCTTCTGTAACTTATGAATTTATGACATTCATAGATTTGAGGCAATGTAGTAGAATGTGTTTTTGCACACTGAATATTGTGTTAGAAAATACCATGAAGTAAAACCATGTACAGGTTTTAGAGACTGATGGACAGCTGCTATACCTTCAGGCAGGTCAGTTCACAGGAATTGTCACTGATCAATGTACTTGACTTACTTTGTTACCAAACCGATAACTTGCTCTATGTTAGTACTTTGAGCAACAAGATACTTGAAAATATTTGTTATCACTTCAGTGAAAGTGTTCTGCTCTCAAAAAAAACGGCAGAACCTAAAATCTGAAATAAAAATGGGAAATGCTAGAAACGCAGTGCATCCACAGAGAGATACACAGCGTTAATGGTGCTGATTAGTAACCAGCTCCTGCTGCACTATACCAACCTCCAATGGTCATAGTGAGGCCTTGGAGATTGCGGACTATTTCCCATCTCTTGGGAGCCACCTCTCAGCAAAGGCTGATGTTAATCATGAGATTCACTTTCGCTTTCAATGTGCCAGCAGAACCTTTGTTTGATGGAGGAAATGGATTGAAGTTCAAGACCTTATTTCTGGGCATAAAGATCATGAATGACTAGGTCACAGTGTCCTTGCTGTCTATGATTCTGAGACATGGACTACCTATACCGGGTACATAAAGATCATGAATGACTAGGTCACAGTGTCCTTGCTGTCTATGATTCTGAGACATGGACTACCTATACCGGGTACATAAAGATCATGAATGACTAGGTCACAGTGTCCTTGCTGTCTATGATTCTGAGACATGGACTACCTATACCGGGTACATAAAGATCATGAATCACTAGGTCACAGTGTCCTTGCTGTCTATGATTCTGAGACATGGACTACCTATACCGGGTACATAAAGATCATGAATTACTAGGTCACAGTGTCCTTGCTGTCTATGATTCTGAGACATGGGCTACCTATACCGGGTACATAAAAGAAAGGGACCAAAACTGTCTCTTCTAAATCCTCCAAATTCACTGGAAGAATAAGCAAACAATCCCAAGCTAAGAATTTAGCACTGGAGCCTTATTGAAGTCAATATTGGGTAGGCGACTTTCATTGCATGCTGATACCACACTTCTGAGATAAATTAATTTTGTGCTATTATTTGAACTGTTTTGTTTAGTACATTATCTAGTTATGAATATATTACAAAAACTGCAGATGTTAGAAATCTGTTTCTGTTTTTCTGTTGTTATTTGGTGTTTAGTTCGAGTCATCTGAAATTGTATGCTAAAGTGATGTTGTGCAGGGAACCCACTATGCAGTTTTATGAGGCAGTAATGGCTATGTTTGCACAATGTGCAAAGCCACCACAATTCCCAGGCATTTAGCACGGTTTCACATACTAATTGCATATCATTTCAGGAATTGTGCACATTTCTGAAATTAAAATATTCCATGCTGCAACTTGGCTGGAATTTCTTAAACAATGGTTCTCAACTAGAATTTGTTAGATGGTTGAGAGTGAACTAACATGGCAATTGCCTGGATGATCATGGAACAAGACACTCTGCTTCTCTGATGCTATAGCAAAGGTGGACATCAAGGGAGGGAATTTGAGTGGTCAGAGACACCCTGCCAAAAAATTATAAATTGCTTCACCTGAAAATGCTTAGCAACACGATCCATTGTTATATCAAAGTTGAACCTACCTTGGGCTTCCCGACAAGGGCACAGATGATATCAGTCCCATGCGTAGGATATGAATTGAATCAAGAAATATGCAGGAAAGTGGCACATAGCCAACTCATTAATGGTCAATCTGTGGAATTCTCTGCCACAGAAGGCAGTGGAGGCCAATTCACTGGATGTTTTCAAGAGAGAGTTAGATTTAGCTCAGGGCTAAAGGCATCAAGGGATATGGGGAAAAAGCAGGAACGGGGTACTGAATCTGGATGATCAGCCATGATCAAAGGGCTGGGTCAAAGGGCCGAATGGCCTACTCCTGCACCTATTCCTTATGTTTCTGTTTCTAATGGTCAATGGTTGCTTTATTGTCACATGTGTACAGTGAAATACATTTTTTGCATCTGGATCATCAAGACTATACCTGCACATGTAATAATCATAATAAATGACAGAATAGATGTAAAGGACACGATGGATTATAGAGGACTTCTGTTTATAATATTCTTTAAAGCGTGCTCAAGCAGCCCTGCTTGTTTCCATTAGGGCCTGGTTTCCTGCCTGAGGCCACTGTGATATCCTTGGTGCATTTGCAAGGTCCAGTGATAGAGAGCAGCAATGTTTACTATGCTGTGGTGTTGAGGATTTACTGCTGGATATGCAAGAGTCTTCATTGTTGGGAGTGAAATTCAAAGTCACTCTGCGTACCTCAGTGTTCATTAGTTGATTTTAGCCTTAGTTCAATGACACTGTGTAATGGAACAGCTGGCCCAATAAGTCAGATGCATGTTTCCCTTTAGGTCATCTCAGTCACCAGTGCGATATTAACTTGTTTCTTTCCTATCTCACTGCCTATTTTCAACCAAATTCTCACCCTTCTTTTCTTGCAGTCATGACTTTTGCTTACTGTTTTCAACTTAATCCTGTTCTGAACCCTCCCATCCCCCTAACCCTTGTTATTTTGGACCTCTATTCACTATACTGTTATTTGATTTACCAAACAGTCGCACATGAAGCCTTGACTAGTGAAATCACAAAATGCTGGAGTAACTCAGCAGGTCAGGCAGCATCTCGGGAGAGAAGGAATGGGTGATGTTTCAGGTCGAGACCCTTCTTCAGACTGAAGGGTCTCAACCCAAAACGTCACCCATTCCTTCTCTCCCGTGATGCTGCCTGTCCTGCTGAGTTACTCCAGCATTTTGTGAATAAATACCTTCGATTTGTACCAGCATCTGCAGTTATTTTCTTATACTAGTGACATCACTCTCCTTTTCCTAGAAGTAGTGCCAGCATCCTTTGAATCCAAGCTATTGTCTTCCATGTTATATTTCAACCACACATTTCATCCTCTAATTTCTGTCTCCCTTAAGCAGTTTTCACATAGCACAAGTAACTTCACCGAGAATACTACCTGAAGCTCTGTGCTTTAAGTTATATCCTACCTCCACAGACCCTCTCAGCAAAACTTTATTCTTATTTCTGCCCACGTAATTGGCCCTGACATGGATCATTGCCACTGGAGCAACTCCCTCCAATTTCCTCACCAGTTGCTGGGAGATAATGCAGTCAACAGTTGTGGCTGTCCTAAATGTTGGCCACATTCCTTAACACTGCTGAATAGTTCTGGAGTACAGTGCTGTATTCAGTTGTGATGCGGTTTCTGCAACATTGTTCCAATAAACAGTAACCTTGTTTATTTATTTAATTACAAAGTATTTTCTGTGCTGTGTGCACTAAATACCATTATTTTGTAACGAATATTTATTGAATTCTACTTCTGAAATCCAATTCAATTGAAGTCAGCAAAAGATGAATGTATTCCCTTTTGATATATTCAAACACCTTAGCACATTATTTGTATTGAAACTAATTGCTTGATCTGCCTTGTTAGCAGTAGATAACATGAAATATTTACCCCACTGTCCTTTTTTAAATTGTGGAACTGCAATATTTCTTCTGTCTACAGACTAGAAGATCTCTTTTATACCACTCTGCTCTTGAATTGGGCTTTACATAGACCTTTGTTATCAACCTCACTTAAACAAATTCTCTTTTTAGAACTGTCTCACAGCATCACAGCCAAGAGAAATTTGAATATATTTAATGGTTTATAGCTGACCTGCATACAGTATGTACTTTGGTGGATTAGCAATGACAAATGAACGTTTGATTCAAAATAAACTGACAAAACAAGTTGAACTAAAATTGGAAAGGTGAAGCCAATTTCAGAGAAACGTGTGATAGGGTGTGGAGATATTCCTTCCAAAATAGTCAATAGATATATGAATTGCAATCGCGTGTCCCAATATTATAAAAAAGTATGTCCATTGTCACTAACACAATCAAAATAAATGTAAGAAACCCTAAAACCTTGGAGATGAATAAAATTAAAAGATTCAGTTTTTATCCTCAAATATTGAATTTGCACAAAAAAACTATCAATAACATATTTTATATCTGAGAGGAATTGGTGGCTTCTACATCAATGAGAAGAAAATCTATTTTAACTATGTTAAAAGCAAGCATATTCCTAGAATTGTATTTACCCTCTGAGTCTAAAACCCCCTCACAATAGTAAAGTCCAATTGGATTACACAAATGCTAGTTTGGAGTCACACTAATATGATATATATTTCAAATAAGATAACAAGCTGATGTAATGAACAATGTGAACTATAGATTCCTTACCTTACTGGATAAAGTAGTGTAAGAAAATAACTGCAGATTCTGGTACAAAGCAAAGGTATTTATTCACAAAATGCTGGAGTAACTCAGCAGGTCAGGCAGCATCTCAGGAGAGAAGGAATGGGTGATGTTTCGGGTCGAGACCCTTCTTCAGACTGATGTCAGGGGGGCGGGACAAAGGAAGGATATAGGTGGAGACAGGAAGACAGTGGGAGATCTGGGAAGGGGGAGGGGAAGAGAGGGACAGAGGAACTATCTAACGTTGCTCTAAAGTTTATCTAAAGTTAAAGGATAAAGTAGTGTAGTAACTTTGTAACTGACAGTCAATATAGCCTGGGCATGGAAAATTGTTTCTTACCCTTTCTCATTGACCTTATGAGAAAATGGCACCTCAATAGCCAGTGGAAAACTGCAGTATAGTGAATTTAATTTTCATTCATTATTTAACAATGTTTAACATTAAAGACTGCCATGTCAGCATTAAGCCATAGAAATATTTGCACAGAATTATGGACTGAGTTGCTGATTTGCATACTTTGAAATAGTTCAAAGGAGCATTAACCTTTTACTACTCATACAAAAACGGACATTACTGTAAATGCTCATCAGGCCAGGCAGCATCTGTGGGGAGAGCAACTGAGCCATTGCACCCGGTGGATAGCTTTCATTCCATGCTAAGTATTTAAAGTGCACTCTGGTTTTTGTTTCATAGTTCCAGCAGCTTCCGATTTCTGCTTTTCATTTTGTACTTAAATACTCCATCACTTCTTTCTGCTGAGAGGGGCAGAATGACGCACAGCATCTAGTATTATGATAGTAAGGGAGCCAAGTATGAGAACCAATAGATTCTTGGAGGTTGAACTTGAATTTAGATGAGGGAGGTCTAGAGAAACGGATATATTTAACAACAGGAGTCTTCCTTGCGAGCTGCTGGTCCCTCTTGCTGGAATTGTTATGTGCTCTTCCAATTCCTTCTGCACTCCAAGGAAACTCCTTGCTAGATCTTCTTCACCAAGTACTTTCTTTCTCCAATTGGCACAGCACATCCCCTCAGGGAGAAATCTTGGAGAATTTCCAGAATAGGTCAATATATAATATCCTGCTTGAGAGTTAATTGCACGGCTGTATTTGTTATAAAAAGGCAAATAATAAAATTAAAAGTCCAGAATTACAGAGAATTCTGTGAGTTAGTTGATTGTTGGCGTCCATGCACTTTATCTAGTGGTGAAGGCAGCACCACTAGAAAATGTGAAATAATTAATTGGAGAGTGTATTGCTATGGTTACTGATTGAGCTTATTGTTTTTGAAGAGCACTTTGTCAAGTGAGAGTACTTACATTAACGATTGCTTTGAGTTGGGATTTTTCAGTGGAGGATAATGCTTTTATAATGAATCTATTTCAATCTTGTTGAAATATCATGAAAACGGATATTTGTTGCTAATTACTAGACAATGTGCTAGCAAAGTAACAGTATAATATCCTAAATACTTTATCTTAATGAATTGCCTTGACAGAAATTAAAAGCAGTGGTCTAATGGTCATTATCTATTACGATCAAAGTTGTGTTATCATCCATTGTCAGGATATGGGAATGCGAGGAAAAGCTTTAGAGAGAGAGCATTAATCTGTGAAAGGTCTGCATTGAAAATTCATCTTCTTGGGAGAAATTGCTCTGTGGGAAGTAAGATAGAAAATCATGAAACTGTGGTCACTGCATTTTATCCTACTCAGGTATGTAGGTGAGACTTTATCCACTCAGGTATGTAGGTGAGAATATTTAAATCCATTTAACAATGGGTATATATAAACCCATCCAATGTGGACTGGCTAGCATGAGTCTGAAGGAGCATAAAAAATTGGAGATATTATGCTGGGCCAAATTTAAAGTGTGGGCAATGAATGAAAATCACTTGTTGCAGTCAAATTGTTATTGAGTTATTTGAATTGATAAAAGGTTTGATGAAGTTAGTGGAATGGTATATATTCAATGGTGTGTTTTCAAAAAAGCAAATGACCAAAATAAAACACATTGTAATGAAATTTTAGTCAGTTGGCATTCAGGACAATAACGCAGTGAATTTTTAATTAGCCGAGGGACATAAAACTGAACATATTAATGAACTGTTGTGGGTTGGACTGGAGGGAAGTAAGCAGTGGTGTGTTGTAATGGGTTCATTGGTCATTTTGATATATTAACAGCATGCAGATGAGAATACTTAAAAATTGTAAGTGTTGTAAGTAATGAGAAGGATACTAATAAACTTCAGAAGTAGACCAGTTAATTGGAGGGTTACACTTTAGGTGAAATTTAATTCAGGAAAGTGTGAAGTGATGCTTTTATAGTAAGAATGATGGGTGGCAACATAAACTAAATGGTACTATTTTGAAGAGAATGCAAGAAACATGGATTTCCAGGGTTCTTTGATCATTGAAACTATTTGAAATCGGTTGCTGGATCCTGAGCTTTATTAATAGCAAAGCATGGTACCAGAGCAAGGAACTTATGTTGGACATCTATAAAACACTGGCAAGGCTTCAGATGGAGAGTTCTTTCAATCTGGACAGTACGCTTGCACAAATGATATGGAGAATGCAAAAGAGATTAACTGGAATTGTGGCAAAGACTTTTGCCTGTCTGGAGAAGTTGTGGTTGTTGTTCTTGCGACAGAGATGGTTGCGAGGACCTTATGAAAATAAAATAAAATAGAAGCAGAGAGTGGGTGATTTGGCTGCTTCTGCCTGTTCCACAAATCAGTAGGCTGATCAGTCGCCTCTGGCATTTTCCTGCACTAATTCCATATGTTTTGATTCTCTTAGTATCTTAATTTAGTTTAGTTTAGTTAATTTTTGAGATACAGCATGGAACAGGCTCTTCGGCCCACCAAGTCCATGTCAACCAATGATCACCACTACACTAGTTCTATCCTACACACTGGGGACAATTTATGAAAGTCTATTAACCTACAAATCTGCACGTCTTTTTTTAGAATGGGGAGGAAAACGGGGCATCCGAAGCAAACTCACGCAGGTCACGGGGAGAATGTACAAACTCCATGCAGACAGCACCAGTAATCAGAATTAAACCTGGGTTTCTGATGCTGTCAGGCAGCGACTCTATCGCTGCGCCACAGTGTCACTATTAATCTCTATCCTGAGTATACTCAACACTGAGCCTTGCAGACCATCAGAGTAGTGAATTCCAAAAATTCACTAACTGTGGTTGAAGACCTTTTTTTTGCATCTCTCCTCAATAGCAGACCACTTATTTTGAGGCTTTGACCCACGGCCCTAGAGCTTACAGCCAGAAGAAACATCGTCCCTGCCTCTACCCTGTCAAGACTAAGAATTTTGCACGTTTGAATGAGATCATCTCTTATTCTTCTACGTGCAGGGGAGAGATCCCTTCTCGCATGACAAACTCACCACTGCAGGAGTCAACCTGGTGAACCTTGGTTTAACCCCTCCCTCCCCACATTGTAAAGTTTTATTCCCCAGGGGAGGCCAGGCCTGCTCACAATATTTCAGATTTGGTTTCAGCAAGCAGATATGCAACTGGAATAAGATGTCTCTACAATTCAACATGAAACTTTTTGCAGCATGAGTTGACTTGTTGTTTGCCTTCCTAATTGCTTGCTGTACCTCTCTGTTACCTTTAGGTGATTCCTGTACTCAGGAAGTCCAGGTCCTTTATGAAAACCAATACTCTTCAAACTATAACCATTAAAAAAAAAAGTTTTTTTTATAGACAGTGAACAGCCTGGAAGCCATTATTGATGTCTATGGTGTCCGACGTCACAATCTCCTAATCCAAAAATGATCTGTTTAATCCCACTCTATGGATTGTCTTTCATAAATCCGTGTTGCCCTTGCCCAATCCTCCAGTTATTTCCCGTGCGTCCTGATACCACCTATTTAGCAATAGTTTCCAACATTTTTTATACTAGTGATGCCCCATTAACTGGTTTATTGTTTCCAGGTTTCTCTCCCCCACATTTCGTAAATAGTGCCACATTCTAATCTACAGGAGCCATTCTAGAATCCTTCGAGTCTTGGACGATTGTAACCAGTGCATCCACTATTTGTGGAGTTAACTCCTTCAAAGCCCTGGGATGCAAATCATCTTGTCCTGGGATTCAAATCATCACGTCCTGGGATTCAAATCATTACGTCCTGGGATGCAGATTATCATGCTCTGGCAATTTATTGCCTCTTGGTTCCATTAATTTCTCCAATATTAATTTTCTTTAATTAATGCTATATTTTATCAACTTCTCATTCACTCCAGATCTGCAATTCGCCACAACTTCTCAAATGTTTTCTTTGACTTCTATGATCACATTTGAGAATGATCAGCCATGATCACATTGAATGGCGGTGCTGGCTCGAAGGGCCGAATGGCCTCCTCCTGCACCTATTGTCTATTGTCTATTGTAAGACTGTTTCAAAATAATTGTTTAATTTCTCTGCTATTTCCATATTCACCATTGGAATTTCTTCTGCATCACTCTGTAAAAGGTACAGTTTTAACTACTATTAATCTATTTCTGTTTAAGGAAACTTTTACAGTCTCTTTTTATGTTGCTAGTTCACTCACTCTTTTATTCTTCTCTCGTTTTCCTTATGCTTTCATCCTCTGCTGCATTCTATATTTTTCCCCAATCCTCAAGCTTTTGTTTGGCAACATCATCAGTCTTTTTTGTTGACCTAGAGGTAACTTTAAATTCTTTTGATACCCATGGCTAGACCACTTTTCCTGAATGATTAAAATTCCTGAATATTATTAATCTTGTTATATGCACCTTGGATCTCTTGATAAAACACCGTTGCTGTTTGGGGACCTAAATATCACATTTCACCAGTGCTTCCTGACAGTTCCTGTGTCTCATGTTCACCCACATGATTCTACTACTTGATTTTCTGAGCAAAGATCCATCTTTGACCCTTTAAAAAAAATATCAGAGCTACCCAGCCTTCTCTTCCAGTTACCAATATCTTCTAAGCGTTAATATTCTGGAATATTTAATTCACAATCACAGACATCTTGCAAGCTTGACCCTGTAATTGTAATTAGATAGCACTTTTAAATATTTCTATTTATGCCATTAATTAATTTGTTCCATGAATACCATGTGCATGCAGATGAAGAGCTTCATGATTACTTTTTACCATTTTTTTCCAGGTCTAACTTTAAATGGAACTCTAGTCTTACATATGCAAGCAATGTCTACGAGGTCCCATCTCTCCAATTATCTTTCCCATTTTCCTACACTGCACTATCGCTTTGTCCTTTTTATTTAACTTTCTAAATTCCTCCTCACCAGAATGCAATATCCTTGCTCCTGTGCTACTCCGTTTAAAACTTTAGTATTTCTAATACTTAGTTATGTTTAGTTTATTTCACAGGGATGGTCCCAACTCAAGTGAAGCCCATCTCAATGGAACAATGTAATAGACAATAGACAATAGGTGCAGGAGGAGGCCATTCGGCCCTTTGAGCCAGCACCGCCATTCAATGTGATCATGGCTGATCATCCTCAATCAGTACCCCGTTCCTGCCTTCTCCCCATACCCCCTGACTCCGCTATCCTTAAGAGCTCTATCCAGCTCTCTCTTGAATGCATTCAGAGAATTGGCCTCCACTGCCTTCTGAGGCAGAGAATTCCACAGATTCACAACTCTCTGACAGAAAAAGTTTTTCCTCATCTCTGTTCTAAATGGCCTACCCCTTATTCTTAAACTGTGGCCCCTTGTTCTGGACTCCCCCAACATTGGGAACATGTTTCCTGCCTCTAACATGTCCAACCCCTTAATAATCTTATACGTTTCGATAAGATCACAAATCTTTTCCCAATACTGATGGTAGTGTCCTGTGAATTGAAAGTCATTTCTCCCACAGTAATCTTTCAGTTAAACAGTCAATTTCTGATTGGTTGTAAATTTGGATGTGGCACAGGTCTTAGAGGAACTTCAGATGCTGAAATCTTAAGAAAAGTACAAAGTGTTGAAGGAATTCAGCCGGCCAGGCAGTATCAATGGAGCGAATGACCAGGTAATGTTTTAGGTTGGGATTCTTCTTCAGACTCTGAATCTTTGTGTTTTACTCAATAAAACAGAGTTGATTATCTTTGAGATTCAGCTTTCTAATTTGAACTCTAATTGTATAGATTCTTTAACAGAACCTTAAGAATGTAATTGGTTCTTACTTGATCCCTGACAGCTGGATCCTTCTCTTTCCACTTCAAGTTCTTCTCCAGGCCTGAGAAGATGTCTGCACTGGGTGTGTAACACAGTGTTGTGGTCAGTTTGCTCATCCTTGCAGTCTCTGCTCTCATTCACACAATTTGCAAGATCCTCATGCCAGCTGGAGTGAGGTTCCTCCACAATTATTTTCAAGGTACCCATCTCTGCCTCACTCATAGACATACCCCACTTTCCTTCTCGACAGATTGTTTTACAGAACTAAATCGAAGGATTGTGACTGCTTCTTCCAATAAAGCATCCAGTGACTTTTGCCCTAAGGGTGGCACAGTGGTAGAGCTGTTGCCACAGTGCCGGAGACCCGGTTTGATCTTGACTGTGGATGCTGTCTGTGCAGAGTTTGTACATTCTCCCAGTGAATGCATGGGTTTTCTTTGGGTGCGTCAATTTCTTCCCACATTCCAAAGACGTGCAGGTTTGTAGGTTAATTGGCTTCTGTAAATTGCCCTTAGTGTGCAGGATGCGGAAGTGGGATAAGATAAAAATAGAGTATGGTTGATCGATGGTCAGCGTGGATCCGGTGGGCCGAAGTGCCTGTTTCCACGCTGTATCTCTAAACTAAACTCTCTGATGCATCGCAGTATCAAATTCTCAATTTTTGAAATCATGTATAGTTTTTGTGATGTGCCAGTGGGATAGGAAACTGAAAGATTTTCGAAGAATCAGAAGAAAATAAAAGTTGGACCCATATTTCCTGCCATAAGCATACTTATCTTTCCCATTTCTATTTTAAACATACTGTACCTCACCAGTTCTGGAAGTCTGCTCAATCATAACCAACAGGACCTGGCAGTAGGTCTTCAACCATTTTTAATCAACAAGACATTTAGTTACAAAAAATATTGATGCTAAGTAGCAAATCATAGGTTATAAAATGAATAATTGTGTTGCATTTTTTAAATTAAAAATGTTGGGAATGATGTTTATTTTGCATATTCATATTTTGAATATAATGGTAAATTCTTTGGGTGTTCAATAAGTTTATACAATGCTGACGCCCTGGCTATAATTGAGATTCTTTTGGAGGAGTAGCAAACTTTATTCGCAAGGTTTTATGGCGGGTTTGGTTAATAAATATATTTCAATATAAAATAGCTCTCTTCTCTATTTTAGACTGCGGGAAGGAGCTACAACTGGTTAAAATTATGTTCTTGGCAATTACGTAGATATAAGCAAATTCACTCTACACTAAAATGTATAATAAAGATTAACAAATTCTACTTCACGCAATTATTACTGAATAACGTTTATTGATTTAGCATCATGTGAATGCTGCTGATTAATGGCGTAAACTGCAGAACTAAATATATCTTTTGTTTGGTTTAAACATTTATTTAATCAATTTCATCATTCCTAACAGATCTTAAAGCTAATTAAATGGATAGACTAACTGAATGTTAAGTGATATTTCATTATCATTGTATTGCTGTTTATTTCGAAGATAGGCACAAAAAGCTGGAGTATCTCCGCGGGACAGGCAGCATCTCTGGAGAGAAGTAATGGGTAACGTTTCGTGTCGAGACCCTTCTTCAGACTGAGTTACTGCCTGTCCTGCTGAGTTACTCCAGCTTTTTGTGCTGAGTTACTCCAGCTTTTTGTGTCTATCTTCAGTTTAAACCAGCATCTGCAGTTCCTTCTTACATATTGCTGTTTATTTGTTGGTTTGCTCACAAATGGCATCACATTTATTCTGCTTGAAGAGTGCAGATTGGTCATCCAGAGACACAAGAGATTGCAGATGCTGGAATCCAGAGTCTAAAATGAACCGCTGGCAGAATGCTGAGGTTTGAACAGCATCTGCAGGCGGAAAGGGATTATCAATGTTTTGGGTCAGGACCTGACATCAGGACGAGAGGGTACATAGCACTGGAGGTGGTGAGACAGAGGTCTTAGTTGATAAGTAGACCAAGGACGGGTAAGGAATGATGTGCAGATGAAAACAGATGCAGGCAGGTGTGCGATGGATTTGGTCGACAGATGCAAGTGGGGCGAAAGGTGGAAGTGGGCAAGGAAAATTGGGCCAATGGAGTCTGGTCGGTGAGGGGCGGGTGAAGGTGGAGACAGCTGCTGAATGGTGGAGAATTATAAATATAGGTGCTAGAATTTAATCAATAAGGAAGGGTATTATTGGAATCATTAAGGGTCAGATGAAGGGCAGATGGAAAGAGGAGCCGGTGTGAGAAGTGTGTAGCTTGAAACAGCCAATGTGGACAGAGCGCAGATGCTCTGAAAACCAGTTGACTATCAATGCTTGGTCTCACTGATGTAGATGAGGCCACACTGAGAACATGGAATGCAGTAGATGATGCTGGAGGAAGTCACATTCCCCCCTCTCTCTACATCCGATCCATCATTATTATTCCCTTTCCCCATCTTTAGACCTCTATCACCCATTTTGTTCCCCTCCCCTTCTGAATCATTCCAACTAGTACCCAAACACTTCACGCACAAGATCCTCTCCCCTTCTGGTTCACCTGCCCTTTACCTCTTCCTTAATGATTCCCATTACCACCTTCTTTCCTTAACATATTCCAGCATTCCAACAAAATGTAGTGTTTGTGCTCCCTCTTATCACCCTCCTGTAACTGTTTCTATCTTCCCCCTTCACTCACCTGGGTCTCTCTGTTTTTTCTTTATTTTATCTGATTCCACCTATCACCTACCTGACTCTATCTCCCAAATCCATCCCTCAGACTCCTGCACACGACTCCATCTGCCCACCATTACTTACCTCTCTTCCGTCCACCAGTCGCATACTGGTCCGCTCCTCACCACCTCCCCTCTCCATTTTATACAGCCTATTGCCCCACTCCACTCTCAGGTCTGACGCAGGGTCTCAACTTAAAATGTCGACAATTCATTTCCCCCCATAGATGCTGCTTCACTTGCTGAGTTTCTCCAGCAGTTTTAAAAAAATTGGTAATCCAAAGATCCAGAGTAATATTTAAATCCCACAGTGGGAGCATTTGAGTGTTTGAGTTTAGGTTTTCACAGTACTCTTTGGAAGTATAGTGTTTGAGTTTGGAAAAAATGACGAATTCTCTGTTTTAGTCACAAATGATGGGAAACAACTGATCTTCCTTTAAATATGAAATGAAGCAAGGAAGAGTTGAATTTAATACTGTGTGCATTGGAGCCACTCAAAATGGCCAAACAATTACTTTGTACACTGACAGCAGTTGTGTTGACAAATAGCTGACTGTGTCCATGTAATATCATATCATATCATATATATACAGCCGGAAACAGGCCTTTTCGGCCCACCAAGTCCGCGCTGCCCAGCGATCCCCGCACATTAACACTATCCTACACCCACTAGGGACAATTTTTACATTTACCCAGCCAATTAACCTACATACCTGTACGTCTTTGGAGTGTGGGAGGAAATCGAAGATCTCGGAGAAAACCCACGCAGGTCACGGGGAGAACGTACAAACTCCTTACAGTGCAGCACCCGTAGTCAGGATCGAACCTGAGTCTCCGGCGCTGCATTCGCTGTAAAGCAGCAACTCTACCGCTGCGGATAGTATATACGGACAGAGGAAGAAGTACAAATCGTGTGTTGTTGGCCAGAGAGAAAACAAAGTGATGGAGATGTTGAATAAAATGATTAAATGTACTGTGAGTCCAAGCTCTGGTGGGAAGCAGGGGGGAGTCAATGCTCTACATAAAAACAAAATGGGAAGCAGAGTTAAAGATTCAAATAACAGAAGAAGAATGGTATCAAATGTGTGAGACACAATGTACATACACAAACTCACTAGTATGGAGAGAATTTTGCTGGAAGAATTGAACTCGCTTTTTTATACCACCCAAAATACAAAGCAGGCAACTTGCTGCCCAACAACACTGTTGGGGGCTGTGCGTGAGTATGGAGGCTGTGCGGGAGTATGGAGGCTGTGCGGGAGTATGGAGGCTGTGCGGGAGTATGGAGGCTGTGTAAGGGGTTAAACATTCGACATTTGGCCATATGGGTTTATTGCAGGGGTGTAAAAAAGGTGTAAAAGCTCCAGCTCGATTATGTTGCCAGGACATCCTGTTGTCAGCATGGAGGCACGGTTTATGGCTAAGTGCATCCTTTGATATGGGCAACTGGCTTTAAGGCTTTGATGGTTGACCATCCTTTGATATTAGTAACTGGCTTTAAGGCTTTGATGGTTGACCATCCTTTGATATTAGTAACTGGCTTTAAGGCTTTGATGGTTGACCATCCTTTGATATTAGTAACTGGCTTTCAGGCTTTGATGGTTGACCATCCTTTGATATGGGTAACTGGCTTTAAGGCTTTGATGCTTAACCATCCTTTGATGGTTAAGGGGAACATTTGGTCATATCGACTGTTCTTTGGTCCTGGGAATACCGAGGACATGTAGGTCACACAGGACACGGAGGACATGGGGGTCCTGAAGGGCACATAAAGATTTATAGGACATTGTAAAACTTGCCATATAAGGTAGCAACAGGAAATGTACTGGCACATGTATTTCGGGTATAAAATGTGTGTATTTGACAGCATTCGGGGAGAGAGACTACACTAGCTTCCTGAGTGTTTCTAAACGCTCCGGTTTCTAGACTCTCTCCCACCTGGGTGAATAGAATAAAGAGGTTATACGAATTCGGTTGTCTGACTATTCTGTTCATAGGGCACGAACTACAACAGCTGTGCGGGAGTATGGAGGCTGTGCGGGAGTATGGAGGATGTGCGGGAGTATGGACGCTGTGCGGGAGTATGGGGGCTGTGCGGGAGTATGGACGCTGTGCGGGAGTATGGACGCTGTGCGGGAGTATGGGGGCTGTGCGGGAGTATGGAGGCTGTGCGGGAGTATGGGGGCTGTGCGGGAGTATGGAGGCTGTGCGGGAGTATGGGGGCTGTGCGGGAGTATGGGGGCTGTGCGGGAGTATGGGGGCTGTGCGGGAGTATGGGGGCTGTGCGGGAGTATGGGGGCTGTGCGGGAGTATGGGGGCTGTGCGGGAGTATGGGGGCTGTGCGGGAGTATGGGGGCTGTGCGGGAGTATGGGGGCTGTGCGGGAGTATGGGGACTTTGCGGGAGTATGGACGCTGTGTGGGAGTATGGGGGCTGTGCGGGAGTATGGACGCTGTGTGGGAGTATGGGGGCTGTGCGGGAGTATGGGGGCTGTGCGGGAGTATGGGGGCTGTGCGGGAGTATGGGGGCTGTGCGGGAGTATGGGGGCTGTGCGGGAGTATGGGGGCTGTGCGGGAGTATGGACACTGACCACTCGCATATTTTCTGGAACTGTGCAAAGATAAGGCTATACTGGGAAAATGTTAACGCAGTTGTTAAAAATACCTTGGGTTATAAAATCCCAAATACCTGCCTGTGATGTATCTGGGGTGCATTAAAGATATAGTGAAGATAGAAGATACGAACTTGATTAAAGTTCTACTTGCAGCAAGTAAGAAGGCCATTACCAGGCAGTGGCTTAATGAAAAAAGTCCAAAACAGGAATAGTGGCTAGAAATTGTGCGAGACATAATTGCTATGGAGAAACTGACATATCTCTTGAGAGTCAAGGACAATTCATTTGAGAAGATCTGGGAAAAATGGATCGTTTATTTGAGCCATGACACCAACTAGATAAATGCCTAGCCAGATATTGTCACTTTTTAATTTTTTATTTATTTTTCATTTTTATTTTATTTATTTATTTGTTGTTTTTCTTATTTTATTTTATTTATGTTGATGGTGTTGTACTGTTTTGTATATCTGTGAAAAATCAATAAAAACTTCAGTGAAGAAAAAAATGTACTGTGAGATGATGACAAATAGGTTAAAGTAAATTTATATTTCTCACTTTGTCGGTCAGGAAGATTTTGGGTTGGCAATCTTTGAAAGGTTAACATAATCCCATGAAATACAGAAAAGTTACAATGTGGAAACTAGCTATTTCATCCAAAACTAGTCCATGTTGATGCTTACCATTTACACGACTAAATCATTTTGAGTCTCTCCTCTCATTAGCTTCCAACTTGTTTTCCTTAGAACATGATCAAACCTATTGTGGTTTCTCCCACAACTATTAAACAGGAGTGATTTCCACATTTGCTGTCTGCAGTAAGATGCTGCAGATGTTCTACCAATTGGTGGTAGCCAATGCCATCTTCTTCGCTGTTGTGTGCTAGGGCAGCAGGGTGAAGGGGGGATGCCAATAGGAATAACAAACTCACCAGGAAGGCTGGCTCTGTCCTGGGGGCGGAGTTGGATTAATGGGAGGTGTTCTTGGAGGGGAGGATGCTCCTCAAACTGTCGGGCATCTTGGACAATACAGCTCATGTCCATGACACACTGGTCAACCTGAAGAGTACCTTCAGCAACAGACTGGTTCCACCAAGATGCAGTACAGAATGCCACAGGAGATCCTTCTTCCTTGTGGCTATCAAACTGTACAACTCCTCTCCCTTCTGTCATGGGGTAGACTGAAACTGACTCCCCTCCCCACCCCTCCAATCTTTGGACATCCCAAATCCTTTCCACTTGTCACTTTAATTTCATGTATTTTGTGTTTTATGACAGTTGGCAGATCAATTTCCCTCCTGGGATAAATAAGGTTTTATCATTTGGTGCAATGATCATTAAACATAAAGAGGTCAGAATGGACTGCTAATTCAATGTAAGTAAATGCTTTCTATATACTTCACACATTTTTAACACACTTGTTCTTTGAAAAGTTGTGCCTGGCCTGGGCTTAGTTGAGTGGGTCCTAGCATGTGTACCCTCTTGTCCTGCAGTCATTTGTTTTGGTTTAGTTTAGAGATACAGCATGAAAACAGGCCCCTCGGCCCACTGTGTCCGCGCCGACCAGCAATCCCCGAGTTCTAACACCATCCGACCCACGCGAGGAACAATTTTCAATTTTAACCCCCCTCTCTAACTCCAGGTCCCTCAGGTCGGCCGACTTGGGGCTACTCACTATCCCGCGGTCTAGGCTTAAGCTCAGGGGTGACCGCGCTTTTGCGGTTGCAGCTCCTAGACTGTGGAACAGCATCCCTCTCCCCATCAGAACTGCCCCCTCCATCGACTCCTTTAAGTCCAGGCTCAAAACCTATTTCTACTCCCTAGCATTTGAGGCTCATTGAGGAGGCGCTGTGAACTGTTTGCGTGCTACTGTATGTTTCATTTTTTTCCCATTGGAACCTAATCAGATGTACAGCACTTTGGTCAACGTGGGTTGTTTTTAAATGTGCTATACAAATATAATTGACTTGACTTGACTTGACCATCCGACCCACGCGAGGAACAATTTTCAATTTTACCAAGCCAATTAATCTACAAACCTGTACGTCTTTATAGTGTGGGAAGAATCCAGAGCTCCCAGAGAAAGGCCATGCAGGTCATGGGGAGGACGTACAAACTCCATACAGACAGCATTTATTCACAAAATGCTGGAGTAACTTAGCAGGTCAGGCAGCCTCTCGGGAGAGAAGGAATGGGTGACGTTTCGGGTCGAGACCCTTCTTCAGACTGAAGAAGGGTCTGAAGAAGGGTCTCGACCCGAAACGTCACCCATTCCTTCTCTCCCGAGATGCCGCCTGACCTGCTGAGTTACTCCAGCATTTTGTGAATAGATCGGTTTTATTTGTATCAGCATCTGCAGTTATTTTCCTATACCATACAGACAGCACCCGTGTGGTAATTTACATGAATTAATTCATGTCTTTAGGATGTGGGATGAAATTGGAGTTCGCCGGAGAAATCAAAATGGTCACAGTTTAGTTCAGTTTAGTTTAGAGGTACAGTGTCAAAACAGGCCCTTTGGCCCACCGAGTTCAGGTTGACCAGCGATCCCTATTTCACTAGCATTATGCTACCCACTAGGGACAATTTACAATTTTTGCCAAAGCCAATTAACCTATAAACCTGTACATCGTTGGTGTGTGGAAGGAAACCGGAACAGCCGGGGAAAACCCACGAGTTCACTGGGAGAACATACAAACTCCATACAGACAGCACCTGTAGTCAGGATCTCTGGTGCTGTATGACAGCAATTTTACTGCTGTGCCACCATGCCACCTCCAAAGAACAGGCAAACTCCATTCAGGCAGGAGCCGGATTCAAGATTGTTCCTGAGTCACTGAAGCGATGAAGCAACAGCACAAACTGTTGTGTCACTGTGCTGACCGAGGAAATGCTATGGACATCTGAAAACCGTGGAGGCGTGTGAGGGTTCAGTGGGGGGCTGCAGATTCTTGGAAATATGGTTTGATTTTGTCGTGGTTACCGGTGTTCAAAATGAAGCAGATGACACGGAGAATTCTTCAAGAAGTTAAAAGCCTTTATTTGCAAACAACGGCTGGAACAATCAGGATGTCAACCATCTGACCGGGCAGCCTATTTTTATAGGATTCTTCAGCCTTATCTTCTTTTCCTTATCTTGCCCTCATACTCCTCTTTACAGTCATTCATCTCTTTGCAGTCACCCTGTTTATCCTGCCACCATTAAACCCCACTCATTGATGAATGTCTGTATTTCTTCACATGTTGCCTTCCACTCTGCCACCATTAAACTTTCAAGTAATCACCCCACCACTCATTGATGAATGTCTGTATCTCTTCCCATTCTGCCACCCTTGTCTTCTATCCTGGTTCATCCATCAATGTTTCTCCTCCTCCTGAGCAGCAGTTACAGACACGTGTCAAGGGTAAGGAATGTCTAGAGTGCCTTAATTAGTTACAGAGAGGCGCCTAATGCCTAAGTAGTTACAAACCTTAAACAACAATGTCTAATGAATAAAATAATATCATATTATCTCCCATACTATCCAAGAGTCTGACCTTTGCTCAGAGGCCTGAGATTTCAACACTGCTGCACTCTGCACCTTGTATTATGCACCAGGCAGGGTCTGACTGAAGAGCTCCCAGCCGGTAGAGTGATTCCAGAATGTTGCTGTATTATTACACACTGGTAGACCAGTCCCAGTTACAGCTTGTACCTGCCAGCAACCACTGAGGCTGCAAGAGCAGTGTGAAACAGAAATATCTGCCATCTCTGGTATCTATTTTACTTTAATTGGGCAGCAAGCAAACACTTCTGATTATTGATCATCCAACAAATAAAATCTCTCAGAATAGCACTCCATTAGGCCAGTGGTACTAAAAGGAAAGCGTAGACTTTGGATTGATTGCTAAGTGTCTTGATTTTGTATGGAGTACGACATAAATTTAATTGGACAGTTTTAAGCTTGGAAGTGTGGCACAAACTGTCTGCTAGTCAGACATTCAAAATAAGGTCTGCACAGCACCTGTGGTGTTTAAAAGTCTTTCCCGAGAAGATGCCAACCTTATACTTGAAACGGAGAAGTTGAGGAGTAACTTTTTCAAGGAACCTGAGGGGTAACTTTTTGACAAAGGGTGGTGGGTGTATGGAACGAGCTGCCGGAGGAGGTAGTTGAGGCAGGTGCTATTGCAATATTTAAGAAACATTTAGACAGGTACATGGATTGGACAGGTTTAGAGGGAAATTGGCCAAACACAGGTAGGTGGAATTAGTTTAAATGGGACATGTTGGCCGCTGTGGGCAAGTTGAGCTGAAGAGCCAATTGCCACACTGTATCACTCTATGACACTCAGCAGAATTCTTTGGGACAATCTTCTCCCCATCAAATCCAGTTTCTTTCAAACAATTCATCTCTGTTTTGGCACAGCGTACCATCCGTACATTGCTTCAGTTATCACTGTGAGTTTTACAGCTGGATCATGGGTTTGTTCTCAATCTCGATCAAAATGATTTCACCTTAGCTTCCAAGGTGTCAAGTTGTCTTGTCACTTCATCCACCTTCCTTTGAAGAAGGACTTGGCTTCCAATCAGTTCCTCAGCTAGATCATCAAATATCAGAGTGGAGCAAGCAACATACATCTCTTTAATTCTTGCATTTCTCAACTCTTCTTTCATTGTCATGCAGTTGGACCTTTGACAGGGAGGGTAGTGGAGCCCTTTGCTGCATCTAAGCTTTCTGAATGGTTACAGTGGTGACAATCTCATTTCAATTTTGTTGAAATGGAGAAGGCTAAAGCAATTGCTTCTCTACAAGACAAGATTGATCACATAAGTTGCTACAAATTAGAATGAAGCAACCAGGTATTTGGTAGCAAAATAATATACTCTCAATTATTTTACATAGACAAGAAATGTAAACATGAATGAAGCAATGAAGAGAGTGCAAAATTCAAGCCATCAAATACCCGTAAGGTTGCAAAATCCCACTGCAGTATATGTCCATGTCTGTCATGAAGAATGTAAGACCGATATTGTGACTGGATACACAATACTTTTACCTCCTCAATGGTCTCAATGCCAGCCTCAGTTTATTTAATTTAGTTTAGAGATACAGTTCGGAAACAGATCCTTTGGCCCACAGAGTCCATGCCGGCCAGCCATCCCCATACACTAGCACTATCCTACACACTAGCAACAATTTACAATATTCTTTTACCCCAATGCCAATTAACCTACACATCTGTGCATCTTTGCAGTGTGGGAGGACGCAAAAGCACCTGGGGAAAACCCAGGCAGTCATGGGAAGAACATACAAACTCCGCATTGACAACACTCATAGTGTGGATCAAACCCGGGTCTCTGGCGCTGTAAGGAAGCAACTCTACCAACTGAAGCCATGGGGAAAACACTTCAATGTTTGGAATCAAATCTTGCACAAAGGAAGATAATGGTCTTTGTAGGAGGCCAATTTCTTGGAGGTTCCTCTGATCATTGACCTAGTCCCAACCATCTTCAGCTGCTTCATCAATTACCTTTGTTGTTAAGGTAATAATTTCTCTTGAAGGGATATTCACTGATTATTGCATAATGGCCAATTCAGTTTGAAATTCCTCAACAAATGAAACAGTCCATGCCATCATGCAGCAAGACATAGATAACATTCAAGCATTCAAGCAAAATGTAACATGCTCCAATAATGCCACATTACGATTATCTTCAACAAGAGAGAATCTAACTACTTATTCTTGCAATTCAATTGGATTACCATTTCTGCGTCTTCCACTGTCAGCATCTTGGAGGTCCACAATGACCAACTGGACTAGCCATGTGGCTACAAGAGCAAGTCACAGGCTGGGCATACTAGAGCAAGTTACTTACCTCCAGACTCCCCTAAGCCATTCCATCATCTCAAAGGGACAAGTTTGGAGCATGGTGGAATACCTTCCATTTATTTCCATGATTGCAGTTTGAATAACTCTTAAGAAGCTCAACAGTATCTAGTATAAGCAATTTCTCAATAGGTACGCCATTGTCATTCAAAACATTCATTACGCGCATAAATGTCAAAAGGTATACCATCCGCAAAATACACTGCAGTTACTCACCTAGACCATTCTGTTAGCATCTCCCAAAGATGTAAACTCAACCACCAAGAGGAACAAGGGTAAAAAATGTTAGGAGAGTATCACCATCAAATTACACACCAACCTGACAAGTAAATTTTTCTTTATTGTGTGTATTGGGTAGAAATCCTGAAACTGTCTACCCGATATTACCTTCTTGAAAGCACTGCTGTGGTTCAAACGGCAGCTCATTATTGCATTCTACTAAAGAATTAGGTGTTGGGCAATAAGTACTGTCTTTCCTGTTAACAGCGAGATTCTGAAAAACAAACAAATGAGAACACATTCAAGTAGAATTTATAGATGAACAATTGTGCAACAAGTCAGTTAGCTGCTGAAAAGAGAAAACATAGATGAACATTCTGTATGTAGGAAAGAAAGCAAGAGCACAATGTATCACCATGGGATTTCTGCAGGCACTTCACAATCAATGGAAAGCTTTTCAGTGTATTCATTGATGCAAAGCAGAAAACACAACAATCAATTTCAACATGGCTACGTCGTTCAAACAGAACTGTGGTAAATTAGCTTGTGTTCAGTCTGCTGATGAAATATTAAACTTATTTTTTAGTTGCAAGCAGAGCCACCTAAGCCATTCCATGACTGCATGATTTTTCTTTCCTTTTCTGCCTGGGTGTATTTTTAGAGAGGATGCTATCCTCTTGTAAATCAGCACTCGTCTTCTGCTTCCAGGAGACGTTTTCCCAACACACAGTCTCCTTTGATAATGATGGATAGTTTTGGGCAGTACTATCTTACTTTATTTCCTCCCAAAGCTACACTGTCTGCAACCAAGAGAAAGCACACCACTGTACCCACGATGGAACTATATTGTGTGGGCTTTTTGAATGGCTCAGAATACAAATTCCCTTTTTTCTCTCATGGCTCAATTCATACCTTTGAGTAAATATTTATGAGAAAAAAAAATTCCTGCAGTGTTTTTCTGTGTCATTGAATGGGATACATAATGCCAGAGTTATTTTGGGCAAATGACAGTGTACCAAATGTGCAGTTTTTTTATTTTAGAAGGTACTAAGGCCACGTTACATATCAGCTCAATTGTAGTTTCTTATTTGTTAATTCATGTTACATACTGCCAAGCTCCAAGGTATATCATGCAACAAATGGCCAAAATTGATTCAATGTACCATGCTAATGAAAATGTAAGAAAATAACTGCAGATGCTGGTACAAATCGAAGGAATTTATTCACAAAATGCTGGAGTAACTCAGCAGGTCAGGCAGCATCTCAGGAGAGAAGGAATGGGCAACGTTTCGGGTCGAGACCCTTCTTCAGTCTGAAGAAGGGTCTCGACCCGAAATGTTGCCCATTCCTTCTCTCCTGAGATGCTACCTGACCTGCTGAGTTACTCCAGCATTTTGTGAATAAATGCTAATGAAAATGGACAGAATAATAATAAGGAAAGAATACATATTTAATAGAGACGAGCCATTTGGTCTCAACAGTGAACATCAATATTTGATCCGATATTTAAACCAACACAGATTCATATAGGAAGAGCAGGTACAACATCAATCAGGCCATCACAAAGGCTAAGAGGTATTTGCAACTTATGAAAGTAACTTCAAGGTGCAAATGTAACTTGTGTTGTAACTACGGTGGAGCTGTCAATGTTGACCATTATTAAGTGGTACAACTGACAGTAGATTTTGGAGAATGTTCATGGGCATTTAAGTACTGCAAATGGTGTGAGTGATTTCCTCCTTCTCTGGAGAGGTGATATTTTAGAGTTCTCCATGAACTGATAAGTATTTCAGATAATTAAATTATTCTCACCCTTAAAAAAAAACCTGTTATGGTGGGTTTCTTTGTGTGCTTTGGTCCAAACAAAAAAAAAAGACAATTTTCATCCTCTCGGATTTAACTTTCAAAATAAAAAATATGCACTTTGTTATAAAAGCTATAAATAGTATATCAACTGCACAGGCTTCATTTCACGCTGAGCGAACCTTTTAAACATTTGCCAGCATTTACTTTCAATGGAATTTAACTTTCAGTGGAAGTGAACATGCACTTTTGAGGACAATGGAAGACACATAGAGCAATGAGAGATGGAAGTCTACACTATCTCATTTATAGATACTCCTTCACTTTCTGTGTACTGGAATTGCCATACCAGGCCTTCATGCAACCTGACAGCATACTTTCTGTTGCAGTTTCTTAGAGTATTTGGAGACATGCTAAATCTCTTGAAACTGAAAGTAGGGCAATTGCATGTCATCTTCGCTGGGCTCCGGAAAGATCATCCAAGATGAGAACACCCAAGAATTCTAAGCTGCTGTCCTCTCCACCACTGACCTACCAATGAAAACTAGCACACAGTCTCCTAACGTTACCTTTTGGAAGTCAACAATTAGTTCCTTTCTCCTGTTGATATTGGGGGAGGGGTTGTTGTGCAGCATATAAGGAAAGGGGCTCATTTCAGCCTGTTTAAAAAGGGACAGAGCATGCCAGCACTATATGCCAGATCAGTCTGAAGAAGGGTCTCGACCCGAAACGTCACCCATTCCTTCTCTCCCGAGATGCTGCCTGACCTGCTGAGTTACTCCAGCATTTTGTGAATAAATCGATTTGTACCAGCATCTGCAGTTATTTTCTTATATTATAATGCCAGCAGTATTGTTCGTAACAGTGGAGGAAACTGTGAAAATGTGAAAGACCATAAAGGACTCGACCCATGACCTCTCCATGTTCTCCAGAGATACTGCCCAAGCCAGTGTCTTTTTTCCCCATTATATTGGTTTGCCATAACTATATCATGTCAACCATCAGAAAGTGGAAGGCATGCACTTATGTTGCCTCAGCACCAATGGCATGAGATCCGTAGACTTCCCAACAGTCTTCCTGTGGAAACCAGTGCTTTCAGAGCTCCAGCTGTTGGTACATAGCACAGGTCAGTTTTGGTTTGCATATCACTCCTGACTCTATATGACTCATCTGTACTGACCTAAATGCCCCATCTAAGTTCATCCCATTTGCAAGCATGTAGTCCACATCCCTCAAAACCTTTTCTACCATTGTAGCTGACCAAATGTTGTTATTGTTTGATGGACATGGATTATGTGCAGGCAGATAAGAATTGGTCTTGGCATCATGTTCGGCACAGATATTGTGGGCTGCAGTACCTGTTCCTGTGCTGTACAGTTCTTTGTTCCATGTACTACCTCAACTACTTCCTCTGGCAGCTTGTTCCATTTACCTAACACACTCTGTGCATAAAGGAAGCTTCACAGGTTCCAATTAATTCTTTTCTGTCTCACCTTAAATCGATGTTTCCAATTTTTTTATTTCCCCCAACTTGAGGAAAACGACTTTGTGCATTCACCTGAACTCCTCCCTTTGTGATTTTATACACCTCCATAAGATCACCCTTCCACCTTCTGCATTCCAAGGAAGAAAAACTTAGCCTGCCCAACCTCTCCCAAGAGCTCAGGCCTTTAAGTCCAGACAACAACCTCATAAATCTTCTCTCCACTCTTTCCAGCTTAATGGTACCTTTCATATAGTAGAGTGACCAAACCTGAACACAATATTACAATTTCTTCTACAACTGGAACATAACGTTTTAAATTCTGTATTCAATTCCCTGATTGATGAAGCCAGGTGTGCCAAAAGTCTTCTTCAACTCTCTATCGATCTGTGACGTCACTTTCTTGGAATGCTTGGGCCCTATGTACATATTGTCCAAGATTCATCCATTCTACAAAACCCCAGGGCCCTACTGTTCACTATGAAGGACCTACCCTGGACTGGCTTCCAAAATTCAGCACCTCAGTTACCTGAATTAAAGTCCATTTGCCACTCCTCGGTCCAGTTGACCACCTAATCAAGATCCCGCTGTAATTCGCAATAACCATCTTCACCATCTATGATACCACCCATTTTAGTATCATCTGCAAACTTACTAATCGTGTTTTGTACATTCTCATCCATATCATTGATAAAGGTGACAAAAAGCTATGCGCCCCGCACCGATCCCCGAGGCACATCACTAATCACAGGCCTCTAGTCCGAAAAACAACTTTCCACTATCACCCACTATTTCTTACCATCAAGCCAATTCTAATCCAGTTAGCTCCCTCTCCCGGGATCCAATGCGATCTAAGTTTTCAGAGCAATCTATTATGTTGAACCTTATCAATGGTGATGAAGTCCACATGAAACACATTCATCATCAACCTTCTTGGTTACTTTTTCAAAAAACTCAATCAAATTTATGAGCCAAGTTCTCCCACAAACAAAACCATGCTGCCTATCACTAATCAACTCCTGTCTTTCCAATTGCATGTATATCTTTTCCTTCAGAATCCTCTCGAGTAAGTTGTCTGCCACAGATGTTATGCTTACTTATTCATTGTTCTCGGGTTTTATTTTGCAGCCCTTCATCAATAGCCCTTCCCACCATGTTCTTGAATATAGACCTAATCAGGCCTGGGAGATTCATCTGCCTTCATATATCTTAAGGCAACAAGAACCTCCTTGGCAGTAATACAGATTGTACTCTAGACATTGGCAATAACTTTCCCAAGATCCCTAGTCTCCGTATGTATTTCCAGGGTAAAAACAGAGGAGAAAAATTAATTGAAGACCTCGTCCATCTCCGCACATTGATGACCACTTGGTTTCTGATAGGTCCTATTGTCTCTCTAGTTACCCTTTTCCCCTTAATATACTGATAAAATCTCTTTGGAATCTACTCAATCTATTCTAAAGCTATCTCATGCCCTGCTTTTGTCTTCCTGATTTCCTTCTTAATTATGCTCCTCAATCCCCTATACGTCTCTCGAAATACACTTGATCCCAGCTGGCAATATCCCAGACCTTTTTCCTGAACAGTTTCTCTCATCATCCAGAATTTCTTACCCCTGCCTGCCTTTCCCTTCACTCTAACAGGACATGCATACCTTGAACACTTGTTATTGCACTTTTAAAAACACACCACTTTTCGGATGTTCCTTTGCCTGCAAAAAACCTATTCCAATCAATTTCTGCCAGTTCCTGTCAAATACCATCAAAGTTGGCCTTTCCTTCGTTCAGCGCTTCGACTTGTGGACAGCTCTGTTCCTTTTCATAACTATTTCAAAACTAATAGAACTGTGGTTGCTGGTCTCAAAGTGCTTGCCCACTGGCACTTTATTCATCAGGCCTGATTTATTTCCTAAGAGTAGGTCAAGCTTTGCCCTCTCTCTTGTGGAGCTCTCTACAAATTGTCTGAGGAAATTTCCCTGAACACATTTGACAAATTCCATCCCATCTAAGTCCTTGACATAATGGCAGTCTGAGTGTATATTAGGAAATTTAAAATCACGTACAATGTCAACCCTATTAGTCTTGCAGCTAGTATATTCTCCTGGCATATTTGATCCTCCAATGCGCATTTACTATTTGGGGGCCTCTAGTATAATCCAAACAAGGGGATCATCTCTTTTATATTTTATATCAGCTCCATCCACATAACCTCACTGGATATTCCCTCACTAATGTCTACCGTGATGTTCTGCTTAATCAATAAAGCAATTCCCCACCCCTACCTCACCTGTAGCATGCATATTCTTAAAATAAACCTGTCAGTCCTGTCCCTCCCTTTCTGTAATGGCAATAATGTCCTAGTCCCAAGTACTTACCCTGAGATTATCTGCCTTGCCTGTCAGGCCTCTAGCATTGAAATAAATGTAATTTAATCCAGCTGTCTTTCCTCGCTCCCTGCTGTGTTTGAGCCTGTCCTGTCCATTGTACTTGCTTTCATTGACATCAGTACCAACTTCCAACCTCCCACAGGTATCACAACTGCATTGGATCCTGTTCCCCTGCCAATCTAGGGTGGCACAGTGGCACAGCAGTAGAGTTGCTGCCTCACAGCGCCAGAAACCCGGGTTCGATCCTGACTATGGGTGCTGTCTTTACGGAGTTTGTACATCCTCCCCGTGACCTTCGTGGGTTTTCTCTGGGATCTCCGTTTCCTCCCACACTCCAAAGATGTACAGGTTTGAGGCTAATTGGCTTGGTAAGATTGTAAATTGTCCCCAGTGTATGAGGGATAGAGTTAGTGTGTGGGAATTACTGGTCGGCTTGGACTCGGTGGGATGAAGGGCCTGTTTCCGTGCTGTATCTTTCAAATAAATTAAACTAAATCTTGTTTAAACCTCACAAGTTGTGCTGGCATACCTGCCCGCCAGTTTCAGAATTCAGAATTAAAGGATGTTCTTTTAGGAAGGAGATGAGGAGAAATGTATTTAGTCAGGGGGTGGTGAATCTGTGGAACTCTTTGCCACAGAAGGCGGTGGAGGCCAAGTCAGTGGATATTTTTAAGGCAGAGATAGATAGATTTTTGATTCGTACAGGTGTCAGAGGTTATGGGGAGAATGGGGTTAGGAGGGAGAGATAGATCAGCCATGATTGAATGGCGGAGTAGGCTTGATGGGCCGAATGGCCTAGATAGAGCTCTTAAGGATAGCGGAGTCAGGGGGTATGGGGAGAAGGCAGGAACGGGGTACTGATTAAGAATGATCAGCCATGATCACATTGAATTGTGGTGCTGGCTCGAAGGGCCGAATGGCCTACTCCTGCACCTATTGTCTATTTTCTATTGTCTATTCTACTCCTGTCGCTTATGACCTTATGCTATTGGCCTCCCAACATATACCATATTACATTAGTATTACATTTTACTTGACACACTTTCTGTTGATGTAACCATTTTATCATTATACCCTTTCATCTTCCCATGGTCTACAGAATTATTTGTTTTCCATTCTGCTCTGGT